>NC_059328.1:188481996-188792591 GCF_018350155.1 Leopardus geoffroyi | reverse complement strand
AGCGGCAGGAGGGGCAGAGAGAGGGAGACACAGAATCCCAAGCAGACTCCAGGCTCCACACTGTCAGCACAGAGCTGGACACATGGCTCGAACTCATGAACTGTGAAATCATGACGTAGGCTGAATTTGGATGCTTAACCAACTGAGCCATCCAGGCAGGTACCCTTAGATATTCTTATTTTTAACTACATTATGAAAACACTGTATACTGCTAAAGTGATGTATATTTTAATTCTATCAAACTTTTATTACAAAATAGGAATAATTTTCCTAGTCTATTTTTCTTGTTACTAGATAGTAATTTTAGCATTACAAAAATTTCTGGAAAAAGGATACAATTATGTAATAATAATATAAATAGTAAGGTTTCCAGAAATATTCCCATTAAAAAAACTGTTTTTGTTACTGATTTAAGCAACAGAAGCGTTTCACAACCTATGAAGAAGAGCAATATCTTGAACACACTACAAATGTTAACCATATGGTACTTACATACTTTTTTTTATTTAGAGAAAAGAATACTCTACTAAAAATTATGCTGCTTAAACTATAACTCAAACTATGACTTATAACCTTGAATATATATTTTTTATTTATTGAAATGACTCCTTAAGATTATCTAGTCATAGATTTTTCTTTTTGTTTTTTTTTCTTTTTCTGGAGAGGAAGGGCAGGTGAGTCATAGATTTTTCAAAATCAGTTCATAAAAAAAAATCAGTTTATGTGAACTTTAAAAAGACAATAAAAACAAACTGGCTTAGGTATCCCTAATACCTTTTCACAGAGTCTGATTTTTCTGAGTCTCTTTTTGAATCTAACATCTATATTCTGTTTTCCATACACTTTTTTTTTTAATTTAGATATAATTTACTTCTAACATTACGTTAGTTTTCAGTAGGCAATATAATGACTCAACACACATTCTTTCTTATGTGCCATTAAAAACATAATTGGGGGGGGGGTTGCCTGGGTGGCTCAGTTGGTTAAGTATCCGATTTCAGCTCAGGTCATGATCTCACAGCTCATGAGTTCGAGCCCCACATCAGGCTGTGCTGACAGTTTGGAGCCTGGAGCCTGCTTCAGATTCTGTTTTTCTCTCTCTGCCTCTCCCTGGTTCTCACTCTGTATGTGTGTGCCTCTCTCTCAAAAATAAACATTAAAAACATTGTTTAATTCTTTTTAATGTTTATTTATTTTTAAGAGACAAACAGAGACAGAGCACGAGCAGGAGAGGGGCAAAGAGAGAGGGAGACACAGAACCCGAAGCAGTCTCCAGGCTCTGAGCTGTTAGCACAAAGCCCAATGCAGGGCTCGAACCCACAAACCATGAGATCATGACCTGAGCCGAAGTTGGATGCTCAACCAACTGAGCCACCCAGGCATCCCAAAACATAATTGAGAAGAAAAATACAGCATTTCTTAAAAGAGAGCTTTCCACTATCATCTCTGGAATTTTGTTCCCAACCACTGATATCCAATCTAAAAATGTTAATGCAGGTGCTTGCTTGCTTGCTTTTTTAAAGTAAGCTCTACACCCAGCATGGGGTTTGAATTCACAACCCCAAGATCAAGAGCTCCATGTTCTACCAAACAAACCAGCCAGTCACCCCAATGCAGTTGCTTTCTTGTTCATACCAGAAAATGCCAACGGGAGATTGCTTGCTTTATTTTTAATCTTTTCATTATAAAAACTTCCTACTATACACAAAAGTAGAAAGTACATAGAATCTTCAATTACCCAACACTATACCTTAGCAATATCAACATTTTTGCCATCCAATGTAGAGTTTTCAAACAACAGAACTCCTATGATTTCCTCAAATGGCCTGTTGACAGAAACATTGAGGAGTTGATGTTGAGTGGATAATCTACCAGGATAATAAGTTCACATGTGTGCAGATGGCAAGCACCATATTTAATCAATTTTGACACTGATCTCATCTAAAAATCTCTTAAGGTGGGATGTATCAAGCAATTGACAGCATTTTACAATTAGTTGATAGTGTTTTTCTTAGCGGTAGGAAAAAACACCCCTCCCCCTTACATCCTAAGGATAAGTCTTTCAATTATTGGTTGTTTAGATAGGATGAAATATCACATCAGATATGCTTAAATGTGAAAAAGTTATTTCCAATTCTGCTTAAGATGTAAAAGGATGCAAGCAAATTTTGCTTCTACCCTAATAACAAGCCAAGACACCTAACAAGTCACTTAATAAACCTACAAAATCTTTTCTCTAAAGCTCATTAAGAGCTAATGACACAAAGAAACCAGTATATTAAAAAAACTAGTAAGTTACAACCCTTTTCTAAGAGAGAAGATTTCTAAAACTGCCTTTATCCTTGATGATGCAGTGAGCTGAAGAGGACACCTCCCATAGATGTGAGTAGGAAGAAACAGCTGAACATTTAACAAATTCTTAAAGCATAAGAGTACTGGATAGCATGACAGCTAAGAGTATCTAGAGCTGTGAACACAAAAAGAGCTTACAATCACCTGCCAACTCTTTTCTATAGGCCTTTACCAAGTACTCACAAGTATGAATAGAGGCAGGACAAGAGAACTGAGAGAACCCTCTTAAGTGTGGGTACACAAGGCCTGCTGAAGCCTGAGAAGGGCAAGAGAGCTGAGACAAACCTTTTGGGCAATGCTGGCTTTCACTGATTACAAGACAGTGTCCAACTGTGGTTGGCCAAGGGGTATTAAAGTTTAGAGAGTTTTCGGGTGCCTGGGTGGCTCAATTGGTTAAGTGTCCAACTTCAGCTCAGGTCATGATCTCTCGATTCGTGGGTTCAAGCCCTACATTGGGCTCACTGCTGTCAGCCCATCAGCATGGAGCCAGCTTTGGCTACTCTGTCACCCTCTCTCTCAGTCCCTCCTTTGCTTGCACTCTCTCTCTCAAAAAATAAATGAAACATTAAAAAAAGAAAAAAGTTGTGAGAGTTCTTCCCTGAAGTGCTAGAGTATAGGGTTTACCAAACACTAAAAGCATAGAAAGAGAACTACAAGAAATCCTATAAGCACTGAGGTCTTAAACCAAACTTAGGTGAATGTTCATCCTGCCCTCAAATCATTTGAAACCTATAATGAAATGAATCAAACTAAGCCAACAGCAAAGCCCAGATACAGCTAACAGACTACATTCATTTAGCCCTTCATCGTAGTAGCTTGACAAAACAGTGTATCTTTTTCTGAACATAAATATTTTAGACTCTTCTTTTATCCACAATGTTCATTACTAAACCAAAAGTCAAAAGATGTGAAGAAGAAAATCTGGTTCAATCTCAAAAAGTAAGTCATCTGGGGCACCTGGGTGGTTCAGTCTGTTAAGTGTCTGACTCTTGACCTCAGCTCAGGTCATGATCTCAAGGTTCCTGAGATGGGGCTCTGCACTGACAGCGTGGAGCCTCCTTGGGATTCTCTCTCCCCCTTCTCTGTCCCTCCTCTGTTCACGTACACACACACACACATACTCTCTCTCTCTCTCTCTAAGTAAATAAATAAACATTAAGGGGCACCTGGGTGGCTCAGTTGGTTAAGTGTCTGTCTTTGGCCCAGGTCATGGTCTCGCAGTTCATGAGTCTGAGCCCTGCACTGAGCTCTGTGCTGATAGCTTGGAGCCTGGAGCCTGCTTTGGATTCTGTGTCTCTCTCTCTCTCTTGCCCCTCTCCCACTCTCCCCCCCCTCTCTCTCTCTCTCAAAAAAGAATTAAACAAAATAAGTTAAAAAAATAAACATTAAAAAAAGTAAGTCATCAACAGAAACAATCACTGATGACGAAAATATCAGACTTAAAAAATAACTATGATAAATGTGTTTAAAAATATAGTGGAAAAAGTGGACACATGAATGAACAGATGGGAAACATCAGATGAGATATAAAAAAGCCAAATGGAAATGTTAGTGGATGTAAAGAATTCTTTTGAGGGGTGCCTGGGTGGCTCAGTCAGTTAAGCGTCCAACTTCCAACATTTATTTTTTTGAGAGACAGAGACAGAGCATGAGTGGGGAGGGGCAGATAGGGAGGGAGTCAGATTCTGAAGCAGGCTCCAGGCTCTGAGTTGTCAGCACAGAGCCCGACACGGGGCTTGAACTCATGGACCGTGAGATCATGACCTGAGCCGAAGTTGGAGTCTTAACCGACTGAGCCACCCAGGCACCCTGTGGTCTGCTTCTTTTCAATTAACATTGTCCTAGATCATAAAGAACCCTCCAATTTATGTTGTTTATACTACACTGCTTACCAAAAAAAAAGCTTGTGAACATCTTTCTGTATATTCATTGAGTTGTTCAAATCTTCTGTTTATTGAATATTTGACTGCTTATCAATACTAGAAAGTTGTGTTAAAACCTTCCATTATAATTAAGAATAGAATTTGTCTACTCTTTTAGTTGTATCCATTTTTGGTGCATGTATTTCAAACTATATTACTAACTACATACAAATTTTAAATTGTTCTATCTTCCGTTAAATGAATATTTGTCATTATAAAGTAAGCCCTTCTTTGTCTCTGGTAATGTTTGATGCCTTAAGGTCCATTTGATCTGATATTAATATATCTAATATTCATATATTTTCCCCACCAATTTATTGTTTATCTTTCTGTATCCTTATGATTTATATGTATCTCTTGTAAATAAACTAAACAGGATCATTAGTGTGTTTTTAATTTTTGTTTTTTTTAAAAAGCTTTGTTGACATATAATGCACATAGCATACAATTCATTCATTTAAAGTGTACAATTTAATGGTTTTTGGTATATTACATTACTAATTTTTAAAACTTGTGATGAATATATAAAGTTTGCCTTTTTAACCATTCATGATTGTAAAAGGGAGTGGCATTAATTACAGTGACAATGTTGTGCAATCATTAACACTACCTGTTTTCACAACATTTTTATCACTCCAGTGAAAAACTTTGTAACCATTAAAGAATAAATCCCTATGCTCCCCTTCTCCCAGCCCCTGGTAACCTCAAACTACTTTCTGTTTCTATGAATCTGCCTACTCCTAATATTTCATATAAGTGGAATCATGTAATATTTGTTATTTTGTGTCTGGTTTATTTCATTTAGCATAGCACAATGCTTTCAAGGTTCATCCATGTTGTAGTATGTGGGCTATCTTTTCATTTTTTGATACATGCTTTGAGGCACAAAAGTTTTTAAATGTGATGATGTCCATATTTGTCTATTTTTACTTTTGTTGCTTGTGTTTTTGGTGTCATAGGTAAGAATTCACTGCTAAATCCAAGGCCATGAAGTTCTAAAAGTTCTATGGTTTTGGCTTTTATATTTAGGTTACTGATCCATTTTGAGTTAATTTTTGTACATGGTGTGAGGTAAGGGATCAACTCCATTCTTTTGCAAGTGGATGCTAGTGCTTTAAAATCAATCCAAACACTCTTTGTCTTTCAACTGGAGTGTTAAATTCATTTACATTTAAGATAATTAGTGACATCTTTGTGTTTATTTCTATTATCTTATTTTAGACAATTTGCCTTTGCCCATCTGTTTTCTGGGCAATAGAAAGACTTTAGAATACTTTTCCAACCCTCTCAATTATTTGCTGGTGATGTTTTATATTTTAATACCTTTTTTAAACCTCATAAAAAATTATTAAGAGCAAAAGTATTGGCATACAGAACTTTAATATACTTCTGCTTGTAGTCCAAATTGGTACAACTGTTTTGGAAACAGTTCAGCTTTATTTACTAGAGCTGAAGATACATACACACAATGACTAAGCAATTCTACTCCTAGTTATATACTTTGGAGAATTTTGTGCACATGTGAACCAGGACATATGTTCAAGAATGTTGATAACTGAATCATTCATAGTATACAAAAATTAGAAAAAAAATAAATATCTATCAACAAGAGAATAGAAAAGTAAATTGTGGTATAGCCATACAATAGACTATTATACAGCAGAACTGACTTGTATTCATTATATTTTTAAAAAGACAAAACACAAACAAAAAGTACCAGAAAAACTATAGTTTTCTCAATAGCACAATTTTTTTAAAGCTTACTTATTTTGAGGGAGAGTGTGCACAAGTGGGGTATGGGCAGAGAAAGAAAGAGAAAGGAGGGAGGGAATACCAACTAGGCTCTGTGTTAACAGCCCGATGCAGGACTCAATTTCATGAAACGGGGCTCGATCTCACGAACCAGGACCTGATCTCATGAACCGTGAGATTATACTGTAAGCCAAAATCAAGAGTCAGTATCAGGATACCTGGGTGGCTCAGCTGATTAAGCTTCCGACTCTTGACTTCAGCTCACGTCATGATCTCACAGTTTGTGGATTCAAGCCCTGACAGCCTGCTTGAGATTCTCTCTCTCTGCCCCTCCCCCTGCTGGTACTCGGTCTTTCCCAAAATAAGTAACTTAAAAAAATGTAAAAAGAGTCACTTAAATAAGTAAGCCACCCAGGCACCCCTCAATAGTACAAAATTTTAAAACATCATATTGTGTGAAGCAAGACACCAAAGAAGATGCTATGATTTAATTTATATAAAATTCAAAAGCTGAAACAATTAAACTACATTAAACTTGGGCATATATCAGAACATAGAAAAGCTATGAAAAGCAAGGAAATGATTATCATAAGAGTCAGAATAATAGCTATCCTTAGGAAGGAATTCTGAGTTGTGATTAAGAAGAGATAAAATACAGGGGTCATCTGGGATATTCTCCTTCACACAGGTTTGATGATACTTCATGTTAAACTATGTTTTACATGATATGTTTTACTATAAAACACACACAGAAAAAAGACTAAAATAAAATGCACCTAAATGTTAACAAAGATTCTTTTGTTTATGTTTATTTATTTTTGAGAGAGACAGAGACAGAGCATGAGCAGGGGAGGAGCAGAGAGAGAAGGAGACACAGAATCCGAAGCAGGCCCCAGGCTCCGAGCTGTCAGCACAGAGCCTGTCACTGGGCTTGAACCCACAAGCTGTGAGATCATGACCTGAGCTGAAGTCAGACGCTCAACCAACTGAGCCACCCAGGCGTCCCTGTTAACAAAGATTTTGAGCAATTTTTATAAATGTACTTTCTAAATTTTCTACAATAATATGCACTATTTTTATTCTTTTTAAAAATTTTTTAAATGTTTATTTATTTTTGAGAGATTGAGAGAGGGTGAGTGGAGGAGGAGCAGAGAAAGGGAGGGACACAGAATCCGAAGCAGGCTCTAGGCTCTGAGCTGTCAGCATAGAGCCCGACGTGGGGCTTGAACTCATAGATGCTCACAGATGGTGAGATCATGACCTGACCTTAGTTGGACGCTTAACTGACTGAGCCACCCAGATGCCCCTGCCCTATTTTTATTCTAAGCAGAAAAAAAAAAAAAAAAAAAAAAAACACCAAAAAACCAAAACCAACAGCCATCATTTTAAAAGAGCTCACTTCTTGCTTTCTGGGAGTTCACAGTGTCGTACCAGTTTTTGTGCATGAGTTGTCCTTTTCATTAGTGGGATACAGAGTGTGCCTGTTTTGTTATCAATGAAGAATTATCTGAACTACTATGTTGTACACCTGAAACTAATATAACATTGTACATGAACTACACTCAAATAAAAAAAATTAAAATAAAAAAAAGAATTATCCTCCAACATCTTTTAGTGTCCCAGCTTCTCTTAAAGTCTGAGTTTAGAAATTCTAGTATATGATAACATAAGATTTACTGAAGAAATACAAATCCTCCTTACCCTCTATGCCAAACAAACTGCATAATAAAATGATAGTCTTCAACCTATTTTCCTTTGTCTACAAAATGTAAGCTTACTACGGGCATCTTATCAACTTCACAGCAATTTCATACTGTTACCTTTGAATCCTAGTTCATATTAAATGGCCAGGAAGTTTACCCAAAGAGAAGCTATTATCCTCTGCTTGCTCCTTATTCCAAAATATTCAAAGATAAGATTACTGGGGTCCCTGGGTGGCTCAGTTAAGCGTCTAACTTCAGCTCAGGTCATGATCTTGCGGTTTGTGAGTTCAAGCACCACATCAGGCTCCGTGTTGACAGCTCAGAGCCTGGAGCCTGTTTCAGGTTCTGTGTCTCCCTCTCTCTACCCTCCCCCACTCATGTTCTGTCTCTCTGTCTCTCAAAAATAAACATTAAAAGTTTTTTAAAAAAGGTAAGATTACTGAAACCGGCATATAATAAATCAAATGCACTGGGCTATCTAAATCTTAGAAGAATCATCAACGTAAGATAATCAAATGATTTCTTTAGAATGAACCACAAAAGTAAATAAGGGAGACAAAACCACTTAAAAGATGTTCTTAAGTACACTTAAACTGTTGTGTGTAATTATGGGCTATTGAAAAACCATGAGGCAGATAGATCAGCCTGATATGAAAAAAAAGGTCTGGAATGCTATTTATGAGCAGAAGCTTGGGGCTGATCATGAGGCCAACAAGAATACTGCAAACAGATTCCAAAAGGAATAAATGCTTTTGTAAATCAAGGAATGTTCCTCATATGTGTGTGCCTATTCAAATAGCACCCTTCTCAGCATTTATCTATATGTAAAGAAAGGGCTTTGTTAACAACATCCCCAGATTACAAAGCAATGACAGACATCCAAAATATACAGTTAGGTCCCTTTTCTTCTGCAAACGATCCATATTTTATTCAGCAAAATTAACAAGCATGGTACTATCTTTAAAATAAATTATGGTATCAAACTCTTTATGGATAACACCCATAAAAAAAAAAAACAGAGGCCAGCAATCTAAATTAAAAAGCCACCCTGGGGTGCCTGGGTGGCTCAGTCTCTTGATGTTGGCTTGGGTCATGATCTCATAGTTCGTGGGTTCAACCCCTGCATCAGGCTCGATGCTGACAGCGCAAAAAGCCTGCTTGGGATTCTGTGTCTTCATCTCTCTCTGCCCCTCCCCTGTGTGTAAGCGTGCTCTCTCTCTCTCAAAAAAAATAAATGAACACTAAAAAAAAAGACATCTTATTCTCCATAAACAAAGGTTGTAGAGGGTGTGATTACTTTTAAGTGTATTTTTAAAGTGTATTTATTTGTTTTGAGAGAGAGAGAGAGAGAGAGAGAGAGCGAGAGCGAGCAGTGGAGCAGCAGAGGGACAGGGGGAGAGACAGAATCCCAGAGAGGCTCCACACTGTCAGCACTAAGCCCAACCTGGGGCTTGATCCCATGAACTGTGAGATGGTGACCTGAGCCAAATCAAAAGTCAGAACTCAACTGACTGAGCCACCCAGCAGCTCATAGAAGGTGTGATTTAAACATGCTTCGTAAGAACGTAAGTGCTGGTTTTACTTGGAATAAAAGGCAAGATAGCCTTGAGTGGTATCTTCTCCTCTGCATGTCATATACAGATAATCCTTGAGAAAAACTACTAGAATAGAAATGTGAGGTACTACATTTTACATTTTGTCTAACAAAAGATATTCTTAAGTAGGGAACTAGAGGAGAGTCAAATATTGATTACCTAAACCAACAGTGAGGAGCTGGAACTTAAAAAACTTTGAATAATTTTTATTTTATTTTATTTAAAAAAAATTTAATGTTTATTTATTACTGAGAGACAGAGACAGAGTGAGAACATGGGAGGGGCAGAGAGAGAGGGAGACACAGAATCCGAAGCAGACTCCAGGCTCTAAGCTGTCAGCACAGAGCCCGACATGAGGCTCGAACCCACAAACCATGAGATCATGAACTCAGCGGAAGTCAGACACCCAACTGACTGAGCCACCCAGGCGCCCCAAAAGCTCTGAATAATTTTTAACAGGGAACAAAGAAAACGAGTCTCTGCTTTCCACCTGACTCAACTGTTCAGCCAAGGAAGAAGAAACGTGTGTACCAGGAAAAGCTCTTTGATTTGGAAATACAGCAGCTGGACTGATTTCTGAAATATATGGATTAAATACTGCGTGAATCAATTCATGTACGTACAGAGCTTCTTTAACAAATATACTTTGTTTCCCATTGAATATTTTAGAGAGATATATATACAACATAGTCAAAACTAAGCTCATTATTTCAACCCATCCCCCAAAAGGGGCAATTTCCCTTGACTATTAATGTCACTGAAAAATGATTAATACAAGATACAAAATTGCTGGAAAAAGAAGCCAATGAGTATCTGCAATTAAATATGTTTTTAAACTTGAACCACTTTGTATAAAATACTCTTAAAAATACAATGTACATTTTTCCTGCCTTCTTAAAGTAGACATATTAAAGCAAATTTCTTTTTATATGACTGGGTTTATAATGCTGAATAGCACTTGGTCTACAGTGATACTCTTAGAATCTATTAGGGACTCTTGGACCACTGAGTTTTTCTAAATTATTACATCTGATTTCCAATTTTTCCATCTCATCCTTTTTCTGCTCTTTTTGATGTTGTCAATGTACTTGACAATGTTTTTTATAATCTGGACTAACTTGTTATAAAGGAATGTAAAGTATAAGAAAATAGACTAAAAAGATTTTTCTAAAAATTATGTGAGTTTTAATACAAAAATTTTGTAGCATCTTTGCTGCTTAAAGAGACCTCATCATTACAGTCTTGATACAGTTATAGTCCATGAAATTAAGATATTATCAGAATCCAATGAAATTCTGATTCCCAGTATTCCTTTCCAGCATTTGGTGTGAGAAATTGCTCACCATGTCAAAACAGATCTGCACTTCCAGAGTGTGTAGCCATTGGTGCTTTGCAGGAGGTAAGTGAGGCCTGTTTGGTTGTCCTTTTTTTGAAGACACCAGCCTGGGTATTATCCATGCCAAATGTGTAACAATTATGCCAAAGTAGCACACCACACATGTGGAGAATGTGCTTAAGAATCCACTATGACAGGAAACATTTCATTTAAAAAAAATTTTTTAACATTTAATTTATTTTTGAGAGAGACAGAGACAGAGTGCAAGCGGGGGAGGGGCAGAGAGAGAGGGAGTCACAGAATCTGAAGCAGGCTCCAGGCTCCTAGCTGTCAGCACAGAGCCCTACACGGGGCTTGAACTCACAAACTGTGAGATCATGACCTGAGCCAAAGTCCAATGCTTAACCCACAGAGCCACCCAGGCACCCCGGAAACATTTCATTTTTAGACACCAACAAAAACCTACTTTTTTCTTTCTTCCTGTTATTGGTAGTTCTGAATGTTAGACATTTTCCCCCATAAGGTCAAAAGGTACCTACCTTAAAAACAAATAAAACAAAACAAAACAGTACCCACCTAAGTATATAATTGAAAGGGGAAAAATAGGGGACAAAAATCAGGTACTGGTAGTTTTTCCATTTTCATTTGTATGTGATTTTTTTTTAAAAAGAGAGAGAGTATGTGTGAGTGGGGAAAAGGGGAGGGAGAGGGAGAAGGAGAGGGGAAGGGGGAGGGGGAGAATCCCAAGTAGGCTCCATGCTCAGTGGAAAGCCCAAAACAGGACTCAATCCCACAACCCTGGGATCATGATGTGAGACGCTAACCAACTGAGCCACCCAGGCATCCCTGTATGTTAATTTATGTAAGCGAGGGGACAGAAAGCATTGGCACAGTCTAAATGTTTCAGTGAACAAGTTTCAGCAGTTTAACTTTATAACAATTATAAATAAACCTGCAAATGTTTCTGGACAACCCTAGCATTTGGATTTTTTAAAAACAAGTAAATTTCTTACCGACAGAAACTAAGTAGTGTTTGCAGCATTTTTATCATACGGTAGATTCCATCCATTCATTACACTTTTCTGAGTTGTCCTACATACAAGTAAGTACATGTTTTTAATGTTGTCTGTCTTCTGCACTTTTCCTGTAAGTTTGCTATTAAAATGAATTAAACTAGTTTTTAAAAAGTGGTTACCCAGGTAACTTTTAAGGTCTTTCAAATTCCAAAATTCTGTATGAATCTTCTAATCTTTTTCTGAAGGTTTAGCATTCTCTTTGCTTTTATTCTCAAATTTACAAAAGAAAATGCAATATAGCTTTTACATAAAAATATTCATTCATCCAAAATCTGAAATAGGAATTACTAATTTATAGAATAGTGAAGATGAAAAAAGTGTTAAAAATTGTTTTAAATATGTTAAAAAACCATGCCAATGGTTAATATTTCAAATAAAAAACTTTCCAGGATATGTCATATGGTCTAAAAATATGAGATCCCTGAAAAACTGCCAGGAAAAATATTTCAATATGTGCATTCATATATGCGTGCAATAAAAGAGGCCTTTGACTAGAAAACTCATAACTTTTGTTTTTTGTTTCTTTAAAAATCTTTCTCTTTTAAACATATATGCTATACCCTAAATTGTTTTGTTCCCCTAGCTCTAATAAACCCTCTTTTTCCTCCCTATTAGCTTTCTCAATTAAATACTCAGCCAAATGTAAATACTGCTATGTATGCCTGTGTGCAATGGCTGGGCTTATGCAAGCAAGCGCTTCCTGAATGCAGAACAGACAGGGAACCGCTGTCTGCCTTATTGGAGCCTGGGATGTTTCTGTTTACAAATCCTGGAGCCAGGCAGGGGCTACTACTGGAGGCCTGCTGTCTGCTTCCTTGCTACACTCAGCCTTTGTCTGGGTCTGTGTCAAAGAAAGAACAACATTGTTGCATGTGCAGCAAGCAACAAAGGAAATCCTAACTATAACACACTGGTGGTTTTGTTGGCTCCTTAATCTTTTACAACTCTGTGTGGAAAGGCAAATTAGGGATTAGGTTTAAAAACATTTTTTTAAAGCAAGGTACTTATTCATAAAAACAGAAAAACATTTAAAATCAAAACAATCAATGTGATCAGTTAAATGAACTCCTTAACAAAATCATTCAGATTCCTAAATATCATTTCTGTAATGATGATATACTCTGCAGCTCAATGTTTTGAACAAATATTTTTACAAGGAATAAACAATGTTGATTTATTCTAATATGTTTGGAATGGTAATTATATAGTAATCATAATCAGATTAGTGTTTATGTTTAACGTCTAAAAAAACAAACTAAGAGGAAGCAGATTTCTTGTTTATTTCTTTTCCAAGTTGGTATGTAATACTGAATATTTAAGACTACTTTAAATTTAACTTGTCTCTTTAATCACTGTGAATAGACCTAGCTTGTAAGAAACAAACACAATAAATAACAACAATAACAAAAACAGTTCATGTTCTGCTGAGTCCAGGCATTTTACGGCTGAATTATAAAAGGAATAATGGAAAACTAAAGGAAAGAAAAAGAGAAACAATCCGAGTTAAACCAAAAAAGGGGGGAGAGAGATTTGACAAGAAAACACAGAAAAGACATTCAATGCCTATCCTTCTTAACTTTTTTTTTTTTAACCTTGTAAGTATTTATGATTCTAATTTCTTCAAAATAGCTGTTTTGTGGTTAGAAGAGACTGAATTTTAGTATTTTATTTCCTTCATTAAAGAATGAATTAAAACTAACAAAATTAATTCTATTTCTTAGAATAGTCGTTAAATAACAGAAGGATAAAATAGCATTTAGGTAAACAGATTAAGAATTTTTAGTAAATACAAGAAAACAGAAGATAAAGATTAATCTCTACACTATGCTACCATAACAAAGATTCATTAGAGTAAAGAAAACAACATTTAAAATGCTCTCAAAATATCTTTGATATAATTCTACCAGGCCAAATTGCCTTTTTCTACTGATATTTTATTTTTTAACTTTATACATAGATATGATAAAACAAAAGGGTTGTTACTCCATGCAACAACTTTGGAAAATAATTATTTAATACTTCTTAGAAAACATCAGTAACCTAAATAAGTAAGAATTGTCAATTCAAGCCTAAATTAACATGGAAATGTAACTATTACAATATCTGGTATTTAAAATAAAACAAAAACAAATAAAAAATTAAAATCTCACAATACAGAATGAAACCAAAGAGGTGAATCACTCAGAGATCCCTACTCAATTCCTAACTGGTCTACAAATGATACTTCTAAATCCAGAATTCATGCTAAAGACTCTTGTTCTCAGAAAATGACCATGAAATAATCCAAGTATAAAAGTGGAAATTTATCTTCCAGTCATTTGCTTATTACTAGAAAACAAAATATGAGTTGCATTGTACATATAACTTCCCCCATTTGATGTTCTTTTAATTATGATAGTAATGTGCTCAATCTTATAAGGAAAGCAAGAAAGACGTGTACAGAAAAATAGCTTTTTGCCTATTAAATTTGTTTTCTAGTTTTTCCCATGTTTTCCTATTTTTTAAACCATTTTTATTATGAAACAAATCCCATATACACAATAGTGTTTATAATACAAATGTACAGTTCAGTGAATTAGTATGAAGTAAACATGCATGTAGCTATGACAAGAAATAGAATATTTAGGATCATAAAAACCTCCTACGTGCTCCTTCTTGTTCATAACAGCCTTTCTGCTTCCAGTAACAGGCACTACTCTGACTTTTGTGGTAATCATTTCCTTGCCCTTCTTAATAGTATTACATTCTCTGTATGCTTAGGTTTTGGGTTTTATTATGCCTATTTTTGAATTTTATATAAATGGAATTTTTATGTCTTGCTTCTTGTTTTCAATATGTTTTAAAGATTTAACCATGTTGTTGTATGCACATGAAATTAATTCAGGGTTGCTTTTCTATATAACAAATGCAGTTATTTTTCCTTGTAATGAGTCTGTGACTTAAAATGATAATTAGGAGATTATTGTAGCTAATCCCTATTACGCTCATAGAAACATTCCACAAATGTATACATTGGGATTTCAGTTATATTTAATACTTTTAAAGTACCCAATTCTGTTGGCAAGAGAAAAATATTAAACAAAGTGGACAAATGAAAAGCTGCGTATCTTCTTGCTGTTTCTAATGTTTTGGCAGCAGAGGCAATAGCTAGCAGCCAAGAAGGCCAGAGTTATTAAAAGATGCACTAGTGTAGGAACAGAGCAGAAAAAAAAGCTTACAGATAGGGAGATAGGACAGAGGAAAATGTGTCTTTTTAGACAAGGCTTTATGAAATCAGCACTGTTCAGAAGATCATTCTTTTGTTTTTTAAAGTTTATTTATTTATTTTGAGAGAGACAGAGAGAGCATACGTGAGGGAGGGGTTAGAGAGGGAGGGAGAGAGGGAGAATCCCAAGCAGGCTGCGCGCAGTCAGTGCAAGCCCAATGCAGGGCCCAAACCCACAAAACCATGAGATGATGACCTGAGCCGAAATCAAGAACTGGACACTTAACCAACAGAGCCACCAGGTGCCTGCAGAAGACCATTCTTAATCCACATTTAAAACCACTGAAACCCTTAATTCATCCTTTCCATATTTCTCAGATTGTTCCCTCATCCCTTACCCTCAAAATATCTACAGTATCTTATTTGACAATTCTTTAAAGGGACCTTTCTAAACATGCACATCTGGTCTTTCTTAAAAGGACAGTAAAAGGAATAGGGTCTTCATCAGACCATTATTGATATTCTCACCCAAACTGTCCCTGAATATTTGTCCAGTTCCTATTAAACCCCACTCCTTAGATGGTGAGAACAGGGAAGTAAAGTGACAAATACCGAGACACTGGTAAGGCCAAAGGGGAGTTAGGGCAATTCTTGCTGGTACTGTATCTTTCTCCAACACAGACACTTCTGTTTTTACCCTTCCTTCTCTTTTATGTCCCTTTCTTTGTCCCTTTACATATTCCTGTCTGCAAACCTACCTTAGAGGCACGCAATGGATGGGGAGCCTGGGTGGCTCAATCAGTTAAACATCTGACTTCGGCTCTGGTCATGATCTCACAGTTAGTGAGTTCGAGCCCCATGTTGGGCTCTGTGCTGACAGCTCAGAGCCTGGAGCCTGCTTCGGATTCTGTGTCTCCCTCTCTCTCCGTCCCTCCCCTGCTTGCTCTCTCTCTCTCAAAAATAAATAAACATTAAAAAAAATTTTTTAATGAAAAAAAAAGCAGCACTGGTGACATTCTGTACAATGTAGGAAGTTCTATTTTTAATCCAAATTTATATAACTTTTCAAACAAAGAAGCCTTACTGATCTTATGATGTCTATATGATAAAGATGAGATAAAAGCAATTTAAGTTTAAAATGAACTCTCTTAGTATTTCATCAAATTGCAAAACAAACCACAGTAAGCTTTTTAAATGATTGTTCTGTAGCTCTAATCCTTTGATAGATCCAACACTTCAAAAGTTATCAACTAAAAACACTGACTTAACAAAAAAGAAAATGTATTGATCCTCAATAACTGACAGGCTATATTAAACAATGTAGAAAATTACATAACTAAGACATTTGCATTAAAAGCTAGCAGAGTGAAAAATAATTTTTATTTATATCATTTGCAGTACATTTTGGATGTCCATTCTAATATACAACAATTTTTATTTTAAAAGGAGTGAGCACTTTTTAACATACAAAACAGAGTTAATACTAAATATGTGGTAGGGTCCCCTCACTAAGGAAAAAAAAAAAAAACCCTCAAGGTAACCTGGCTATGTGCGTACGTGACAACATGCCTCAGGACTTTATAACATGAGACCACTTAATCAGACTGCATGTTTGTGTGTGTTACCATATATGGGAGACAAAAAAGTAAAAAGAAAAAAAATAAATCTACTCCATGTGGCGTTCGGGGCTCAGTTCTTTGGGTACGAACCCAACTGAGCAGTGCCGGCACAAATAAAGTTGTTTCCTAGAAAGAAAAGCCTTGGTGTCACGACTCTCTGTGTGAGAATCCTGCTACAAATAAATAGGTGCTAAAAGAAATTTGCCTTTTAAATTTTGAAAGTAACTCTTTTTTCATTGTGTTTGTACTCCTTGTGATCAAGTAATCCACTATGAGAATAACTTATTCATTTTTTTTTTCAATGTTTATTTATTTTTGGGACAGAGAGAGACAGAGCATGAACGGGGGAGGGGCAGAGAGAGAGGGAGACACAGAATCAGAAACAGGCTCCAGGCTCTGAGCCATCAGCCCAGAGCCCGACGCAGGGCTCGAACTCCCAGACCGCGAGATCGTGACCTGGCTGAAGTCGGACGCTCAACTGACTGCACCACCCAGGCGCCCCGAGAATAACTTATTCTGAGTAGATGTTACTCCTTGATACTGAGGCCAGACAGAGAAGACCTCAAGTGACACTGCAGCCACATGACTAGGATGGGAGGACTATAGCCTTTAGTGAGTCTTAGACCAGGGACTTTAAAATCCTTCAAGATTTAGGGGCGCCTGGGTGGCTCAGTTGGTTAGGCGTCTGACTCTTGATTGCAGCTCAGGTCATGATCTCACAGTTCACGAGATTAACAGTTCAGAAGATCGAACCCCCAGGTTGTCAGGCTCTGTGCTGATAGCATGGAGCCTGCTTGCGATTCTCTCTCTCCTCTCTGTCCGCCCCCAACCTCTCTCTCTCTTGAAATATTTAAAAATAAATAAATAGATAAATAGATAGATAGATAAATAAATAAATAAAATCCTTCAAGATTTGGAACAGTCTTGCACAACTAAGCTATTATCCAAAATGCAAAATAGCAGCCCTACTAAAAAATATCCTTGGCCACGCAAACTTGAAAATGTTAATTATTATTGAATCTACAGGGAAACATCAGATAACACTTGTAATAGCCTTAATTTTTTTTCTCTATATACAGAAATTTTCATATGAAAATTCATATGAAAAATTTCAGAGGAAAAAGCAGTAATAAAAAAAGGAATTGTGGTCACTGCTGTCAAAAACTTGGAAGTGAAAAGAAAATAATAATTTAACATTGAGGGGCAAGAATAGAAGCTGACAAAAGTCAAAACACTTTTTATTTAAAAAGTATTACCTTTTATTGCATGCTCCATCACATGCAATAAACATACATTATGTTCAGAGGTCTTAATACATAACTATAAATATTTAACTACATATATATTAATTATCTATTGTTACATAACAAACTACCCCAACACATACTGACTTAATATACATCTATTATCTCAGTTTCTGTGTGTCTCAGGAATCCACACACTGCTTAACTGTACTCTGCTTCAGGATCTTTCACAAGGCTGCAGTCAAGGTTAGGTCAGTGCCAAAGTTATTTCAATGTTTAAGTGGGCAAGTATCTGAGCTCACTCAGTGGTTGTTGGTAGGATTCAGTTCCTTGCAGGTTGCTGGACTTTGGGCTTCAGTTCCTCGCTGGCTTTTGGCAGAAAGTAGACCTCAATTCTTTGACAAGCAGCCCTCTTCATCAGAGCAAGATACCAGCAAGATAGAACTCACAGTCTTTTAAAATCTAATTATAAAAGTGATATCCTATCACCGTTGTCATATTCTTTTTGTTAGAATCAAGTTATTCAGTCCTGCCTACATTCAGGGAGACAGGATTATACAGAGGTGGGAATACCAGGAGGCAAGGATCACTGGGAGCCACGTCAGAAGCTGCCTACCACAATATACTGGTATCCTCCACTTTTTGAAAGTTTGAATTACATCACTTTGCTTCATGAAAGACATAGTACCTGTTTTCACTAGCCAAATTAAATCTGGAGAGGATTTTTTTAAAATAAAAAATGACAAAGAGTGAAAATAGCATTCAGCATTTGCTGTTACAGGAACAGTACACAACCTGAGCAGTGAGAGTGGTTCCACCAAAAGCTCTTTCCCCCGGAAATACGCTCAGCATCTCAGCATCAAGCTGCCATAGCTGTGAACTGTGTTTGTGAGCATTTGTTCTTTATCTTGATTTATTCTGTATATCCATTCGCAAGATGTGTCCTAAGATACTAGGAAAGCCTAAGAGATGTTATTTTTTGGGGTTTTGGAATGCTCAAAAAATTTCAACTTAGCAAAGTTTCATAGGAACATACTACTTTCACAAAGTGGGGAAAACTGTATATATATATTTCTCATTATTTATGGTAGTTATGTTATATAAAGTCATTGCACACACTGAATTAGCATATACTGAACCAATGCGCTTATAGGAAATACAGGGTTAGGGTCCTGTCAGCCTCTGGTCAAAACATATTCACCAATCCCATCAATACATAACCTTCTCTTATATGTGCTTCTATTTAAAGATGCTTTCTTTAATATACTGTATATTGTTGATTCATTAACATTGAACTCACAGCCAACAGCACTATAGCTCATGCCCAAAAGAAGCTTACCTAACACATTTATTTTCTCTGTAAGGTACATCACAACCTTCTTGTGCTTAGAAACACTAGGGCAGCACTTCAGCCCTACACTTGGGGGCCATTTTAGACTGAAAAATCACCAACAAAAATGCAAAAAAGTCCATTAAATAGGCTGAAAAGGACACTTGTTTCCAGTATGAAAGCTGAAGCAAGAAGGCAAGAACATGTCCATGATCAACCTCAGCTGGGAACAGGCATGTCAGGCAAGTTTTTGTTATTATGTGCATGTCTGTGAATGACCAAGAAAGCGCCATGAGTATGGACTTTGGAGTTACAAATAAATTTTTAGCAAGTAAGAGAAGTCATAAACATGGAATCCAAGAATAATGAAGACTATTTTATTCATTGCTAAAAACCCTGAAAAAAAAGTATATACCTCAGAAAAATAAAGCAGAATAATTCATTGTTTCAGAGATAACTCCTTATGGCTCTTTTTTTAGTGGAGGCTGGAGTTAATGAAAGATGAGAAAATATTATCTTTGTTCTGTTTCTCAACTGAGAAAGACATAGGAACCTGAATACATTTCACAAGAAACTCAAAAAACAATCCTTTCTTCAAATAAAAAAAGGTCACAGAATATAGGCTCTCATATAATAAATAAAAATGAGCAAAAAAATGTCCTTAATGGTAAAAGGAAAATTAAACGAGGAATGATGTTTGTAACAGCTGGTTTTTAGAAAGACTTAAGGACAGTTCTCTCCTAATCATAACTATTACTTATTAAATGTTTAGTAGTAGGCACTTTATATGCACTACCTCATTTGTTCTATACAACAATCATATAAAATAGGTAGTATAACTCTGTATATGAGGTACCTGATATAGAAAGAGGCTAAGTAACCTGTTTAAAGGTATGTTTAGCAAGTAGAACAGCAAGGTTTTTAACCCATGCACTGAGACTGAGAGCCAAAGCTCTTAATCATTATGCTATATACCTCCCAAAGAATCAAGTGAATATTTCTGAAACAATGCACTCCCCCCCGCCCCCTTAGATGATCTTGTTTTTTTTAGCAGCTGATCAGGCTAACTTATTTTATACTATAGCTAGAACATAATGTACTTTTTTTACAGAGACAATTTGAGAAGAGCTTATAACAGTATTTGAGTTGTCAATGCATTTCCAACCAAAACTGTATCTGTTCAACTACTATTAAATATTATTTATCAAAAAGACAAGAAATAACGAGTGTTGATGAGGATGTGGGAACGGAAACCCTTGTGCACTGCTGGTGGGAATGTAAATTGGTGTGACCAACTATGGAAAAAACTATGGAGGTTCCTCAACAGTTTTAAAATAGAACTACAACATGATCCAGCAATTTCAATGTGGGTATTTGAAGAAAACAAAAACAGTAACTCAAAAAGATGTATGCACCCCTATGTTCACTGCAGCATTATTTACAATAGCCAAGATTTGGAAAAAACCTACATGTCCCATCAATGGGTGAGTGTGTGTGTGAGTGTGTGTGTGTGTGCACATGTGTGCGTGCATAGGAATATTATTCGGCTATAAAATAGAAAGAAATCTTGCTATTTACAACATGGACAGATCCTGAGGGCATTATGCTATATGAAATCCTGAGGGCATTATGCTATATGATCTGTCCATGTTCCGAGATTATATGATATATATAGTACCATATAATCTCGCTTACACGTGGAATGCAAAACAAAACAAAACCCAAGCTCATAGATACAGAGAACAGATTGGTGGTTGTCAGAGGAAAGGAGTGGGTGAAAGCGGTGAAGAGGGTCAAAAGGAACAAACTTCCAGTTATAAAAATAAAAAAGGCATGGGGATAAAATGTACAGCATGGAAACTGTAGTTATTAATGCTGCACTGCATATTTGGAAGTTGCTAAGAGAGTACATATTAAAAGTTCTCATTACGAGAACAAAAAATTTTATAATTACACACAATGAGAGATGTTAACTAGACTTACTGTAATCATTTTGCAATACATACAAATAGTGACTCATTATATTGAACACCTGAAACCAATAGAATGTTACATGCCAATTGTATTTTAACTTAAAAAAAAAACAACATACTACTATAAAGCCAGTTGCTATTCAAATCAAGCCTAGTTTCATCTTGGTTTTGAATGTTTTTGAAGTATTTTCATGTTTTTGTGACTCTACTTCTTATGTTTTGTTGGAAGATGAAACCACTAAATATTTATTAAATGGATAATCAGTTTTTCTACATGAACATATACAGAAAATTGTCAGTGATCAGAGAGATACTACAAGGAAATGAGACACAGTTAAGGCAGGTAGAGAGGAACACACATGAATTGGAAATAAAAGGCAAGAAAAATTACATATGTTAAAATACACACACGGAAATTATATCTTGCTTCTACATCCAAATTTGTCTAGTATTTCAGAAGACATTTATTTTTAAATACCAGTTAATTCCATCATACAGGCTTGGGTCTTAGATTTTACAGACCAAATGTTTCCACTGAGTTTGTCAGTAAAGCCAGATTAGTCACAGGTTTTGCCTTGCTCATCAGGACAATCAAGTAATAATAAAAATTTTGAAAACACCAACATGGAGGATTACTTTTGTTTTGTTTTGTTTTGTTTTGTTTTGCGAGAGAGAGAATAGGGACGAAATATGTAGGTATGGATTAGAAGTGAGATTCAATAGGGCAGAGCTAGCAAAACTTTAGAATGAAAACTGACCAACACCACATAATATGTGAAAAAATCTTGTGGAGCACCTGGGTGGCTCAGTGGGTTAAGCATCCTACTTTGGGACAGATCACGATCTCATGGGCAGTGAGTTGGAGCCCCTCAATGGGCTCTGCGCTGACAGCTCAGATCCTGGGACCTGCCTCAGATCCTGTGTCTCCCTTCTCTTCTGCCCTTCCCCTGCTCACCCTCTTGCTTCTGTCTCTCTCTCAAAAAATAAACATTAAAAAAGAAAGAAAGAAAGAAAGAGAAAATCTTGTTACTATTGCATTAAAAAACTAATATTTTCTGAAAGATATATACTTTACTTCTCTTGCACCACCCTTTCTCCACTCATTTTTTTTAAGTTTATTTATTTTTGAGAGAGAGAGAGAGAGAGAGAGAGAGTGCATGCTAGTGGAGAAGGGGCAGAGAGAGAGAGAGAATCCCAAGCAGGCCCCACACTGTCAGCACAGAGCCCGATGCAGAGCTCAAACTCACAAACATAGATCATGACCTATGCCAAAATCAAGAATTGCATGCTTTATCAACTGAGACACCCAGGCGCCCCTCAACTAATATTTTTATTTTTTATTTATTTTATTTAAAAAATTTTAAGGTTTATTTTATTTATTTTGAGAGACAGAGAGAGAGAGAGAGAGCAAGCACAGGAGGGGCAGAGAGAGAAAGAGAGAGAATCCCAAGCAGGCTCTGCACTGTCAGCACGGAGCCCGATGTGGGGCTCGAACTCATGAACCATGAGATCATGACCTGAGCCAAAATCAAGAATAGATCGCTTAACCAATTGAGCCACCAAGCATCCCACTAATATTTTAGTAAGTATAAAAAAAGAACAACATATTTTGTTTTGTCTCTTGCTAAAATGCTTCATGAAGTACTAAGCAAAGACTTCTAGCCATCCTTATTTCCCTTTTGTCTATTTAATCACTTTAATGCTGTCATAGAAGCAGTAAAAACTGAAAAATCATTATAAATTCACAACAGCTAAAAACCTATCTGTGGCTCTATGCCATATGTCAGCTTCTTCAAATGTAGGCTTTCTTTTCTATTTTCTAGCTTGGTGTGAGATAAAGACATTTGCTGCCAGACACTGAAGTTAAAATACTTAATCTGAACCACACAGCATAAATTAGAATGTGACTTCTTAAACCTTTATTCAATCTTTGTTTCTCATCAATTTGATATAACCATCAACTTAATGAATGATTTAAATAAAAGAAAATAAAAGTATTCTATATCTTTATACTGACTTTCATCGGAGAATTTTGAACATCAAATACAACAACTTAAGTCTATTTAATTTTTTAGAAAATGACAAGTTTTTGTCTGCTTTTCTACTAACTTAATTACTTTGTTTACTTTGTAGTTAGGGAGGTTAATTACACTAATTCCAGAAAACTTATCAAGAAGCTGTTCTAAAATAAGTGTTCAAACCTTACAGTAATTATACACTTCTTTCAAACTCTGGGAATTTACAAACACATAAGCATGAATTAAGGGGATAAGAAAGTAAAATACTATAAATATACATTAATTTACTTAAAGACTGATTTTCTTTTTAAACAAAATGAATACTACAAAGTCTCTTATGGTTTGAAGAGACTCAGAATAATACAGTTCACTTTGCTGAAGTGTCAGACTTCTGGATTTAGGTGGTACATGGACATGTAATAATGAAAGTTAGCTTCCTTTCTTCTGTCTAATTATAAAAGAAGAAAACCTCAACTTGGTGACAATGTATCTCTATTACCTCTCAAACATTTGCTATTCTCTTTTAACACAGAGAAAGTAAGCTTCAAGTTTCAGACCATTTGGCAAACAACAACATCCAGCCACCTAGTATATATAATATGGTTTAGTTTTCTTATTTTATTTTTAGATAAATAATTAAAGTTACCTTTACGTATTACATTGGCTTTCCATTTATAGTAGTAACGGAAAGTTTCCCTTTAAAGGACATATAATTTTTAATGAGATCATTTGAAGAAAAATATTAAATAATAAAGTAATATGTCATGTGAATATAGAAAACATGTTATGATACTCAGTGGTACAGAGATATGGTGAAAAAATCATGAAGAGTCCTTAAATTTTAAGAAATGTAACCAAGTATTTTCAAAATGATCTTACCTCTCTTCCTTCCAAATGAATGAGCAAACAAATACAAACTGGCCCCCCCGTTTGAGTGTAAGAGTAATGATTAATAACAACTGATTATGAAGAGTAACAGTTAAAAACACTAGAAAGTAATGGTTAATAACAAACATTCTGGAGTCAAAACACCTAGGTTTGAATCTTGGCTCTTCCACTTACTAGCTGTGTGACTTGGTAAATTACGAATCTGTGTTCTCAACTTAAAGTAAGAATGTAACAGTAACCATTTCATATGTTTCTGTAAAGGTTAATTGTAAAAGTTTAATGCATAGACAACACTTAGAACAACATCTGACACATAATAAATATTTCAAAGTATTATTTAGCTAGTTTTGATTTCACTATATGCTAAATGCCTGAATTTCTTTTATATTTTTATTGTAAAGAGACTGCTCAGTCTAGTAAGTCTATAATCCTGATAAAGTCAATTAAAATTTCACTACCACATGTATCCCATCTGGAACAACATTTTATAAGAATCTTAAGTTTACTGCAAGTATCTTATGATGCAAAACTCATTAAATAATTAATTTTTGCCCTATCTCATTGTCTCCAAAAAAATACATAGGGCAGTTTTATAAGGCTACATAAAATCTTTAATCTGTAAAAAAAAAAAAAAAAAAAAAAAAAAAATTAAGAACTAAAGGTTAAGTGGAATAACTTTTCTCCACTCCCCTAACTCCACATCAAAGTAATCTTGAAATGATTATAAGACTGTGGCTCAGCAAAATTACAGATATTCACTTATGGCCATGGGTTAGTCTGTCATATTTTCCCTGACAACCCCTGCCCCACCTTAAAGATTCCCTGCTCTCATATGCTTTAGTTTCTATCACTAAGTACCTATGGTCTTCAGCTTCAAGTGAGGTTGGTACAAAAAATAAGCTTTTTCTAAGGAAAGAGAGTTAGAGCTATATTTTGTTATTCTCAGTCACCCATATATTTATTTCTTCACTGCCACCAGGTCTAACCCTACTCAGTGTATGAGGTATAGCAGTAAGAGGGCAAGTAAACATGGTTCTGGATATTGTGTAAATGCATACTTGATGAGAAAGATATAATTCCAGTAACAGCAATGAATAGTTTGATGTCAGGAAGTAAACTGTTCAGCTGAAAACAATCGAGAGAGAAATGAATAAGCTAAACAGAGAACATTAAGTACCTTCTGTTGTTCCCTAGAACATAACCTTTTAAAAAGCCATAACTTACTTGTGCATCATTTTCTTTACCAGTATTAAAATATGCCACAACTGCACGTTTTGAGTAAGGGTCTCTGAATATAAGATCATGTAACAGCATCTATTTAGGAAAAATTTTCTATATTCCTGAATTATTTTAAAAATTAAAATCTGGTGTTTCATTTTTGGGATGACAAAGAAGAACAGGAAAAAGTAGGGCTTTTTTGTACTTTACCATGATGAATGTAAAATAAGGGAGTTAATAATTGTTTTTTGTCTGCACTTGGTATCTCATGAACTATTTGTCCTTTTTGAAAGTAGCAACCAGCTTTCATAAATAACTGTCCATTAGTGAGTGAATCCACTGAATTCACTATTGCCAGATTACAAATAATAACAAATCCTATTCCTTTCAAGCATTTGAAAATATTTCCAAACTTATACATTAGCATATATCCCTTTGTTTATTAAATTATTATTTAACAAACATTTACTGCACTTCTACTACTACATACCTAACACTGCATGAGTCACTATGGAGACAAAGGGGCATTAATAAAAAGTCCTTATCACCAAAGACTTTAGAATCTCATAGAAGAGTGTTGTATGAAAGGATAAGTTAGCACTCCCCTTAACAAAGATGTAAGAGGCCCTCAGTCCTGACAATACACATATGGTTTAAGGCATTGCCATGTACTTTGTGGCACCAAACTATCGTCTTTATGATTTCACTTATGTGTGGAATCTAAAAAACAAACCAAATGAATAAACAAGCAAAAAAAGATTCAGTCCTACAAATACAGAGAACAAAGTGATGGGTACCAGAACAAAGGGAGTAAGGAAATGGGCAAAATGGGTGAAGGAGAGAAAAAGATACAGGTTTCCAATTATGGAATGACTAAGTCATAGGAATAAAAGGTACAGCATAGGGAATAGAGTCAATGATATTGTAATAACGTTGTATGGCAACAGATGGTAGTTACACTTGTGGTGAACATTAAATAGAGATATTGAATTGCTATGTCGTACACCTAAAACAAACATAACATTATGTGTCAACTATAATAAAATGTTTAAAAAAATGAATCTAGTAAAAGAGACAAGGGGACAATTACAAAATATGTGAAAATTTAGGTATGATGCCTGTAACTTCTGCGTAAAAGGTTCAGAAAAAAAATAGTGATATCCATATGTATATAGAGAAAGGGAAAATAATAAGGCAAATATACCAGTATGTTTAATAACTGGTGAATCTGTGGATAAAAGGTATATGGAAGTTTTTATAAATTTGAAATAACTTCAAATGTAAAAGTTTAAAACATTTTTTTTTGTTTAGGCCCCAAATAGTAACATCTGACATTTACTGTCAATACAATAATAGGCAAAAAGTTAAAAAAAAAAAAAAAAGATAAGCTGTAAATCAAATCTGCTAAAGACAACCATTTCAATGAATGACCATTCAACCTGAGTATTAGGCATCGTTACTCAATAGGACAAAGGGTTTTTTTTAATTATTATTATCTAATGTTTAACATTTACTTTTGAGGGAGAAAGCATGAGCAGG
The DNA here is from genome assembly GCF_018350155.1 of Leopardus geoffroyi. Taxonomy (NCBI): domain Eukaryota; kingdom Metazoa; phylum Chordata; class Mammalia; order Carnivora; family Felidae; genus Leopardus; species Leopardus geoffroyi. The sequence continues at coordinate 188,765,821 of NC_059328.1, read as the reverse complement.
GGAGAGGCAGAGAGAGAGAGGGAGAGAAGATCTGAAGTGGGCTCTGCACTGATAGCAGCGAACCTGATGGGAGTCTCCAACTCACAAACCATGAGATCATGATGCGAGCCAAAGTTGGACACTCAACTGACTGAGCCACCCAGGCTCCCCCAAAAGGGTTTATTTTTGACTGAACTACCCAAATATTAAGGAGACATCTTCAAAGAATTTATAGATGTGACAGCACTATGAAATTTAAAAATATTATGCAAATGCAAAGCTTTAATAGCCATCACAAAAATGTCATGTGAGGTATGGAGATACTGTTTCAGTGTAAGTTTTATTTTAACACCTTGATTAATGTACAATTTGGCGCTATAAAATGAGCATTGAACTTTTAATGAAAGCTATTAAGGTGTTTCCTTAGAAAGGGCCAAGGTTCAAAAGAAAATTTTTTTTAATGTTACAAATAAATGCATGTTAAATTACTACTTAAAATGTAGCTCCTGTCATCCCTATGGTATCAAGACAAACTGAGAAGGGATGAAATGACTAGATTTCCAATGATTCTAAATCATTTTTCTCAAAACTAATTAGTTTCATTATTGAGAAAGAATATTACAAATGAACAACAAATATAGGAAATTAAAACAGTAAAAACAGGGGTGCCTGGGTGGCTCAGTCAGTTGGGCATCTGACTTCAGCTCAGGTCATGATCTCACAGTCTGTGAGTTCAAGCCCCATGTCAGGCTCTGCGCTGACAGCTCAGAGCGTGGAGCCTGCTTCAGATTCTGTCTCCAGCTCTCTCTGCCCCTCCCCCACTCTGTGTCTCTCCCTCTCTCTCAAAAAAAAATAAAAACATAAAAAAAAAAAAAAACGCATGTGAACCTCATTGATAAAAACAATCCAAACCATTTTTCAAAATGATCTCAGCAAAGTTTTATTTAACAATACTAGTGCTGATAAAGATATGATGAAATATGCATTCTAGTATATCACTGATGGAAGAATGTGAACTGTTTCCACCAATGGAAAAGCATTCTGACAATAAACGAAGAATTTTAATACTGATGCCACTGGATATAGAAATTATAAATTCTGGGGGGGGTGCCTGGGTGGCTCAGTCAGTTGAGCGTCTGACTTTGGCTCAGGTCATGATCTCACAGTCCCTGAGTTACAGCCCCACATCGCACTCTGCTGACAGCTCAGAGCCTGGAGCCTGCTTTGGATTGTGTCTCCCTCTCTCTCTGCCCCTTCTCTGCTCATACTCTCTCTCTCTCAAAATTAAATAAACATTAAAAAAATTTTTAATAAAAAATTATAATTCTGGTAACTGTAATTTAATATAATATTACATATACAAGGATGCCTGTTGTAATAAAAAACCAGAAACCGGGGGCGCCTGGGTGGCGCAGTCGGTTAAGCGTCCGACTTCAGCCAGGTCACGATCTCGCGGTCCGTGAGTTCGAGCCCCGCATCAGGCTCTGGGCTGATGGCTCAGAGCCTGGAGCCTGTTTCTGATTCTGTGTCTCCCTCTCTCTCTGCCCCTCCCCCGTTCATGCTCTGTCTCTCTCTGTCCCCAAAATAAATAAACGTTGAAAAAAAAAAAAAAATTTAAAAAAAAAAAAAAAAAAAAAACAGAAACCGTCTAAATGTCCAAAACCAGGGGAATGCATAAGGAAAATATCTAGTTGATGAAACATTATACAGCTATTAAAACTGATGACTATGAAACATACACAATAACCTAGGAAATACTAGTCTACTAAACAAAAAACAGGATCTAAAATGCATTTTTTTCTTATTCTTTTTTCTTTTTCTTTTTTAAGTAGACTACCCCCAACATGGGGCTCTAACTCCTGACCCCAAGACAAAGAGTCACATCCTCCACCAACTGAGTCAACCAGGCACCCCTAAAATGTGTTTTTATCACTAATACAACTATACAAAGATTAAAGAGAAACACTAGAAAACAAACATTCAAAATATTAACAATGGTTATATTTGGATATATGTAATTTCTCTCATCAATTATCTCATTTTTCTATTTTTCTAATTTAACAAGCAGGTATTCCTTTAATATTTTCCTTATTTATTTTTTCAAATTTTAGTGAAAGAGAGAGAGCAAGTGGGGGACAGGGGCAAAAGGAGAGAGAAAGATCTCAAGCAGGCTCTACATTCAGCAAGGAGACTGATACAGGGCTCAATCCCACAACCCTGGGATCATGACCTGAGCCAAATCAAGGGTTGGTTGTTCAACTGAATGAGCCACCCAGGTATCCCTGATCTTGTCTTATACAAGTAGTACACAAATATATGAACAGGTTAAAGATTAAAAGACTACAAGAGTATGAGAATAATATGTAACCTTCCCCATCAACAGTCACCCGACACTATCCCTCTTTTTCATCTCTGATAAGTTTGCACTGTGTTTCTAGTAATTAAACATATATAAATGTTTTTAACAAATATTTATGTTAAATATTCAATAAATGATATTTTTATAACAGAAAATTTTAAAGGAGAAAAAAAAATCACCATCACCAAATTTTCTACTGATGTATTATTATATAACCATGAATAAAAAGTTCTGCTTAATTCTATATTTTAATTTCTTTAAACTTCAACACTTACAGATTTTTTATTTTGATCAAGCACCTATTATTTATAGACTAAATGTTAGATATTCTATATAATAATGATTATTTTTCTTGAGATTAATGAAAAAAATAATATCCATTTTATTCACTAACTTCAAATTTACTTGCTTTGTTTACCACAAAATATATAAATGGGTTAATGCTCCCAAATTAGAGCATTTAATTAAAACATTTTCCCTTTTTATTGGGCTAACATTATTGATTCTTTGTTGGCAACACTTCTGCTTTTGGCTCAAAAGGTTACAGCAGACCAAAATCTAGGTAAAAATCTAAAATGGGCCGTAAAAATCTTGAGAACTTATGCATAAATTCACTTTTCTTACAACTACCTAGATGTAAAAGTGAAATTTAGAGACCCTGTTTTGTTTATTTCTTTGTGGAAAATAAATGTAGTCAATTGAGTATAATTTCTTTTTTTTTTAATTTTTTTTTTTAATGTTTATTTATTTTTGAGACAGAGAGAGACAGAGCATGAATGGGGGAGGGTCAGAGAGAGGGAGACACAGAATCTGAAACAGGCTCCAGGCTCTGAGCTGTAAGCACAGAGCCCGACGCGGGGCTTGAACTCATGGACCGCAAGATCATGACCTGAGCCGAAGTCGGCTGCTTAACCGACTGAGCCACCCAGGCGCCCCAGAGTATAATTTCTTAATAAAAGCTAATGACTTTGAGTAGATAGGAACTACATGAAAAAACTTCCTATTGCTCTCAGTTTAGTTAGTGTTTTAACCGACTAAGCCACCCAGGCGCCCCAGAGTATAATTTCTTAATAAAAGCTAATGACTTTGAGTAGATAGGAACTACATGAAAAAACTTCCTATTGCTCTCAGTTTAGTTAGTGTTTCATCAAAACATTAAAGGAAATAATCCCAAAATGAAGATCTCAGGGTATGGACTGATAAAAGCTATTGACTGAGAATTCTTGAAATGTGCTACATCTCAAAAATATTTCTTAAAATTAATTTTTTATTCAGAAAAAATTTAAGACTTCCAGAACAGTTATAAGAATAAGAATAGTATAAAGTATACCCACATATTTACCTTTACCCATATTCAATTATTGTTACCATTTTACCCCATTTACTTGTTTTACCATTCTCTCTTTCTAGAATACACACATACACACACACACGCACACACACACACACACACGCTTTTTTTAAAAGTATTTCAGAAAAGTTAATATATATACATTCTAGCTCCATGTTTCTAAACATTTCTTAGAATGTTTCCTAAGAATATGGATATTCTCTTACATAACCAGAGTACTGATATCAGCTTCAGTACATTTAACATTGAAATAATTCTTTAATTAGGGCACCTGGGTGGCTAGGTTGGTTAAGCGTCTGACTTCGGTTCAGGTCAAGAGCCCCTACTTCATTCAGATCCTCTGTCTCCCTCTCTCTCTGCCCCTCCTGGGCTCAAACTCTCTCAAAAATAAAAATTAACATTAAAAAAAAAAAGGAAATAATTCTTTAATCGTCTCTTTTGTCAACTGGTCTAACAATGTTCTTTATCACAGTTTTTTATATCCGGTATAGGAGAGTTAGGTATGGCTTAGTTGTCAAGTTTCCTTAGCCTCCTTTGATCTAGATCTTTCCCACAGTCTCTTTGCCTTTTATGACACTGACATTTTTGACAAATCTCCTTTTTGTAACAGAGCATTCCTAGTTCATGGTTTTTCTGAAGATGCCTCATGATTAGATTCCAGTTATGAGAATCTTACCTGAAATATAGTATTCTATTAGTGAAACTGTGTCCTTCTCAGGGAATCATGGATGTCCATCTACCATCTTCACTAATAATATTAATTTTAATGACCTGGTCAAGGTGTTATCCAATTCCCTCACTTTATAATTACTAATTTCTCCCTTGCAGTATGTGGGAGAGACTTTAAAACAATGCAAATATCCTGGTTACATATTGAAAATGCCCTTAGATTTAGGATATTGTTATTATTCTTGTCTGATCCAATCTTTACCATGATAGCTGCAGGATAATTTCCAACTCCTTCATTTACCAGTTGGAAACCTGGCATTCTATTATAAACAAGTACCCTCTCTTCTACCTTCTCTGCTTTCAGCATAGATGCATGAGTTCATTTTCCCTCCAATGGTTTGCAATTTGCTACTGTACTTTTTTAGCACTCAAATTGTCCCAAATTTAGCCAGTAGGAGTTACTTCAAGCTAGCTCCTTTGTAACAAGTCTCCACCTGTTTGGGGGCATTTCTTTTCTTACTTTCTAGTGTTATAAGACACTTTGGGCTTATCTTGTACCTATCCTGCTCCCGTCCTAGAATAAGTCATTTTTCCAAGGAGCCCAACTTCCTTTCAGTGGGAAGTGGTATAAAAGTCTAAATCTGGGTGCGCCTGGGTGGATAAGTTGGTTAAACATCTGATTCTTGACATGACTCAGGTCATGATCTCATAGTTCCCGAGATCAAGCCCCACATTGGGCTCTGGGCTGACAGTGCAGAGACTACTTGGGATTCTCTCTCTGTCTCTGCCCCTCCCCTTCTCACATGCATGTGTGCGCTGTCTCTCAAAATAAATAAATACATTTTAAAAATATGGGGCACCTTGGGGCACCTGGGTGGCTCAGTCGGCTGAGCGTCAGACTTCAGCTCAGGTCATAATCTCACAGCTCGTGAGTTCGAGACCTGCATCAGGCTCTGTGCTGACAACTCAGAGCCTGGAGTCTGCTTCGGGTTCTGTGTGTCTCTCTCTCTGCCCCTTTCCGGCTTACGCTCTTTCTCTCTCTCAAAAAAAATAAATAAACATTTTAAAAAATGTTTTTTTTTTTTTAAATATGGAGCACCTGGTTGGCTCAGTCAAACATCCAACTTCGGCTCAGGTAATGATCTCATATGTTCCTGAGTTCGAGCCCCACATCGGGCTGTGTGCTGACACCTCAGAGGCTGGAGCCTGCTTTGGATTCTGTGTCTCCCTCTCTCTGCCCCTCCCCTGCTCATGCTCTCGTTCTCTCTCTCTCAAAAATAAACATACATACATACATACATACATACATACATACATACATAACTAGGGACGCCTGGGTGGCTCATTGGATTAAGCGTCAAGCTTCAGCTCAGGTCATGATCTCACGGTTTGTGGGTTCAAGCCCCGCATTGGGCTCTGTGCTGACAGCTCGGAGCCTAGAGCCTGCTTTGGATTCTGTGTCTCCCTCTCTTTCTGCCCTCCCCTGCTCATGCTCTGTATCTCCCTCTCTCAAAAAATAAATAAACTTAAATTAAAAAATAAATAAATAGAAACAAATAAATAAAGTCTAAATCTGGGCATTACATTTGCTTACTGCTACTGGGGTGCTAATGCTTCTTGTCCTTTTCAACAAATAGAGCTAAGAAATCTACATAGGTATGTGTATGGGTATACTACACACATGAGTATAAATATATACACATACAAATATATACACATATTTATATGGTCACCTATCCATGCATGTAACACATACATATGTATGTTTTTTTTTTTTAATTTTTTTTTTCAACGTTTTTATTTATTTTTGGGACAGAGAGACAGAGCATGAACGGGGGAGGGGCAGAGAGAGAGGGAGACACAGAATCGGAAACAGGCTCCAGGCTCTGAGCCATCAGTCCAGAGCCTGACGCGGGGCTCGAACTCACGGACCGCGAGATCGTGACCTGGCTGAAGTCGGACGCCTAACCGACTGCGCCACCCAGGCGCCCCACATATGTATGTTTTTAAAGTCATAAATCCATACTTACACCTTGAATTATAATCTACTCACATAATATTCTCTTGTCTTCCCATCTATAATTGTATGTGCATATTCCCTCAGTAACAGCACCAGCTCCCAAGAACAACACCATTTACTCATTTTTTCTTAATCCTATACATCTACAGTTGTTTCAGAATTGCTTTGTTCCACACTACCAAAAAGCAAACCTAAAAGAGTTCAGTACTTGTTTGCAATTCTCCTCCATCTCTTATATCCCATCTTGCCCAAAAGAGTATATATAATCAAACACTGTGTTTGCAAAATCCTTACATAAGTTCTTTCATTCTTTTTTGTATACTTTCCACTCTACTCTCTCCTTCCATTGTTAGTAGCCAACTTCATTATTTTCTGGTTTATCTTTTGTTTTTGTTTTTTGTTTTTGTAAATTATGGTAAGCTCTGTTTTACACCAAAGACAGCATAGTATATATGCTTTTTATTCACCTAACATTATCTCTAGAAATCACTCCATATCAATTCACAGGGATCTTACTTATTTTTTGTTATAGATGTATAGTTAGTTCTCCATTATATGTATATACCAGAGTATATTTTAACTAATCTCCTATTCCTGAACCTTTAGATATTTTCCAATATTTTGCAATTACAAATAATACTGCAATGGATAACTCTATGCATATATATTTTAAGTAAGCTGTATGCCCAATGTGGAGCTTGTACATGACCCTGAAATCAAGAGTTGCATACTCTACCAAGTAAACCAGCCAGGTACCTCTATGCATATGTATTTTTGTACTGTTAGAAATATATCTTCAAGATAAAATCCTACAGATGGGGGTGCTGGATGAAAGAGTAAGAAAGCATACATGTAGTTTTCTTAATATTGCCAAATTCTCCTCCACAGGTGTTGGAAAAGTACCATATTTTGATTCAAAATTATTTGGTAATCTACTGATACCTTAGAAATCCTGGTGCACCTCTTTTGGATTTCAGGTGGTAGTTAGTCTCATGAAGTTTTGAACTCTCCCTCTCACTCCTGCCCAAACTGATGATTTTATATATTTTTAAATTTTGCAAATCTTTGCAGAAAGGAATTAACAAGGAAAAGTAAGATACTTAAAGTACTTACTGAGTGGTGTTGTGTCTGGAGGTGGAAAATTCTCAGTAAAGTTGACATTACACAAGTCTGTGCTACAGCAGCAGAAACGGTATGTTCCATTCTGAATTGAGGGAGGGGTAGTAGTTACTACACATTCTTCATAGTGACATTCCTGGGGATCTCCAATGTGAGACCAACATCCTACAAATTGATATTAACGTAAACAAGTTAGGGATTAATACAATATATAAAATTTAAAGAAAAATAACAAATTAATAATTACAATCAATGTGACAGAATAAGTGCGTATACATACATGTTATAAAACACTCCTGCAAATCAATAGGAAATACACATTGTTTAAATAACAAAAAAATGGCAAAGTATTAATAAGCATTTCATGGGGAGAAAAGCCACTAATAATGGTTTAACCTCATCATTAGTCTAAGAATTACTATTAAAGTAACATTAATATTTCATTTTTATCTATTAAATTGTTCTAGGCTTAAAAAAATAATATACAATTGTAACAAGGTTTCAGTAACACTCCCATATACTCCTGGAGGGAATGTAAATGTATATAGCATTTCTAGAAAGCCATATGGCAATTTTTATAAAGAGCCTTTAAAATATTCATGCTTTATAACTTAATAAGTCTACTTCTAGCAATCTATTCCAAGCAAATAATCAGATATAATCAAAGATTTAAGTTCAAAGATATCTACTGAAGCATTATGTATTATAGTAAAACTGAAAAACAGTAAAATGTCCAACAACAGAGTAATGTGTAAGTAAATTGTGTGTACACAATATGTGTGTATACAATGAAATATTGTACAGAGGTTAAAAATGTCCTCAAAGAATATTTAAAGATATGGGAAAATGTTCATACTATAATTTAAGATAGGGGAAACTGGGTATGAAATTGTTTATACATACTACATCATTCTAATTTTGAAAAATAAGTATACGCACATATAATAAACATAGAGGTACATAAAAAAATATACCTGCAGGGAATAAACTAATATGGTAAAAGAGCTTGTAAGAGGATGGAATTGTAGACATTTGTTTTTCTTCTAGTTTTCTATATTTTCTAAACTTCATAGAAAGAAAATACATTGTTAACATTATAATAGGAAAAATATTATAAAAATAAGCTAAAATCTAACTACCTTTCACAAATATGGAGTTTATGGATGAATATATACATGGATATATATTTTAAAACTGTTTTCCCAGAGAGGGTTTTAATCTATGTCCATGTCCTTGTTAGATAAATTTCAATGATATGAAACACAAAGTTATTTCAGGTAAGAAAAGTATTACTTGCCTTGTTTTACGAGGTTTATATCCCCTTTTGATTTCTCCCAAAGGCCATAGCAAGTGCTACCTTTTGAACATAATATTGTTCCATTTTCATGAGAGATTCGACTCTCACCTATGCCAAGGTCTTGTTGATAGGGATCTTTAAATGCACATAGACGTTCTTGGTTCTGAGAAGCTAAAATAAATAAAAGAATGACAAATTTATTTTTATGACAATCTTAGCAAAGCATTATTTTATGAAATCTTAGTCATTTTGAAAGGCATAATAAATTTTCCACTAAATCCCTATCAAGGCTTGAATAAATTTGTAATTTTATATTTATTCAATAACTTCTTCCTGTTCATTAACTAGCACCAAAGAAGAATCAAACCTGAAAACTGATTTCTCAAAATCAATCCCTTCTTACACAAATTATTCTCACCACTCTCCTATTAAATAATTTAGGTATGTGAGTAAAGAAATATCATTTTAAAAGTTCATGGTTTAAATTATCAAAACTTCAAAACATAAAAACAAACAATTTAATAAACTAGAGGGCTAAATAATCTTGTAAAATTCTGCAGGATTCACATTTATCATAATTTAAAGTCATTTGTAGAAAGCTAAACATACATCATTGGGCACAGTAAACTATGGATAAGGAGAGTGACTACCAGTAGAGTACATGGTTTCTTTTTAGGCAGATGGAAACGTTCTAAAATTAGATTGTGATAATGGTTGCACAATTCTGTAAATTTACAAAAAAATAATCCATCACTTAAAATAGTATACAAATTATACCTTAGTAAATTTGTTTAAAAAAATTTTTTTAACGTTTATTTATTTTTGAGTGGGGGGGGAGAGAGAGGGAGAGGGAGAGGGAGAGGGAGAGGGAGAGGGAGAGGGAGAGGGAGAGAGAGTGGAGGAGGGGCAGAGAGAGACAGAGACAGAATCTGAAGCAGACTCCAGGCCCCAAGCTGTCAGCACACAGTGACACAGGGCTCGAACTCATGAGCCGTGGGATCATGACCTGAGCTGAAATCAGACACTTAACCGACTTAAGCCACACAGGCGCCCCTAATATCCTTAGTTTTTAAAACAAATTTACTGGGGCACCTGGGTGGCAGGTACGCAGTGCAGAGAAGTGAACTGGGGGATAGAAAAGCTGCAGAGAAAAGGGAGCTGCTTTCGCAGAGACTGAACAGGGAAAGAAGAGAAAGGGGAAGAGTGCAGGGCATCGGGATCTGTGCAAGAAAAGCATCCCCCCAAAAAGCAGCTGGAGAGAAAGAAAGAGAAAGAGTGAAAACACTTGCAGGAGACTGACTAGGAAATCCGTTCCCAACAATCATTGACAGGGAGAAAAGAGAGGTTTTCAATACCACCAGGATTCTATAAACAGTGGAGCACAAAGTGTGAAGTTTAGGATCTCAGTGCCTGGTGGTGCTCTGGTGAGGAAGTAGGGTGAATCATCAAGAGCAGGCAGTGCCGGTCTGTGGGGTCCATGTGCCACAGAGGAGAGAAGCAGTTTCCTTGCTTAGAGTGCATCTGGTAGAGGTGTTATGGTCTCCCCACAGGCAAAAGTCCCAGTGGACCCCAGAAAACTGCCATATTTACTGATATTGGGACAAAGACGCCAGATTGTGGCAACACCTGGTGCTAGCTGTGTGTTATGATTTGCCATAATCTCTGAACCTTTGCTGCTGCACAATCACTGAAAATGCTGAACATTTTCTGAGACAAGCTGGAACCCGGCCATTGTCCAGTGAGAGACTGTCCCCAAGAAAGTCTGCACAGGTCCAAGCTGCTGGGCCTCTGAAGTGTGGGATGTTTAGACACAACCCCTTCTGGCATAAAACTCTGGAGGAAGGTGCCACCTGGCAAATGGACAGCTTGGACACAGACAGGATAGAGGCAGGAAGTGGATGGAGGCCTGAGACAAAGGAGAGGCACCTGATCAAGGCTCAGTGAGAGTGTGAAGTTCCTGCACCAGAGACTAGGAAGCTGGGTGAGCCATTACCACCTCTCCCATGATGTGCATGCACACATCCATAAGCGCACCACACGGATCCATCCCAGTAAGCTAAGCAGCACCACTTCAATGGAGAACGGAGCCATTACATCAACACCTGCCCAACTACACCCTCCAAGCACATCCCCAGAAGACCAACAGAAGTCACTCCACCTGCTTAGTGTATGGACTATAGAGTGATTCATAGTTTCAGTTCCAGGGGAAACTGGATATAAGTTCATTCAATTTTCATTCTGTTTGATGGTTCACTTATTTGTTCATTTTCTTTGCTTCTGTTTTTGCTTGTTTTCTTCTATTTCATTTTCTTTTATTCTATTATATAATTTTTTTTATTTTTAAGTTTTATCTTGCCTTTTTTTCCTATCCTTTCCCTTCTTTCTCTACTCTATCAAGCTTCTTTCAATAAGCAGACTGAAACATATCCAGGATCTAGCTTCCTTTATTTGATTTTTGTACTGTTTTTAATTTTTTAATTTTAATTTTTTATTAATACATTTTTTTCTTCCTCAAAAATGACAAACCAAAGGAATTTACCCAAAAAGAAAGAACAGCAAGAAATGACAGCCAGAGACTTAATCAAACAGATATAAGTAAGATGTCTGAACTAGAATTTGGAACCAGGATAATAAGAATACTAGCTGAGGTTGAAAAAAGCATAAAAGACACCAGAGAATCCCTTTCTGTGGAGACACAAGAAACAAAATCTAATAAGGCTGAAATTAAAATGCTGTAACTGAGATGCAATCTTGAATGGATGTCATGACAGCAAGGATGGGCAAAGTAGAGCAGTGAATCAGTGATGTAGAAGATAAAATTATGGGGGTACCTGAGTGGCTCAGTTGGTTGAGCTCCGAACTTCGGCTCAGGTCATGATCTTGTGGTCTGTGAGTTTGAGCCCCACATCAGATTCTGTACTCATGCTCAGAACCTGGAGACTGCTTTGGATTCTGTGTCTCCCTCTCTCTCTGCCCTCCCGATTGTGCGCTCGCTCTCTCTCTCTCTCTCTCAAAAATAAATAAACATCAAAAAAAAAAAAAGAAGATAAAATTATGGGGAATAATGAAACAGAAAAAAAAGAGGGCAACCAAGGCAAAAGATCACGATTCAAGACTTAGAGAACTCAGTGACTTATTAAAAAGGAAAAACATCCAAATCATAGGAGTCCCAGAAGATGAAGAGAGAGAAAAGGGGGCAGAAGGTTTACATGAGCAAATTATAGTGGAAAACTTTCCTAATCTGGTGAGGTACACAGACATCAAAATTCAAGAAGCACAGAGAACTCCCATTAGATTCAACAAGAACCGACCATCACCAAGGCATATCATAGTCAAATTCACAAAACAGACAAGAAAAGAATTATGAAAGCAGCAAGGGAAAAAAAGTCCTGAACCTATAAGGGAAGACAAATCAGATTCACAGCATATCTATCCACAGAAATGGGGCAGCCTAGAAAGGAGTGGCAGGATATACTCCAGTGTGCTGAATCAGGAAAATATGCAGTCAAGAATTCTTTATCCAGCAAGGCTATCATTCAAAATAGAAGAATAGATAAAGAGTTTCCCAGATAAACAAAAACTAAAGGAATTCATGACCACTAAACCAGCCCTGCAAGAAATTTTAAGGGGGGACTCTTTGAGTGGCAAAAAGACAAAACAAAACAAAAAGACCTAAAGCAACAAAGACTACAAAGGACCAGTGAATGTCACCAGAAACACCAACTCTACAGGGAACACAATGGCACTAAATTCATATATTTCAGTACACATTCTAAATGTAAATGGATTAATCAGGGAAATACAAATCAAAACCACACTGAGATACCACCTCACAATAGTCAGAGTGGCTAAATTAACAACTCAGGAAACAACAGATGCTGGTGAGGATGTGGACAAACAGGAACTCTATTGCACTGTTGGTGGGAATGCAAACTGGTGCAGCTGCTCTGGAAAAGAGTGTGGAGGTTCCTCAAAAAATTAACAATGGAACTACCCTTCAACCCAGCAATAGCATTACTAGGAATTTATCCAAAGGATACAGGAATGCTGATTCATAGGAGCACATGTACCCCAATGTTATAGCAGCGCTTTCAACAAGAGCCAAATTATGGAAAGAGTATAAATGCCCATCAACTGATGAATAGATAAAGAAGATGTGGTTTATATATACAATGGAATTATTATTCAGCAATCAAAAAAATGAAATCTTGCCATTTTCAACAATGTGGATGGACTAGAGTGTATTACACTAAGCAAAATAAGACAAAGACAAATATCATGATTTCATTCATATGTGGAATTTAAGAAACAAAACAGATGAACAAAGGGGAAGGGAAGCAAAAATAAGATAAAAACTGAAAATGAGGCAAACCATCAAAGACTCTTAATACAGAGAACAAACTGAGGGTTGTTGGCAGGGTGTGGGTGGGGGGATGGGCTAAATGGGTGATGGACATTAAGGAGGGCACTTGTTGGGATGGGCACTTGATGTTATATTTAATGATGAATCACTAAATTCTATTCCTGAAATCATTATTATACTATATGATAACTAACCTGGATTTAAATTAAAAAAAAATTTTTTTAGGGATGCCTGGATAGTTCAGTCAGTTGAGCGTCTGACTTCGGCTCAGATCATCATCTCACAGTTCATGAGTTCGAGCCCTGCATCAGGCTCTGTGCTGACAGCTCAGAGCCTGGAACCTGCTTTGGAATCTGTGTCTCCCTCTCTCTCTGCCCCTCCCCCACTCATGCTCGGTCTCTGTCTGTCTCTCAAAAATAAATAAACACTAAAAAAAAAAAAGGAAACTTTGGAAATAACCTAAATGTAAAATATTAAAAAAATTTTTTTAAATCAATATAAAGCCAGAAACAGAAATGTTCAATCACACCTTTTGCTGAAGGAACAACCAATCTATTTCAATGCTAGTTAATCTTTTTCCATATACATAATCTGATTTAACTAATTCTAATAGAATATTTGCCACATAACTTATCAGTTAACAAATATTTATCAACATTGCTGAGAATACCAAAGAAGTAAAAGGTTATCAAAAGCAACAGCTAATCTTTATTTGGTTTCTTAAAGTTGACTTTCTTAATATGTTTGACAGTCAGAATAACAGTCTAATACACATGACCAATATATTTATTACTCATGGGCTTCTGACTTATTCAGAAGAAGAAATAAGTGAGGTAAGATACACATGAAGATAAGGGTGTATCTTATTTTATATACTATGGCTTAATTCACTAGCACCTTAGCACTGGAAATAATCTGAAAATAATGTTTTCTGAACCTACAAAACTAAGCACCAAACTCTGAAGAAAAAATAAAAGAGCCAAGAACTATATACCCAAATCCATTTAGACACATAGACCTGCCATATTTATCATAAGAGAAGCACCATCAAAGTATTGGGCAAGGCAAATAAGATAATTCACAAGTAGGTAATATAGAGTTCTACCCTTCAAGCATCTTACATGATCTGTTTGGAGATACACAGTAATTACTGATTTCAGTAATCACAAAGAATAATTACTAAAAATAAATGTAACTTGATTTCTACATTTAAAACCATTTAGGCAGTCTTCTTTGAAATATTACTAATATCAACTAAAGAGCCAGAAAATAAAGTACAGCCTATTTATAAAAACCAATTCTAGGACATCAGTGTAATTATGATTCTACCATATTTCTGCAACATGTAGCCACATATTCAAAGTCATTTAATGACAAGTTTAATTATAGTTACTAGGTTATCTCGCACATTTAATACCAGTATTTCTTTAAGCTATCCTAATGTGCAAACTTTACAAATGATTGCAAAGGTTAAAATCAAACATATTTCTAGATATAAAGTAGATACAGCAAAAGATTCATACTTAAAAGTTTTGAACTACAAACAAAAACTCTGTAATGCACATATAAAAAAGCATATCTATATGGCATAATTGCTTTTTCCTATCTCATCTCGTTTAAAAAGTTTTTATTATTTTTTTAGTAATCTCTACACCCAACATGGGGCTCAAACTGACAACCGTGTGATCAAACATCATATGCTCTTCTGACTCAGCCAGCCAAGAGGCCCCTCCATTTTATTTTGAAGGTTTTGAGGGTTTTTTTTTTTTTGAAGTCTAATGCCTCCCTCCTCAGTGCAAACATTCCACATAATCACTACACAATACCAAAATCAAGAAATTGACATTAAGATAATTCACACAGTTTATTCAGATTTCACCAGTTATACATGCAATAATCTATGTGTATGAGTGTAAATCTATGCGATTCTGTTACATTCTATCAAAATCACAATACTCAACTGTACTATCCCAAGATTCCTTCATGTTAACCATTTATAATCACCATCTGTTTCCATTCCTAAAAAATAGCAACTACTAATCTGTTATCCAGCTTGATATTGTTATTTCTTGATTGTTATATAAAGAGAATCATGCAATACATATCCATTTGAGATTGGCTTTTTTCACTAAGCAAAATTTCCTTAAGGCTCATCCAAGTTGCTGCCTGTATCAACAGTTTATTACTTTTTATGGAGTCATATTCCATTGTATGGATGTACCACAATCTGTCTAACTTTTCACCTTTCAAAAGGTCATTTGGGTAGTATCCAGGTTTTGGCTACCAGAAATAAAACTGCTACGAACATTTGTGTACATGTTCAATTTTAACAGAAATTTTATTTAAAGTAAAACGAGAATAATATTCTATAAAGTATGGTGTCTACAAAAAGGAACTTGACATTAGACCATTTGCTCTACCAACAGAATACATTATGCCCCATCATATACATTTGTGCACTAAAAACTTACATAGCATTCAAATTCCCTTTCTCTGACCAAGTACTTGTAGTACTGTCAGTAATTGGCTTGTATTACAAAATCTTGGTTTAAAGAGTCATGCAAGTAGTAGTCCTTACATATAAACAAAATAAAATGTGGCAAAATAAATAACAGCTAATTATGGCATTAAATATCTGAAATGAGAGACTCCAGTTACGGGGTGTTTTTTTGTTGTTTAAACAAAGACTGGTCCTTTGTAATAAGGTCAAACAGGCCAAGTATGCCCTCTTTCCCTTCTGATGCCTGGACACCAAAGGCCGTTTAATGTGGAAACCTCTGCTGGCCAGCTTTTCCTAGAAGCATGCCAAGGGCAAGATTGATCCATCAATCTTTATCTCTATTTTCTTTCCCCTACATTAAAAGTAAATAGGCATTTGGCAAATAAGTTTTCACATAATAAATGTGAATTTCACATTAAAATACTCAAAACTACAATGAAACAACAGTACTACCATCTATTAGAATGACTAAAAGTTAAAAATAAAACAAAACAGAAACCTCTTGACAATATCACGTAATGCCAAGGATGTTGACACAGATGGGGAAACAATTCTAATAAAAATGTAAAACAGTACAGCCACTGTGGAAAATAGTTTGATATTTTCTTATAAGTTAAACATTTAACATTTAACTCATTAACCCCACTCCTAGGTGTTGACCTAAATGTAATGAAAATCTATGTTCACACAAAAACTTACATGTAAATGCTTATAATGACTTTATTTGTAGCCACCCAAAACTATTTATAACCCAAATGTCTCTCAACTTAAGAATGGATAAACAAAGACATGGAGAACTTGAAAGCATATTATTAAGTGAAAGAAACCAATCTGAAAGGCTACATACTGTATTATTCCAACTATATGACATTCTGGAAAAGGCAAAACTATGGTGACAGTAAAAAGATCAGTGGTTGCCAGGTTGGGGGAAGGGAGGGACGAATGGGCAGAACACAGAGTATTTTTAGGTCAGTGCAATTCTTCTGTATGATACTGTAATGATGGATGCATGTCATTATACATTTGTCCACAGAATGTATGATACCAAGAATGAACCCAAGATTAAACTGTGGACTCTAAGTAATTATGTGTTATCTGTAGGTTCATTAATTCTAACAAATGTATCACAGAGGTTCAGGATATCAATAGTGGGGGCAGCTGTGCCTGTACTTTTCCACTTCATTTTGCTGTGAACCTAAGGCTGCTCTAAAAAATAAAGTTTATTTAGGGCACCCGGTTGGCTTAGTTGGTTGAGTGTCAGACTTCAGCTCAGGTCATGAGTGCAAGCCCCTCATCAGGCTCTGTGCTAATAGCTCGGAGCCTGGAGTCTGCTTTGGATTCTCTCTCTCTCTCTCTCTCTCTCTCTCTCAAAAATAAATAAACATTAAAAAAATTTTTTTAAGTTTATTTAAAAAAAATGGTACTTTTGAGAAATGCAATGCTTTATCTCAAAAAGAAATTTCTGATGCATAAAATTCAGATATAAAGTAACTTGGTATGGATGATTTTCAAGGATGTGAGAGGAGGGTGAGGGTTCTTGTGGCCACACATCTCAAATTATATCTAAAAGGTGACTGAATGGTGTAACCTATTGACGGTGGAATATTTATTATTTTTTAGCACATAAAAGAATTATCAATAGTTCATATAAGGAAAATTCAGATTTTATACTTGGGATAATTTTCATTAGTTTACCTATAATTTATAAGGGAAAAGAACAAATGCAATCAACACTAAGTGCTTGTTCCGTTCACTAGCTGCAGAATTACATGCATTTTAAAACATCTTTAATTTTGTAATGTTCAGTGATAGACAACAAGCCAAAACATCAGACTATATACATTATCCTTCTCACGCTCCATTTATTTGTTTTACCTCTTCCTCACATCAACCTTTTTCTCATAACCACAAATATTCAACATGCCAATTTCCTCAGAGAGATGCAATCATACAAATTTTTAATTCTACTATACAAGCCCTACTTAGTATCACAAAAGTAAAACCTGAAGCACAGATAGAGAAATCTCCTATAAAACATTCTTCTTCTTAACATAAACCAGGCTTAGTCTTCAACAGTCATGTCTACAAAGTAAATCTAATGAATGGAACATGTGACCCTGTATTGTGTTTACATCTATCCATTTATTTATGTCAAATTAAAGAGGATTTTTTTGTGTGTGTTCCCTTTAACAAATCAAATTAAATTTAGTTCTGAAAATTAGCTGGCTCATATTCAGTATTTCCAAGATAGTGATACTGAATATATTTCTGAGGAAATATACTGAATATATTTTCTGAGGAAGTCAATGTCATGAAGTATTTATCCCTAACCTAAAAACCTCAATGGCTATATCAGAAGTTGAGAAGAATACCACCATAAATACCAGTCTCCAGCTTATTTTCAACCAATTCTGCCCTCATCAGCCATTAAAATGTACAACCACTTTATTTCTAGTGGAAGAACTGCCACTTTCCCTCATCTGCCTCTCTAGCTAGGATCAATAGGAACAGTTATAATACAATAATGAAGATTTGTCTACTACCTTCAATCAATTCCTTCCTGAAAATTGGCAAGGTGGTAAAAAAAAAAAAATCTAGTCAATGATAATCCTACAATGTCAAAATCAATTCTCACCTAATAGAGAGATATTACATTTCAAAATATAAAACATGCTAAGTATAAATCTTCCCGTAGCTTTGGTCAAACATTTCATCCTTTGCAAAAACAAACTAACTTCCTTCAATTAATAGCAAATATTTGTTACCTTGAGACAGAAAAACATATATTTAACTATTAAATGGAAATTATAATTGGAATCTTTGCGATATTCCCAATAATCCTATGAGATGGGCATTATCATTTCAATTTTACAAAGAAGGATACTAAAACATACAGAGGAATAAAGAAGTTATCCCAAATCACCCAGCTGCTAAGTATCAGGGTAAAGTTTCAAACTCATGTTTGTCTGATTCCAGAATGTCTGCCAAATAGATATTAGGCTAACTTATCAGAAAATTTAGGGTTTTTTTTTTTAATTGTTTCATAATTGTATTTGATGTATTTCATTTTTTTTGTAGTTTCAAGTTTTTTTTTTTTTTTTTTTTTTTTAAATTTCAGGAGAATTTAGTGATTCATCACTTACATATAACACCCACTGGTCATCCCAGCAAGTGCCCTCCTTAATGCTCATCACACATTTAGCCCATCT
The DNA here is from genome assembly GCF_018350155.1 of Leopardus geoffroyi. Lineage (NCBI taxonomy): Eukaryota > Metazoa > Chordata > Mammalia > Carnivora > Felidae > Leopardus > Leopardus geoffroyi. The sequence goes on along the minus strand of NC_059328.1, from coordinate 188,746,955 downwards.
CCCTACCTACCTCCCTTCCAGCAACCCTCAGTTTGTTCTCTGTATTTAAGAGTCTCTTATGGTTTGCCTCCCTCTCTTTTTATCTTACTTTTGCTTCCCTTCCCTAATTTCATCCATTTTGTTTCTTAAATTCCACATGAATGAAATCATATATTTATCTTTCTCGGATGCAGTTTCAAGTTTTTATTTGAATTCCAGTTAGTTAAAATTCAGTGTAATATTAGTTTAAGGTGAAACTTAGATTTTTATTTTCATTATTTTTTCTTTTGAATTTCTAATTATTTTCATTCAATTTGTTGTATTTTAAACTGTTTACATAGCAAAAACCAAAGGTATAAGCAGTAATTTCTGGATGGAGAGAACTGAATGTTCTTTTGATTTCTGTGCCCTTTTGAATTCTTTTTCTATAATGAAGACCATGCATTATTTCTATAATGAATTTTAAAACTAATTTAACAAAAAAATTAAAAGGGTCTAAAATTTTAAAAGGGCTCTTTTTCTTCTTAAATTTTAATGATTATACTCTACTTATAGTAATGTTTTGATGGATATTTGGTTAAAAAGTATTTTCAAGTATCAATTTATATTTCTAGCAATATAAGACTAAAAAAGATAAAATGCCCAAAGAAACACAAAAGATAAAATACCCAAAGAAATGCCTTCCAAACAGCCTTGTTGCACCATAAAATCATAGCTAGAAAAATTATCCTTCAATTATTTTGTTATTTTGATAAACACAAACAACTCATTTCTCAGTAAGTTGCTTTTCATCATATATCATGGAAGGTCAAATTTTTTTTTAATTTTTTTTTATACATTTATTTATTTTTGAGAGACAGAGCACCAGCAGGGGAGGGGCAGAGAGAGAAGGAGACACAGAATCTGAAGCAGGCTCCAGGCTCTGAGCTGTCAGCACAGAGCCTGATGCGGGGCTTGAACCCACAAACCGTGAGATCATGACCTGAGCTGAAGTCGGATGCTCAAATGACTGAGCCACCCAGGCGCCCCGAAGGTCAAATTTAATAAATGATAAGAATCATTAAATAAGTTTGACTCTAGGTGGGCCTAGAACCAAAGTTACCAGCCTGCTAGACAGATTACAATCATGGGGGTACTCCAGAATTGTTCCAATGGGTCTGTAGCAGGTGCAACTGCTCCTCAAGCATCATCTGTGAACTGAATGAGTATGTTGTCTACAATAAAGGCATTACTGATTTGCAAATACACTAGATGCCATTATGAGTCATAAATGCCATTTAAAAAATTTTTTTTAATTGTTTATTTATTGTTGAGAGAGAGAGACAGAGTGTGAGCGGGGGAGGGGCAGAGAGAAAGGGAGACACAGAATCTGAAGCAGGCTCCAGGCTCTGAGTCGTCAGCACAGAGCCAGAATGGGGTTTGAACCCACAAGCCACGAGATCACAACCTGAGCTGAAGTCGGATGCCCAACTGACTGAGCCACCCACGCGCCCAGTAATAAATGCCATTTTAAAGTATGGATAAATTCAGTGATTACAAATTTCTTTTTTCTCTCTAAAATCTTTAAAAAAAAAATTTTTTTTTAATGTTTATTTTTGAGAGAGACACAGAGCATGAGTAGGGGAAGGGCACAGAAAGAGAGAGACAGAATCTAAAGCAGGATCCAGGCTCTGAATTGTCAGCACAGAGCCTGAAGGTGGCCTCAAACCCACAAACTGTGAGATCATGGCCTGAGCCGAAGTCAGACGCTTAACCGACTGAGCCACCCAGGCGCCCCTCTAAAATTTTTTAAATAGGCAATGCGCTGCATGGTTTAAAATACAGAAATATAAAGATACATAGTGAAAAGTTTCACTCATACCTTTGTTCCCAGTTGCCTATTCAAATGGTCCCTTCATTCCACCTCAGGAAACAACTATTCTTAACTAAGTTACTTAGGCATCCTTCCAAAGTTTCTTTATCATTACATATTTTCTAAATCAACAGATTCTAAAAGGCTGATGTTAAAAAGAAAAACTATTCTTTACTACTTTGACAATGCCCCAAATTAAGGCAAATATATAACTGAGAAGCTTCAGTAGCCATTCAATCCTGGCATCATCAAAGAATGGAATGTAAGTAGCCTGGTATATGATAAATCATGGGCTTCAGAGTTGGGTGAATCAGAATTCAAATCCCAATTTCCCTACTTGCTTCAGTTTCTTAATTTGTACCAAAAAAATAAAAATAAAAATAAAAATAGGGGCACCTGAGTGGCTCAATCAGTTAAGCATAAACTCTTCGTTTCTCTCAGGTCATGATCTTGCAGTTCATGAGTATGGGCTCTGTGTCAGGCTCTACACTGATGGTATGGAGCCTGCTTGGGATTCTCTCTCTCCCTCTCTTTCTCTGCCCCATTGGTGAGCTCTCTCTCTCTCTCTCTCTCTCTCTCTCTCAAAATAAATAAATAAATAAACTTTAAAAATTTTAAGGAAAAATAATAAAAATAAAAATAAATATCCTAATTTGATGGATGGTTGGTAGGATATTTGTGTAAATCAATTTGTGCAAAATATGGGAGTAATATTAATCTTACTCTCCATGTAATTTTTTAAAAAATGGTTTTTAGGGGCGCCTGGGTGGCGCAGTCGGTTAAGCGTCCGACTTCAGCCAGGTCACGATCTCGCGGTCCGTGAGTTCGAGCCCCGCGTCAGGCTCTGGGCTGATGGCTCAGAGCCTGGAGCCTGTTTCCGATTCTGTGTCTCCCTCTCTCTCTGCCCCTCCCCCGTTCATGCTCTGTCTCTCTCTGTCCCAAAAATAAATAAACGTTTTAAAAAAATGGTTTTTAAAAACATTATACAGTATGATATCATTTATGAAAAATAAAATAACCCAAAATAATAATGTAGGTTGTTTATGGATGCATATATGTGCTGAAATTATAGGTATAATGAAAAAAAAAAGGATTCATACCAACTTCAGGAGAGTGATCAGTTTTGGTAAGGACTACAGGAAATGAAATTAGGGAGTGGAGCTTTCACTAACCTAATACATGCACACAAACATTTTTTAAACAAATCAAGTGCAAATATGACAAAATGTACCACTTGTTAAATCTTGGGTTAAGAAGAAAATCATGATAAAATCAACAGATGCAGAAAAAGCACTTGAAAATATCCAATACCCATTCATGATGAAAACTCTCAGCAAACTAGGAATAGAGGGAAACATCCTCAACTTGATTTTGATAGTGAAGATGGCTGTCTGGGCAGGGGGTATATTAGAATTCTCTGTACTTTCCATTCAATTTTACAGGTAACATAAAACTATTAATAATATAGACACTCTTTAAATATATATATGGGGGGAGATGAAGAGGTATGATGAAAAACTAGGTAAAAGATGGAATTACTGCAATAATTACATTTTTAAAAAGATTTAGACAGTTACACTTTGTATTTTGGATTGGTACATGCTGGTCGACACCCTGAGTACAAATCAACACATGAACAGCAGTTTCTAACTTAGGCAGGACCACTTGTCCAGAAGAATCAATTGGAAATATGTGGAAGCAATAAAGACATACCTTGTTTCATTGAGCTTTGCAGATATTGGATTTTTGACATACTGAAGGTTTGTGGCAAACTTGCATCATGCAAGGCTCTCAGCACCATTTTTCCAACAGCACTGGCTCACTTTATGTCTGTGTGTCTTATTTTGATAATTCTCACAATATTTCAAACTTTCTTATTATATAATCATTATGGTGAACTTTGAATAGTGATCTTTGCTTTTACTATTGTAATTGTTTTGAGTTGCCATAAACTGCAACCATATAAGACGGATAATTTAATTGATAAATGTTGTGTGTGTTCTGATTGCTCCACTGACCAACAGTTCCCCCATTTCTCTTCCTCTCCTTGGACCTTCCTATTTTCTGTGACACAACAATATTGAAATTAGGGCAGTTAATAACCTTACAATGGCCTCTACATGATCAAGTGAAAAGAAGAGTCACACATCTCTCACTTTCAATCAAAAGCTAGAAATGCTTAAGCATTTATTTACTCTCCGTATCCAGAGCCTAAATAGGCTAAAAGTCAGGCCTCTTATGCCAGTTAGCCAAGTTGTGAATACAAAGGAAAATTTCTTGAAGGAAATTAAAAGTGCTATTCCACTGAACATATGAATGATAAGAAAGCCAAATGGCCCTATTGCTGATATGGAGAAAGTTTTAGTGGTCTGGATAGAAGATCAAACCAGTCACAGCATTCCCTTAAGTCAAAGCCTAATCCAGAGCAAAGCTCTAGCTTTCTTTAATTCTATGAAGGCTGAGAGAGGTGAGGAAGCTACAGAAAAGCTGGAAGTGAGCAGAGGTTGGTTCATGAAGTTTAAGAAAAGAAGCCATCACTATAACAAAGAAGGGCAAGATGAAGCAGCAAGTACTGATGTAGAAGCTGCTGCAACTTATCCAAAAGATCTAGCTAAGATAATTAATGTAAGTGGTTATACCAAACAACAGATTTTCAAGGGCACCTGTGTGGCTCAGCCAGTCAGGCATCTGACTCTTGATTTCAGTTCAGGTTATGATCTCATGGTACATGGATTTGAGCCCTGCAGTGACAGTGCCGAGCCTGCTTGGTATTCTTTCTCTCTCTCTCTCTCTCTCTCTCTCTCTCTCTCTTTCTCTGTTTCCCACCCCCCCTTTGCCCCTCCCCTGCTAATGTCTGCTCTAAATAAATGAATAAATAAATAAATAAATAAATAAATAAGTAAGTAAACTTTTTTAAAAAAGAGAGATTTTCGATGTGGATGACACAGCCTTATATAGGAAAAAGATGCCACCTAAGACTGTCATAGCTAGAGAGAAGTCAATGACTGGCTTCAAAGCTTCAAAGCACAGGCTGGCTCTCTTGTTTGTTAGAAATTAATGCAGCTGGTAACCAAAATGAAACCAATGTTCATTGACTAATCCCTAAATCCTATGGTCCCTAAGAATTATGCTAAATCTATCTTCTTATATTCCATAAAAGAACAAGAAAACTAGATGACAGCACATCTGTTTACAACATGGTTTACTGAATATTTTAAGTGCACTGTTGAGACCTACTGCTCAGAAAAAAACAAAACAAAAAAACCTTTCCAAATATTACTGCTCACTGAAAATGCACCTGGTCACTCAGGAGTTCTGATCAAGATGGACAAAGAGATTAATGTTGCTTTCATGCCTGCTAACATAACATCTATTCTACACCCCATAGATCCAGAAGTCACTTTGACTTTCAAGTCTTATTATTTCTTTTAACTTTATTTATTTATTTTTAGAGAGACAGCACGCACAAGCAGGGAAAGGGCAGAGAGAGGAAGACAGAATCCCAAGCAGGCTCTGTACTGCAGGGCTCGATCTCACAAACCGTGAGATCAGGACCTGAGTTGAAATCAAGAGTCAGACACTCAACTGACTATGTCACCCAGGCACCCCTCTAGTCTTATTATTTAAGAAATACATTGTGGAGCGCCTGGGTGGCTCAGTTGGTTAATTGTCTGACCAGTGTTTTGGGCTTAGGTCATGATCTCACGATTCGTGGGTTTGAGCCCCAAGGAGGGGTCTGCGCTGACAGTGCAATGCCTGCTTGGGATTCTCTCTCTCTCTCCCTTCCTGCCCCGCCCAAGCTCATTCTCTCTCTCTCTCTCAAAATAAATAAACAAACAAAAAAAGAAATACCTGTGTATGGCTATAGCTGCCATAAACAGTGATTCCTCTGATGGATCTGGGCAAAGTAAATTGAAAACCTTCTGGAAAGGATTTGCCATTCAGGTTGCCATTAAAAACATTAATGATTCACGGAAAGAGGTCAAAGTATCAAAATGAACAGGAGTTTGGAAGATGCTGATTCCAACTCTCATGGATAACTGAGGAGTTCAAGACTTCAATGGAGTAAGTAATTGCAAATATGGTGAAAAATACAACAGAACTAGAATTAGGAGAGTCTGAAGATATGACTAAATTGTTGCAATCTCATGATAAAACTTGCACAGATGAGGAGCTGCTTCTTACAGATGAGCAAAGAAAGTGGTTTCTTAAGACAGATCTACTCCTGATGAAGACACTGTAAGGACGGTTGAAATGACAACAAAATATTTAGAACATTACATAAACTTAGCTGATAAAGGAGTGGCAGATTTTGAGAGGATTGATTCCATTCTTGAAAGTGTTCTACTGTGGATTAAAATGCTATCAGAAGTATTATGTGCTACAGAGAATTTGTCCTTGAAAGGCAGAGTCAATTGATGAGACAAACTGTTGTCTTATTTTAAGAAATTGCCACAGGTGCCCCAAACTTCAACAACTACCACCCTGATCAGTCAAAAGCAACCAACATCAAGACAAGACACTCTGACCCCCCATTAGCAAAAAGATGATAACTCACTGAAAGCTCAGAAGAGGGTCAGTATTTTTTAGCAATAAAATATTTTTATTTTTTGAAGCTTATTTATTTATTTGGTGGGGGCGGGGCAAAGAGGGACAGAAAGAGGAGAGAGAGAATCCTAAGCAGGCTCCATATGGTCAGCACAGAGCCCAATACTGGGCTGGATCTCACCAACCGTGAGATCATGACCTGAGCCAAAATCAAGAGTTAGATGCTTAACTGACTGAGCTACCCAGGTGCCCCAGCAATAAAGTATTTTTAAATTAAGGTAGGTACATTGTTTTTAGATATGATGCTATTGCACACTTAGTAGACTACAATACAGTGTAAACATAACTTTTATATGCACTGGGAAACCAAGAAATTCATTTAACTCATTTTTTTTAAGTTTATTTTGAGAGAGACAGAGGCAGGGCAAGTGGGGGAGGGGCAGAGAGAGAGAGAGAGAGAGAATCCCATGCAAGCTCTGTGCTGCCAGCACAGAGCCCAATGTGGGGTTCAAACTCACAAAACCATGAGATCATGACCTGAGCCGAAACCAAGAGTCAGATACTTAACTAACTGAGCCACCCAGGTGCCCCCCCATTTGACTCACTTAACTGTGATATTCACTTTACTGAAGTGCTCTGGAACCAATCCACAGTATTTCTGAGGTACGCATTTATTTTGTTTGTTGTTTTGTTTTGGTTGTCACATGACTGGGGGGGTCTTCATTAAGCTTTAAGCCCATGGCCAGCGGTACTAAATATTCTGCAATACGCAAAAAAGCTTTGCTGGTAAAAGAAACATCCTCTCCAAAATGCTATCTCACCCCCAGTAGGGGGGTGAGAGGTACAAAGGAAATTTATGATATGATTCTTGATTTTTAAAAGGAAGACAGGAAAATATAATATACATAGTAAATTCAATTATGTGAATATGTTTGTCAAATAAGACAATGTAAAAAAAATGTGATTTTTAATTTTCCTTAGATTAGGTAGTCAACTGAATCCAATCAATTCTCTGCCAAATGAACTGCTGCTTCTGATTTAAAACTCAGATTTTCGGGGCGCCTGGGTGGCTCAGTCGGTTAAGCGTCCGACTTCAACTCAGGTCACGATCTCACGGTCTGTGAGTTCGAGCCCCATGTCGGACTCTGGGCTGATGGCTCAGAGCCTGGAGCCTGCTTCGGATTCTGTGTCTCCCTCTCTCTCTGCCCCCACCCTCGTTCATGCTCTGTCTCTCTCTGTCTCAAAAATAAACGTTAAAAAAAAAAATTAAAAAAAAAAACTCAGATTTTCTTGCTTCCTCTCTATCCAGGAATCATTTTTGTGTCAGAACTGTTAGCACAACTCATAATGAGCATTAGACTTTCAGAGGTGAAGATAGATTTTAGTTCCTCTTCGCCAAACTGGGAATGGTGGACTAATTACAAATGTTTATAGATTTTCCTTCTTTTTTTAATCCAACCAATTTATTAGCATCAGCTAAGTACTGTTCTCTTTTTATCATATGTTTGTTGATATCCTGAATCCTTTCAATGCAAAGAGTTCGGTCTTCTTTCAGAATAGGAAAACAATACTGATTTATGCTTTGATAACAGTTTTCATTCCTTTTTCTTATCTCTGCTTCAGAAATGACAGTAATATTATGAATCCATAGTCTCCAAAATCAGTACATTCTATTTCACTATTTTCATTTTTTCCTCTGCTCCTGTGAGAGCTTGTTGAAGTATTCTTCCAGGCCATTATTCAGTCTTTATAGTATGTACCATGTCTGGGTTTTTTTTTTTTTTTTTTTTTAACTTCTTTTAATACTAATTTTATTTTTCCTATTGATTTTTTTCTCCTTTTAATAAAACAAATTTTCAAACCACAGAAAAGTATGACATAAACCACATCACCCACCATCCAAATAAAACAAATGTTAATACTTGGGCTTAAATAGCTTGAATCCACTCTAAATGTTACATTTACACCTGGAAATTTCTCTGGACCCTTCCCTGATCCTGTTTCCTGAGAAGAAACTGCACTCATGAAATTTGTATTTAACCTTTAAATCTATGGTTTCATATTTTTACTACATATATATATGTATCCATAAACAGCATTTGGCATTGTTTGAGGGTGTTTACTAAAATATGCATAAAATTGGGGTGCCTGGCTGGCTCAGTTGGTAGAGCATGCCAACTCTTGATCTTGGGGTCATGAGCTCAAGCCCCACACTGGGTGTAGAGTTTATTTTAAAAAGAAATCTGCATGAAAAGTAGTTCACAGAGTCCTGGAACTTTTTAAATTTAAATATTATTGTTTGTAAGATTCATCAAAGTTTATTGAATTTTTAATTACATCCTTCAAGATGTAAGTAAGTACAAGGATGTTCTTCCTCTCTGTTTAACAGTACTCTTGGGCTCCTGTTTCATTCAGTTAGTAGAGCATGTGACTCTTGATCTCAGGGTCATAAATTTGAGCCCCATGTTGGATGTGAAACCTACTTGAAAGAAAGAAAAAAGTACTCTTAGGATTCTTAATAGCATGAGTATTCTAATGCCAATTTAAACACTGTGGCTTTTTTTTTTTTTTTTTGGCCTCTTTAACTTCATATATTTTTCAAATGTAGAATCAATTTCTAAGAATTCTAAATAATGTTCTATTTCTCCATGATATGCAATTTTCATTACTTTTATTTAACAGAATTAGGTAAAATTCTATTGAATAAATCATGTTTGCCAAATAACTAAAAATGGGTTAAAAGAAGGGGTGTGAACATTCTAGATCTGAGTATCCAGGTAGTAGCTGACAAAAACAGTGATAAGATTCCAAAAAACTAGAACTTTAGAAAGCAAAGGAAGAGAGTTCACTTAGTCAAATGGAAATGCTTAAAGAAAAAAAGCAAGGATTCTAGCAAAGACAGTATGAAAACAACCTTATTTTTGGCAACAGGACATCTTACTTTCTCAGTCCAACATTTTGAGAACAGCCTACACTTTTTCTATCTTCAAGATATAGCACACAAGCTAGGCCTATAAATGTAAAACTCTAGAAATTGTACACAATTATAGAGAACAGATTTTTCAAACTCTACAAAAGCTTTTTAAAACTTAGTGATAACTGGGGTGCCTGGGTGGCTCAGTCGGTTAAGTATTCAACTCTTGATCTTGGCTCAGGTCATGATCTTAAAGGTCTGGAGATCGAGCCTGGAGTAGTGATCCGTGCTGAGCATGGATGGAGCCTGCTTGGGACACTCTCTCCCTCTGCCCCTGCCCCACTCCTGCTCTCTTTTCCCCTCTAAATAAATAAATAAATAAATAAATAAATAAATAAATAAATACCAATTTATACTTTAGAGAGATTTGGCAGACATGAAAATTGTAGTTATAAGTATCAGTTTACTTATAGGCAGATACATACTGAAGAACAAAATAAATAAGAAAATTGGTTCAAAGAATATAAAAAATTCATATGTCAAAATGAAGGCAACTTTTTAAAATAAAGAAAAATGTGAAGAGGAAAGAAATGATTATGTCTTGGCTGGCATCTACTTTGAATATCTGTTAAAATCAGAGATACAGAAGGGGTAAAAAGGAGAGATTGAAATAATAGAGGCCAAATTCTAACACAAGACACTGACAAAGAAAACAAGAGAATGAAGCATTCAAATTTTTTATAAAATCAATTTTATAGATGTGGTAAATGAATGTTTTCAGCAAAAAAGTATCAGTATATAAAACTGGCAATGTGTTAATATGCCATTTAAGCTGAAGATGTCCAGTCATTTATTTAAAAAAAAAACAAAAAAACAAAAAAACAAAGAAACTTTGTAATCCATGCTTTCATTTTTTTTTTTAATTTTTTTTTCAATGTTTATTTATTTTTGGGACAGAGAGAGACAGAGCATGAACAGGGGAGGGTCAGAGAGAGAGGGAGACACAGAATCGGAAACAGGCTCCAGGCTCTGAGCCATCAACCCAGAGCCTGACGCGGGGCTCGAACTCACGGACCGCGAGATCGTGACCTGGCTGAAGTCGGACGCTTAACCGACTTCGCCACCCAGGCGCCCCCATGTTTTCATTTTTTAAATTTTATTTTAAGTAGGCTCCATGCCCAGCAGGGGGCTTGAACCCTGAGATTAAGAGTTGCATGCTCTACTGACTGAGCCAGCCAGGCCCCCCTTTGTAACCTATGTTTTTGTTGTTGAGTAGCAATGCCTCATTCTACTGTTTGATACTGGGGGGGGAGGGCAGTAATGAAAGATTGACAGAGGAGAATTAGTATATGTTTCCAAAGATCTCAATGGCTTATCTGTGGTAATTTTTAAAAAAAAAAATTTTTTTTTCAACGTTTATTTATTTTTGGGACAGAGAGAGACAGAGCATGAACGGGGGAGGGGCAGAGAGAGAGGGAGACACAGAATCGGAAACAGGCTCCAGGCTCTGAGCCATCAGCCCAGAGCCTGATGCGGGGCTCGAACTCACGGACCGCGAGATCGTGACCTGGCTGAAGTCGGACGCCTAACCGACTGCGCCACCCAGGCGCCCCTGTGGTAATTTCTTTTACTATGAAGCTGCTTTCTAAAAATAAATTGATATCTCACTTTATTATTTTTCTATTTACTCTTTTATTCTAAAAAAATCATTATAGATGTATATTGCTGAAGAAATCACCAGAAAATTTGTTATGAGAAACTATTCACTCATATCCCTATAAATAAGTTATGCTAATACAGATTCCTATAATAGAGCCAATATCAAGATCTATTACATGGGACTTTATTATAGAATTTTATTATTTGACAGTTTATAAGAAATGCTAAAGTTTTTTAAGTATTCTCTATTTTAACCAGATCTCCACTTATGAAAAATCTTGAAATGGATGTCTTAGTATAGTACATATAAGGAGCACACAATAAACAAGAACTGACTCAGTGGCCAATACATACACAGTATTGTGTTAGATGCTATATGAGACTGTAAAGTATTTATAAGACAGTTGTCATTGGTTCTAAGTTTGTTCAATGAATAATTATAGAGCACCTTCACAGTGACTGGGAATGAAGCAACGAACAAAATCCTTCATAGTACAAAGCAATAATTAACTGAACTAGATATGACCACGACAAATACAAAACCCCAACATATATAAGGCTATTGGTCTAGCTCAAAATCTTACAATATGAAGTGTAATCTCATTCATTATTTTGGAGCACCTGGCTGGTTTGGTCTAAAGAGTATGCAACTCTTGATTTCAGGGTCCTGAGTTCAAGCCTCATGTTGGGTACAGAGACTACCTAAATAAATGAATAAATACAACTTAAAAGAAAATCTCACTTATTATTTTGGATCAATAATACTACTAGTGTAGACAGACAGTTAGATGATACATCTATTTTGAAAATAGGGGCAATGTGGCAGACCACCGGTATATGGGTTACTAGAATGGTATATCCCCTCCCTCTAAAATGAACAAATTGGTATTTGGCACTTTAAAAAAATAAATGAAGGAAGGGAGGGAAGAAAGAATACCAATGACCTGATACACCTGTTGTTATCAGAAAGAACAGTTCATACTACACTGCACCATCTAGGAGATACCCACAAGTGAAGTTACATACACTGTATGCCATCTCCAAACTCAGGTTCACCATGACTTGCAGCGATATATGAAAGGGCTTTGAAAAGTGCTATACATATAGAAACAATCTTTCTGATAAGATCTGAAACAAGTAATTAGCAATACTCCTTTAAAGTAAAAATTATACAAAAGAATACACTATGATGATAATACAGCAAGCAGGTTTAAAAAAACAAAAACGTTAAAATGAAACTAATCATTGCACCGAAACAAAAAACTCTACTTTTTAAAAGAGTTCATTATAATAGTTTTTCAGGAAGGACAGCAGACTCCAAGTCAGAAGCAATCAGAGCTTTGCCTCTTACCCAAAATGGGAGTAACATCTTTCTTATGATCTGTAATGATCTTGAAAGGCCTCCAAATATTCTCTATATCAGTACTATCCAATATAATTTTCTGCAAGTACAGAAATATTCTATAATCTGTTCTGTACAATAAAACAGTCAATAAATATATATGGCTATTCAACACCTGAAATATGGTTAATACAACTAAGCCACTGAATTTTTTTATTGTTTATTTTAATTAATTTTTTTAAGCTTCAGTTAATTTAAATGTAAATTTAAAAAATTTTTTTAACGTTTATTTTTTGAGAGAGACAGACAGGGTATGAATGAGGAAGGTGCACAGAGAGAGAGGAGACACAGAATTGGAAACAGGTTCCAGGCTCTGAGCTGTCAGCACAGAGACTGGTGGAAGGCTAGAACTCAGGAACAGCGAGATCATGACCTAGGGCTGAAGTTGGGACGCCTAACTGACTAAGCCACCCAGGTGCACCTAAATGTAAATTTAAACAGATACTGCTATGGACTTATGTCTCACTCAAAATTCATGTTGAAGCCCTAACTTCAAGTGTTTAGAGATGGAGCCTTTGGGAGGTAATCAGGTTGAGTTGTAACCTGAGGGTGGGAACCTCACGATGGGATTCGCACCCTAATAAGAAGAGAAACGAGACAGCTGGCTTCCTGTCTCTCACTCATCCCTCTCTACCGTGTGAGAACACAGCCAGAAGATGGCATCTGCAAATGAGGAAGACAGTGCTTACCAGAGAACAGAATGAGCCAGTATCTTGAACTTGGACTTCCAAGCCTCCAGAACCATGAGAAAGAAATTCCTGTTGTTTAAGCCATTCAATCAAGGTATTGTGTTTTGACAGCTCAAGTTCACTAATACAGCTTAGTGGCTATATTAGTACATATTACATAGTGCAGCTCTAGTAGTTTATATAATATATACACAAGGCACCACATATAAACAAAAATAGCATGAGATTATACTCACTTTTTGTTTTTATTCTTTAAAGTACAATTTTTTTTCTTAACGTTTATTTATTTATTCTTGAGAGATACAGAGCACAAGCAGGGGAAGGTCGCTCAGAGAAAGAGCGAGATGCAGAATCTGAAGCAGACTCCAGGCTCAGAGCTGTGAGCACAGAGGATGTGGGGCTTGAACCCACAACTTGTGGGATCATGGACCTAAGCCAAAGTTGGATGCCCAACAGATTAAGCTACCCAGGCACCACTCTTTAAAGTACAATTGTAAACTGTTACAATTGTCACAATTTTAACAACCCTGATCCTCCAAAAAAATTTCCTTTTCTTCAGATCAAATACTATAAAAGAGTTCTTAATATCATAACGTGTTACTAAGTTACAAAAGGTCATCAGACTATAACCAAGCATTATATATCAGACCTCTTGCCAAATTTGTTTCCTGCAAACAGCCTTTTCTTAGCTAAATAGAAGTTTAAAACACCAGTATTCCAGTAGTATTTTGATATTTAAATTCTTTATTTTTTTATTTTTTATTAAAAAAAAATGTTTTCATCTTTATTTATTTTTGAAAGAGAGACAGAGTGTGAGCAGGGGAGGAGCAGAGAGAGAGACCCACACACACAGAATCTGAAGCAGGCTCCAGGCCCCAAGCTGTCAGTACAGAGCCCGACGCAGGGCTCGAACTCACAAACTGTGAGATTATGACCTGAGCTGAAGTCAGACGCTCAACCAACTGAGCCACTCAGGCACCCCTGATATTTAAATTCTCAAAAACATTTTTTTTTTTTAAATTAAGTAAGCTCCATGCTCAACACAGGGCTTGAACTCATGGCCCCCCGAGGATTAAAAGTCACATGCTCCACTGACTGAGCCAGCCAGGCTTAGCCAGGATATTTATTTATTTAATTACATCCAAGTTAGCTAGCATATAGTGCAACAATGATTTCAGGAGTAGATTCCTTAATGCTCCTTACCCATTTAGCCCATCGCCCCTCCCACAACCCCTCCAGTAACCCTCTGTATGTATGTATATATATATATACATATATATATATATATATATATATATATATGTGTGTGTGTGTGTGTGTGTGTGTATACATACACACACACATATATATACACACACACACACACACATACCACATCTTCTTTCTCCATTCATCTATCGATGGACATTGGGCTCTTTCCCTACTTTGGCTATTGTCTATAGTGCTGCTATAAACATTGGGTGCACGTGCCCCTTCAAAGCAGCATACCTATATCCCTCGGATAAATACCCAGTAGTGCAATTGCTGGCTTGTAGGGTAGTTCTATTTTTAGTTTTTTGAGGAACCTCCATACTGTTTTCCAGAGTGGCTGCACCAGTTTGCATTCCCACCAACAGTGCAAAAGAGATCCTCTTTCTCAGCATCCTCGCCAACATCTGTTGTTGCCTGAGTTGTTAATGTCAGCCATTCTGACAGGTGTGAGGTGGTATCTCCTGGTGGTTTTGATTTGTATTTCCCTGATGATGAGTGATGTTGAGCATTTTTTCATGTGTTAGTTGGCCATCTGGATGTCTTCTTTGGAGAAGTGTCTATTCATGTCTTTTCCCCATTTCTTCACTGGATTATTTGTTTTTTGAGTGTTGAGTTTGATATGTTCTTTATAGATTTTGGATACTAACCTTTTATCTGATAATCGTTTGCAAATATCTTCTCCCATTCTGTTGGTTGCCTTTTAGCTTTGCTGATTGTTTCCTTTGCTGTGCAGAAGATTTTAATTTTGATGAGGTCTCAAGAGTTCATTTTTGCTTTTTTTCCCGTGCCTCTGGAGATGTACTGAGTAAGAAGTTGCTGAGGCCAAGGTCAAAGAGGTTTTTGCCAGCTTTCTCCTCAAGGATTTTGATGGCTTCCTGTCTTACATTTAGGTCTTTCATCCATTTTGAGTTTATTTTTGTGTATGGTGTAAGAAAGTGGTCCAGGTTCATTTTTCTGTACGTCACTGTCCAGTTTTCCCAGCACCACTTGCTGATGAGACTGTCTTTATTCCACTGGATATTCTTTCCTGCTTTGTCAAAGATTAGTTGGCCATATGTCTGTGGGTCTATTTCTGGGTTCTCTATTCAGTTCCATCGATCTGAATGTCTGTTCTTGTGCCAGTACCATACTGTCTTGATGATTACAGCTTTGTAGTATAGCTTGAAGTCCGGGATTATGATGCCTCCTGCTTTGGTTTACTTTTTCAAGATTGCTTTGGCTATTCGGGGTCTTTTCTGGTTCCATACAAATTTTAGGATGGTTTGTTCTGTGTGAAGAATGCTGGTGTTATTTTGATAGGGATTGCATTAAATATGCAGATTGCTTGGGTAGTATTGACATTTCCACAATATTTGTTCTTCCTATCCAGGAGCATGAAATACTTTTCAATTTTTTAGTATCTTCTTCAGTTTCTTTCATAAGCTTTCTATAGTTTTCAGTGTATAGATTTTTCACTTCTTTGGTTAGATTTATTCCCAGGTATTTTATGGGTTTTGGTGCAATTGTAAATGGGATCGATTCTTTGATTTCTCTTTCTGTTGCTTCATTGTTGGCATATAGGAATGCAACCGATTTCTGTGCATTGATTTTATATCCTGCCACTTAGCTGAATTCATAGATCAGTTCTAGCAGTTTTTTGGTGGAAACCCAGGATAAATTCTACTTAATCAAAAAATAAATAAATTCTGCTTAATCAGAAATAAATAAGAAAATAACATGAGGAATGGTCTCAGTCTTACTCCAATGTTCTGCTCATCTTCTTGACATTCTTTACCAAAACTTAAAATTAACAGCATTCCTTACTAAAATTTATGATTAAAGGTAATCAGCAGAATTAAAGATGAAAGATAGAATTTGGGGAAATAAATTGACTATAAAGTACTTATTCAAAATACCTGACCACAGTATAAATTTAGCTGAGATCCACAACTGGACCATGTTATTGCTTTGCTTGATTTTCATTTCCCAAATCCTTAAGATGGTGTATAAGGGCCTGCATGATCTAGCAGCTGCAAATCCTTCCCTCTACCTTCATCCCAACAGAAGCCACAGAGTACCATTCTTTCTCACGTGAAAGCCTTCATGAATTCTACTCCCTCTACCTAGAATGCATCACTTACTTAAGTCCTATTCACTTTAACTTTTCTTCTTCAAACAATCTTTCCCTAATCACCCTAGACAAGTGAAGGGGGAACTCATATTATATGCTCTATAGGATTGGATTCTTCACAAAATCTCCACACTTATTATTGTAATGTGCCTGGCTTAATTCACCAAATTATAAACTCTATGACAGCAGAGTCTGAGTTCTTGTACACCACTGTGTCTTTAGCACATGACACTATGCCTAGCATTCAATATATGTTTATTTAATGAGTAAATGATTGATGTGTTTCCTTCCCCTATTTTTTTGCCAAGGACAAAAAGTATTATGAGAACCATTTTTTCTTTTCCAAATGAACAAAAGGAAGAGCATACAAGCAAAATGAAACCATATGTCTATGCAAAAACTAGTATAATAGTAGCTTTATTTAAAATAGCCCCCAAACTGGAAGCAACCCAAGTCCATAAATTGGTGAATGGGTCAATAAAGTGTAACATATTCATATAATACTACTAAACAGTAAAAGGAATAAACTATTGATACATGCAACAAATAAGGATGAATCTCAATATCTTTGTGAAAATGATATCACTGTGAATAACACTACATATGAGAACATATCCTAGAATTTCATTAATATGAAAATTCCATTTATATGAAATCCTAGAAAATACAGAGTAATCTAAAGCAGATCAGTGGTTGGCTGGTGCTAGGGGTAAAGGTAAAAACAGAATATAGAGGGACATGCAGAATCTTTGGGGAGACGATGAAAATATTTTGTATGCCGATTGTGGTGGGAGGCTTTCATGAGTATACAACTACAAAAATTCATTGAACTGTACAGTTTAAACACATGCAGTTTATACCTCAACTAAGTCCATTTTTTATTCACTTTTTTTTGACAGAGAGTGAGACAGCATTCGAGTGAGCAAGCGAGGGAGGGGCAGAAAGAGAGGGAGAGGAAGAGGGAGAGAGAGAGCAAGAGAAAGAGGGAGAGGGAGAGGGAAGGGAGGGAGAGGGAGAGGGAGAGAGACAGAGAGAGAGAGACAGAGAGACAGAGAGAGAGAGACAGAGACAGAGAGACAGAGAGAGAGACAGAGAGACAGAGAGAGAGACAGAGAGAGAGAGAGAGAGAGAGAGAGAGAGAGAGAGAATCTTAAGCAGGCTCGATGCCCAGACACAGAGCACAATCTCATGACCTGAGTTGAAATCAAGAGTCCAATGCTTAATAGAAACCCAGGCACTCCAGTCCATTTTTTAAAAGGCAGAAACACAGTAAAAAACTGAACAAGAACAGGATAACATAGTTCAGAGAAAATTTTTTTTGCATGTTGCAAATAACTAATATATAGAGATGTTTTATTGAGTCAAATCTATAGTCCTTTTAAAAACGGGTTCTGCGGATAAACATAAATTCTCATTTTAGTTTTTGTTGGCAGGATTTTTTTTAAGACCCTCACTGTCCAAACAACCCAAGAGTCACATAACACCCATTTTTCAGTAGCTGTAACAATATTTATCTGTACTGGAGAAGTCTAAATGTCTTATCTTTACCCTGGAACAAAGTTCAGGGACTAATTCTGGGTATGTTTGTGTTTTTGGCTTCTGTTTATCTAAGTGTCAAAATGAACTATCTAAAATAAACAACACAAGAACCTTGCAGTAATGGGGCAAATAATGGAATAGCTGAAGCAACAATATCCCTTTCCTAGAACACAAATTTCTTAGGACAAACAAAACTGGGATTTCAGAGTATCATTACAATTCTATTAAGAAATACCCAAGGGAAATGTCCCTATAAAATCTGGTATAAAAATTTCTAAAATTTGATTATAATCAAGTACAGAAGTCTTTTATTATTCCAATCCTTTCAAAAATTAAACAATTATCCCTTAATTTATATTTCTGCATCCAGATTATAACAGATTAAACTGTCATTCTGACATTCCCATAATGTCAAAGAGAGAGCAGAGTGGGAAGAAGATTATAATCTTCATAAGATGCATCTTTAAGATGGGTTCAGTGATTCACTGACAGGACTCACAGAACTCATACTCAACAGCTGTAATTTTTTCCAGTAAAATAATACAAACCAAAATCAGCAAAGGGAAAAGCCCTGTGAAGCAAAATCTGAGAAAACGAGGTACAAGCTTCAAGAGTCTTTTCCCCATGGAGTCATACAAGAGGCACTTAATTCCTCCAGCAGTGAATTATGACAATATGTATAAAATACTGTCTAAACAAGGAAGCTTACTAGAGATTCAGTGTCCGAAGTTTTTATCGGGGGACTCGTCATGCAGGCACCCTCTACTTAGCACAAACCAAAATGCCAAACTCCCAGAAGAAATGGAGGTACTCAACATAAACCATACTATTCGTATAAACAGTTTAAGTATAATAAATCACTCTTATCAGTTATGAACTCTTTTCTGCATAGATGTCTAAAGAGAAAGGCAATCAAAAGCTGATTAAAACACACAAATACATACACTCAACAACTGTGAGCTGACAAAATCTGTTAGGTAATCCAAGCACTCTCAAACAGCAATGAGATACATTGTTCTCCCCTAATTCACAACAACAGTAAACCACAAATAACAACAACAACAACAGATAAGCCAGGCTCAAACAATCAAGAGGTTTATATATCCTGGGGCCGACAAAACAATCACTCATTAATGATTCAGTCAACTATTTATTAAGTGCCTGTTCTATGCTAGGCAATGTTATAAGTCTGGAGATATGGTGAGAATAAGATACAGTATACATATACAACATAATAGTACCCATACAAATAAACAAGTCAAAAAACTATAAACAAATACATAAGAATTTCATAAGAAGGCTTTGGATGACTCAGTTTTTCTTCCCATGTTGTAATCAGTGGTCATTCTCAGTAGCTATTCTTAAAAAAAAAAAAAAAAAAAAAAGAATAAATTTTAGAATATCCTAAAAATATCTACATAATTTGCCACAGCTTTCCTGGAGAGCAACTTAGTGTTTTACATAATTTTTTTAAGGATTTTATTTTTAAGTAATCTCTATACCCAATGTGGGGCTCGAGTTTACAATCATGAGATCAAGATTCACATGCTCCACAGACTAAGCAAGCCAGGCACCCCATTACATAAAAACGTTAAATGTAAATGACCTTAGGCCCCAAATTCTCTTTTAAATTTTTATATGAAAAAAAAAAAAAGAATACATAAGTACTTATTGGAACATCATTTATAACAGTAAAAATTGGAAATAATCAGTTCTCTCAGGTAAATATTTAGGCTATCAAAATCGTAGTATATTCCAAAATAAAACACTATGAAGCCATGGAAAGTTGTTTAGATTTGATAACTATAATATATTTTTTAATAGAAAAGACCATATTAAACACTGACAACAAAATTTCATTTTCGTTCATTATGTATGAGAGAGAGAGGAAGGGAGAAGAAAGTGTGTGTGTGTGTGTGTGTGTGTGTGTGTGTGTGTGTGTGTGTGTAAAAGATCTGGGAGGATATATTCCAAAAAGTGGTGAGATTATGAGTTGTCATTGCTGGTACAGTCTTTATTATACACAACTAATGGGCCCATCACCATGGTTTACAGACAGATCAAGTAGTAAAAACAGAAGCAAATGTAAAAGTTTAGAAACTACAAGTTATTGTGCATAATTAATTATATAGAATTCTCACTAGCATATTAATTTTCAAGTTTTAAGTTGTTTATATACAATTATGTTTGTATATTTTGGAAGTTATCTGTAATAAAAGGACTGACACACTACCCTGAAATTTATGGTGATGGAATGTAGCAAGAATCTCACATATTTACTATTCTTTAAAAAAAGAAAAAGTCTAATTCCCAAGGAAGTTATTTGGTTCAGTTTTTTAAAGATTAAGAAGCATAAGATATACTTCTAAATGGAGAGTTAATTCTATAGGTAAAAAAAGGTAAATAAAAGAGTGCATTGTTTGATTCAAAGTTGACCACATGTCTAGTGCTCTAAGAAAACAAAAAACAAAAAACAAAAAAACAAAAACAACAACAAAAAACCTGGCAACCTCCACAAAAAATATTTCTACCCAAAAAAGTCTCACATACAGAATAGACTTACTAAACTCTCTAAAAATCACGATATAACTACATATATAAACAAACACAAAAAACAACCCGAACAACCATGTGGAGCAATCAGAGCTCTCATACATTGCTGGTGACAATGCTAAACAGTACAGCCACTTTGGAAAAGTTGGGCAGTTCCTTATAAAAGTAAACATATACTTCCCATGTTACTTAGCAATTTCCCTTCTATGTACTCTATGAAATGAAAACGTATGTTCACACAAAGACCAGTATACAAGATATTCATTTATAACAATAATTCAAAATAGCCATAAGAATACTACTCAGCAATAAAAAGGAATGAACTACCGATACATGTAACATGGTTGAATCTAAAAAACATACTAATGAAATAAGTCAGACACAAAAGACTATGCATAGTATAACTTCATATATAAATGTACATATACAGGGGCGCCTGGGTGGCTCAGTTGGTTGAGCGTCCAACTTCGGCTCAGGTCATGATCTCGCAGTTTGTGAGTGTGAGCCCCACGTCAGGCTCTGTGCTGACAGCTCAGAGCCTGGAGCCTGCTTCAGATTCTGTGTCTCCTTCTCTCTCTGCCCCTCCCCAACTTGTGCTCTGTCTCTATCAAAAATAAATAAATGTAATAAAAATTTTTTTTAAATGTACATATACATATATGTGGAATATCACAAATACAAAAATGTCTAATTTAATATGAAATTGAAAGTCTTTTTTTGTTTTTGTTTTTTTTTAATGAAACGGATAGGGGCACGCCTGGGTGGCTCAGTTGGTTCAGTGTCTGATTTCAGCTCAGGTCATGATCTCACAGCTCATGAGTTCAAGCCCCGCGTCAGGCTCTGTGCTGACAGCTCAGAGCATGGAGCCTGCTTCGGATTCTGTGTCTCCCTCTCTCTCTGCCCCTAACCCACTCGCATTCTGTCTCTGTCTCTCTCAAAAATAAATAAACATTAAAAAAAAAAATTAAAAATGAAAAGGATGAGGCATACCTTTTTTTTTTTTTTGAGAGAGAGAGAGAGAGAGAGAGAGAGGGTGCAAGTGAGCAAGGGGCAGAGAGAGAGGGAGAGAGAGAGAAAATCCCATGAGAAGCGGCGGGGGGGAGAGGAGAGAAGCAGGCTCATTCAAAGCAAGGCTCGGACTCGCCTGAAGTGAGGCTTGACCTCACCTGATGCGGGGCTAGAGCTCATGAACCGTGAGATCATGACCTGAGCTGAAGGCAGATGCTTAACTGATTGAGCCACCCAGGTGCCCCAATAAGGCATACTTCTAAATGAACAGTTAGTTCCATATAAATTAATTTATTATACTAATTAATAAATCAATTTCACATATATGAAATACTAAAAATAAAATTATTGAGACAAAATTATAGAGACAGACACTGATGATAGTTTGGAGCAAGGGGTGAAAGCAGGAAGCAATGGTAAACAGGCAAGAGGAAAAATTCTGAGGATGAAAATGTTCTTAATGATTATGGCGGTGGTTACACAATCATATTCATTTGCCAAAACTTAACAAGCTGAATACTTAAAAGGGTGAATGTTATTTTACATTTTAATGTTATTTTATTTTATTTTTATTTTAATGTTATTTTAAATTTCATCAACACTGTACAGAAAAAACAAAAACAAAACACCAAGCCAACAACCCAGCCATAACCTACTATCCAATACCCACCAAAACAAACCTCGCTAAAAACATCTCCAAAGTCTTAGGTAAAATATGCATGTTATTTGGTCAAATGTCATTACAATAATACGTATATTCACATGGACATACAAGTATATGTATCTGCTCCCAAATATCTAAGAATATAAATTCTTTTTTTTTAATGTTTATTTATTTTTGAGAGAGAGCATGAGCAGGGGAGGTACAAAGAGAGAAGAAGAGAAGATCCGAAGTAGGCTCCATTGAAGGGCTCAAACTCATGAACCATGAGATCATGACCTGAGCCGAAGTTGGATGCTCAACCAACTGAACCACCCAGGCACCCTGTCACTCCCCATTTTTTTATGTTTATTTATTTTTGAGAGACACAGAGAGACAGAGTGTGAGCAGGGGAGGGGCGGAGAGAGACAGAAACACAGAATCCAAAGCAGGCTCCAGGCTCTGAGCTGTCAGCAGAGAGCCCATCTTGGGGCTTGACCCACGAGCCATGAGATCATGACCTGAGCCAAAGTCAGATGCTTAACCAACTGAACCACCCAGGAGCCCCTCCCTTTTTTAAGGTTTATTTATTTGTTTTGAGAGACAATGACAGAGAAACAGCATGTGCACACTGGTGGGGGGAAGGGGGCAGAGAGAGAGAGAGAGAGAGAGAGAGAGAGAGAGAGAATCCCAAGCAGGCTCTGAGCTGTCAGCGCAGAGAGTGACATGGGGTTCCATCTCATGAATAGGGAGATCATGACCTGAGCTGAAATCAAGAGTGGGACACTTAACCTGACACTTAACGACTGAGCCACCCAGGCATGCCAGAATATAAATTCTTAAAACCAAGTTCTAGGCTTTCACTTTGCCCAGATATTCGTTCATATGTAAATTAATATCAAACTACTTATTTATATAAACAACTATGTCTTTTATAGTATAATCTATCCCAGAAAGAACAGAGCAAATTAAATTGGGTGGGGAAAACTTATGCTCTCAGTAAAACAGTGTAATGGAGAAAGTGCTAACCTAGGAATCAAAAGAACAGGTCTTTCCAAGGATTTAATGGAATACAAAAGTTTTATTTTGTTAAAAAGCAAAAGGCCCAACTTTCTATATTATCAATTTATCAGGATCTTTTATTTTCCCATCACATTAAATACAGAAAGGCCTTTTCTTTCCAGAGATTTGATATGTGTTAGCTTTTTTCTTTTTTTTTTTTTAATTTGCTTGGTTCTTCCTTTTTTTTAAGGCTTTTTTCTTTTTCTTTTTCTTTTTTTTTTAGGGCAGTTTTAAGCTGACAGCAAAATTGAGGAAGTACAGATATTTCCTGCAGACATCAGCCCTCACACATGCATAGCCTCCCTTATTATCAATATGCTTTAGCAGAGAAGTGCATTTCTTACATATAATGAACCTACATTGACACATCATAATCACCCAAAGTCTACAGTTCACTTTTGGTGTTGTATATTCTATGGGTTTAGACAAATATATAATGACATGTCTCTATCATTACAGTATCATACAGAATATTTTCACTGCTCTAAAATGTTGATTTCTATCTTACTCTATTTTCATTGCCTGACTTTTTTTAAACTTTTTTTTTTTTACTGTTTATCACTATAATCCATCTGTCACTTACTTGTATGTATAATTTGAAATGAGACTATAAATTGACTTTTACCCCAAAGCAAACTAATCTTTCCATTCCTACATATCAAATGAACTTACCTTTACCACTTAAAGGACAAAAACAAAAAACAAGCAAACCTCCCCTGTCCCAAAAAACCCCACCATAGGTCTTTTTTTTTTTTAAGTTTTTACTTAAATTCCAGTTAACACAGTGTAATATTAATTTCAGCTGTGCAATATAGTGATTCAACACTTCCACACAATACCCAGTGCTTATCACAAGTGCACAAGTGCACTCCTTAATCACCACCATCTGTTTAACCCTCAATCCACCTTCCCTCTGTGTTTTGGTTCTATCTCTGTCACCAATCAGAAGGTTACTTGAAACAAATTACATTATTTTTTTAGGTTTCGATCTAAAAATCAAAAAAATATGTTAAGCTTTCTTCAAGGCCCCATCTAACTCAACTTGGCTTATATAATTCTAAAAATTTCCTTACAAGCAAATGTGCCCAAATCACTTTATTTCAAAAGTAAACTTTCGGGGCGCCTGGGTGGCGCAGTCGGTTAAGCGTCCGACTTCAGCCAGGTCACGATCTCGCGGTCCGTGAGTTCGAGCCCCGCGTCGGGCTCTGGGCTGATGGTTCAGAGCCTGGAGCCTGTTTCCGATTCTGTGTCTCCCTCTCTCTCTGCCCCTCCCCCGTTCATGCTCTGTCTCTCTCTGTCCCAAAAATAAATAAACGTTGAAAAAAAAAAAAAAAAAAAAAAGTAAACTTTCTAAAAAAAATTAAAATAAATGAAAAAATTGTCTCTCTATTCTATGAATCTAAGTTTAAACTCACTAAGGAAAAACTTCTCTGAGAATTATTTAGCAAAATTTTAAGGCAGGAACTGAGTTTTCCTACTAGAAAAATTAAAGTTTTGTAAAATTTTACGGAGCAAAGTTAAACATTCCTGTGAATGACAAAAAATAGCAAAATCTAGACTGACAAAAAAGGATATGATTGTATTTCTTTCTCTAAGCCAGTAAAGTCCTCAACTAGGGGCAATTTTACTCCCCAGAGGACATTTGACAATGTTTGGAGACCATTTTAGTTGTCACAACTGCAGGTGGTGGTGACACTGACATCTGTGGGTAGAGGCCTGGAATGCTGCTAAAAATTTTACAATGCACATATGTTCCCCCACCCCCCCATGCACACACACAAAAATTATCCAGCACAAGATGTCAATAGTGCCAAGGTAGAAAAACCTTGCTCCAAGAGTATTACATGTAATATATCTTCTCAGTCAGTGGGCAGAGATATATCAATAGAAATATCCCATGTGGAAAGCAGACAAAAAGGCATGTTCTTTCTTGTACCAATCCTGAAAAACCTTTTTATGTGATACTTCCAGCACCCACTAGGATAGCTATAAGCAATAAAAATGTTGGCAAGGATGCAGAGAAACTGGAATCCTCATATATTGCTGGTGGGAATATAAAATGGCACAACCACACTGAGAAACAGTCTGGCAGATCCTCAAAAGGATAAACATAGAATTACCACATGACCCAGCAATTACTCTCCTAGATATGTACCTAAAAGACTGAAAACGTATATCCACATGAAAACTTGTACACAAATGTTCACAGCAGCAATAGTCATAAGAGGAAAATAAAAACTTGCAAACCACTCAAATTTTTATCAACTAATGAATGCATCAATAAAATGTGATATGGCCATACAATCAATTTTTGGTTTAAAAAAAAAAGCATTCATGTGGAATCTCAAAAGGCCCTTAAGAGCCAAAACAATCCTGAGAAAGAACAAATCTGGAATTCTCACACTTCCTGATTATGAAACATTACAAAGCTACCGTAATGAAAACGGTATGGTGCTGGCATGAAGACATACTTATAGTCCAAAAGAATAGGAATATAGCACCCAAAAACAAACCCTCACATATATGGTCAAATGATCTGCAACAAGCATGCCAAGACAACACAATGGGGAAAAAACAGTCTCTTCAAATAAATGGTGCTAGGAAAACTGGATATCCAAATGCATAAGAAAAAAGTTGGACCCTTCCTTACCTTACACCATATAAAAAAACTAACTCAAAATGAAGTAAAGACCTAAATATAAGTCCTGAAACTATAAAAATCCTAGAATCAAACATAGGGGGAAAACTTTATGACATGTGATTTGTCAATAATTTCGTGAGTATGACACAAAACGAATAGACAGCAAAAGCAAATACAGACAAATGGGGCTATGTTAAACTTCAAAACTTCTGCCCAGCAAAGGAAACTATTGAGACTAAAAAGGCAACCTATGGAATAGGAGAAAATATTTGCAAATCACATCTCTGATAAGGGATCACTATCTGCAGTATGTAAAGAACTCCTACAACTCAAGCACACACACATACACACACATGCATAAAGCCAAAAAACACAACTAACCAATTTAAAAATGGGAAATGGATCCGAATAGACATTCCTCAAAAGAAGATACAGGAATGGGCAATAAGCACATGAAAAGATGCTCAACATCACTAATTAGGAGGGAAACACAAATCAAAACCACAAGGTATCACCTCATGACCATTAAAATGGCTACTATAACAAAGAAAGAAAGAAAGAAAGAAAGAAAGAAAGAAAGAAAGCAAGAGAAAGAAACAAAGAAACAAAAGAAAAGAAAAAGAAAGTTAAAAAGTGTTACTAAGGATCTGGAAAATTGGAACTCTTGGGCACTGTTGATGGGAATGTAAAATGGAGCAGATGCTATGAAAACAATATGGAGGTTCCTCAAAAAATTTAAAATAGAACTACCATATGATCCACCAATCTCACTTCTGAATATATATCCAGGAGAACTGAAAACAGAATCTCAAAGAGATATGTACACACCATTATATTAGTCAGCTAAGGCTGTTATAACAGAATACACAGACTGTGTGACTTAAACAATAGAAACTTATTTCTCACAGTTCTGGATGCTGGACGTCCAAACTCAAGGTGCTAGGCAATTTAGTTCTCTCTTTCTTGGCTTGAAACAGTCACCTTCTCATCATGTACACACATGGCAGAGTGGCAGAGAGGGGGGTGGAGAGAGAGACAGAGACAGAGACAGAAAGAGAGAGAAACACATGATGAAGCGCATGCACTTGAGAGCTCGCTCTGGTAGCTCTTCCTCTTCTTATAAGGACACTAACCTATTGGATTAAGGGCCCCACCCTAACCTTTATCACCTCCTTACTGGCCCTGTCTTCAAATACAGTCACAATGGAGGGCACCTGGGTGGCTCAGCTGGTTAAGCATCTGACTGCAGCTCAGGTCATGATATCACATCCATGGGTTTGAGCCCCACAGTGGGCTCTGTACTGACAGCTCAGAGCCTGGTGTCTGCTTCGGATTCTGTGTCTCCCTCTCTGCCCCCCCCCCCCCATCAAAAATGAATAAACATTAAAATATTTTTTAAAAAAGGGGCACCTGGGTGGCTCAGTCGGTTGAGCATCCGACTTTGGCTCAGGTCATGATCTCATGGTTCGTGGGTTCGGGCCCCGCATCGGGCTCTGTGCTGACAGCTCAGAGCCTGGAGCCTGCTTCAGATTCTGTGTCTCCCTCTCTCTCTGCCCCTCCCCCACATGCACTCTGTCTCTCAAAAATAAAGAAAACTAATTAAAAAATTTGTTTTAATTTTTTAAAAATACAGTCACATTGAAGCATTGGGCTTCAACATGTGAATTTGGGGAAAACATAATTCAGTCCATACCACCCATTATTCACTACAGCATTATTCGTAGTTGCTAAGAGGTAGAAACAATCTAAATGTTCATCAATACATGAATGGGTAAAGAAAACATGGTAAATACATACAATGAAATATTACTCAGCCTTTAAAAAAGAAGGAAATATTGTCATATACTATCACGTGGATCAGCCTTGAGGACATTAAGCTAACAGAAATAAAGCAGTCACAAAAAGACTGTTAGGGTGGGGCTCAAATCCAATTGGTTGGCATGCTTATTGCAAGTACGCAATAGATCCCCAGACCCCCCCATCCTTCGTGACTGAAACTCTAAACCCAGGAAATAACACCTCTGCACCCCTCCACCTAGCCCCTGGCAACCACTTATATGAGGTATGTAAAGCAAACTCATAGAAATGGAAAGTGGAAAGAGGGCTGAACAACAATTTGCATCTGCTTGCACACTTGCAAAATGTTGGGAGGGTGAATTTCATGTTATGTTTTTGCCAAGAAAAGGAAGAAAGTAAGAAAGAAAGGGAGAGAGAGAGAGAGAGAGAGGGGGGGGGAAGGAAGGAAGGAAGGAAGGAAGATGAAGGAAGGAAAAAAGAAAGCAAAAAGCTCTTGATACATGCTACTTAACATGGATGAAATATTAGAGCAAATATGTGAGTTCAGCAAGGTTGCAGAATACAAGATCAATATACAAAAATCAATTATATTTGTAACACTAGCAATGAATGATCCAAAAGTGCAATTAAGACAATTCCATTTACAAAAGCATCAAAAAGAATAAAATTATTAGGAATAAATATAACAAAAAATGCATGATTTGTACACTGAAAAGTACAAGATAATGCTGAAAGATATTGAAGAAGCACTAAACAGAAAGACATCCCACGCTCATGGATTGGGAGGCTTAACATTGTTAAAATGGCAACACTCTCCAAATTGACCAACATGTTCAGTGCAATCCTTATATAACACTAGCTGCCTTTCTTGCAGAATTGACCAGCTACTTCTGAAATACATATGGAAATGAAAAGAACTCAGAATAGGCAAAACAATCTTGGAAAAAAACAAAGTTGGAGGACTTGCATTTCCTGATTTCAAAATTTACTACAAAGCAAAAATAATCAAGACAGTGTGGTAATGACATAAAAACAGATATATATCAATTATAGAGAACTGAGAGATCAGAAATAAACCCTCATATTAATGGCCAAATGATTGTTGACAACAGTGTCAAAAACTCAACAGAGAAAACAGCCTTTCCAACAATGATTGAACTGGATATCCAGGCAACTGGACATTCAAAAAAAATAAAGCTGGATCCCTCACCTCATACCATATACAAGAATTCAAAATGGATCACAGACTTTAAATATTAAGAAAAACTATAAAATTCTCAGAAAAAGAAAACATAACCATACATCTTTGTGGCCTTGAATTAGGCAAGTTTCTTAAATATGACACCAAAAAATTATAATAAAAGCAAAAATAGGTAATTTGGACTTAATTAAAATTAAAAACTTTAATGCTTCAAAGTGCACCATGTAGAAAGTGAAAAGACAATTCAGAGAATGAGGGGGAAAACTGCACATTATAGATCTCATCAAAGGCTAGTATTCAGAATATAAAAAGATCTTGGGGCACCTGGGTGGCTCAGTCAGTCAGGCGTCTTAACTTCAGCTCAGGTCATGATCTCCCGGTCCGTGAGTTCAAGCCCCGTGTTGGGCTCTGTGCTATCAGTTCACAGCCTGGAGCCTGCTTCGGATTCTGTGTCTCCCTCTCTCTCTGCCCCTCCCCCACTCGCTCTCTCTAAAAATGTTAAAAAAATTAAAAACATATATATAAAAAGATCTCTTACACTTCAGTCAATTATGACCCCACACTTCTACTCCAAAGTATATACCCAAGAGATATAAAAACACATACTCACACAAAAACCTGTACACAAATATTCATGACCACATTACTCATAATAGTGAGAAAGTATGAATAACCTACATGTCTATCAATTGATGAGTGGATAAATAAAATATGGTATATCCATAACAGAATACTAGGCAATAAAAACAAGTGAATCAATGATATTTGCTGCAACATGGATAAACCTTGAAAACATTATGCTAAACAAAAGAAGCCAGACAAAAAAGGTCACATACTTTATGATTCCATTTATAAGAAATGTCTGGAATAGGCAAATTCTTTTTTTTTTTTTAAGTTTATTTATTTATTTTGAGAGAGAGAGCGAGAGAGCAAGAGCATATGTAGGGTGGGGGGGAGAGAGAATCCCAAGCAAGCTCCACACCGTCAGCACAGAGCCCTGTGCGGGATTCAAACTCACAAACCATGAGATCATGATCTGAGCCAACACAAAGAGTTGGACGCTTAACTGACTGACTGAGCCAGGTGCCCCCGGAACAGGGAAGTTCTTAAAGACAGAAAGTAGATTAGCAGTTGCCAGGAGCTGGAGGAAGGAATGAATGAAGAATTCCTGCTAATGGGTACAGGGCTTCTTTTGGGGGTGATAAAAACACTCTAAAATTGACTGTGGTGACAGTTGAGCAACTCTATGCTAAGAATTGCTGAATTCTTATTTGGGTAACTTATATGGCACGTAAATTATTTCTCATAAAGTTGTTACAGAAAAGAATATTACCTGCAAATGTTACACTTTTATTAAACGATACATAACATGTTAAAATTTATTTGCAACAACTGAAAATAGACAAGGAAAAGATATAAAAAAATCATTTAAAATTCCTGAAAGTGGTAAATTTAAGGCTTTTGAGGGAAGCCCAAAAAGAGATTTTAATTTACTACAAAGAAGAATTTTCAGGGGTGCCTGGGTGGCTCAGTCGGTTGAATGTCCGACTTTGGCTCAGGTCATGATCTTGCGGTCTGTGAGTTCGAGCCCCACGTCGGGCTCTGCGCTGACAGCTCAGAGCCTGAAGTCTGCTTTGGATTTTGTGTCTCCCTCTCTCTCTGCCCCTCCCCTGCTCATGCTCTGTCTCTCTCTCTCTGTCAAAAATAAATAAACATTAAAAAAAACCCTTTTTTTTAAAAAAAAAAGAATGTTCAATAACATGGGAAAGCATGGAAATAAGAAAAAGCAAAGTCTGAAGCACAATTCCTACTGCAAACAATATATTTTTGCAAAGATTTAGTAAAAACTTCTATAGCTCTGTGTCTTGCAAAACTGCCAAGTCTGACAAAGCCAACTCAGGCTGAGGTTATTTTCAGTACTGCTGGAGAAACACTTTTGTGTGTGTGTGTGGGGGGGGGGGGGGGGGGAGTGTATCATTGTAGGGGGTGGCGGGAGATGAGACAAATCTTTTAATGTTCCTTGGCCACAGCAAGTTTTCTTAAACTCTAATTCACCCTTAAGGTCCAAAGAGCTTTGCTTTACATTTTTCCATGTTGTTTTTTCCCCTACACTGAACTTAGAAAAACTGCAAACACAGAAAACTATAAAAAGCAAAACACACCCACAGATCCAGGCTGTACAAAAAGAATACATCATTTTCTAGGAATAGGACCATAAATAAGTTAGAAATATGAACTATTACTTGAAAAGAACCAGGGAAGTCAAATTTTCTGTTAAAAAGCTGGAATTTGGGGCTCAGTTGGTTGAGCATCTGACACTTGATTTCAGCTCAGGTCATGATCCCAGGGTGGTGGGATTGAGCCCTGTGTTGGGCTCTGTGCTGAACATAGAGCCTACTTGGGATTTTCTCTCTCTCTCTGCCTTTTTTCCCCACTTGTACTCTAAATAGATAGATAGATAGATAGATAGATAGATAGATAGATAGATAGATAAGATTCATCCTATATGTAACATCTCTAATAGATGATCTACTTAAATTTTTCAGGAGCTTACTACAGTTGACCCTTGAACAAGATGGAGGTTAGAGGTGCAGTCAAAATTCCACATGTAACTTTTGACCCTGAAAACTTAAGTAGCAGCCTCCTGCTCATTACCAATAACGTAAACATTTGATTAACACATATTTTGTATTATGTGTATTATATATTGTATCTCGCAATAAAGTAAGCTAGACCAAAAAAAATGTTTTTTAAGTTTATTTGAGAGAGAGACATCGCACACATGCGTGCATGAGAAAGCACATACGAATGAGCAGGAGAGGGGCAGAAAGAGGAAGAGACAGAATCCTAAGCAGGCTCCACACTGTTAGTGCAGAGCCTAAAGCCAGGCTTGAACTCATGAACCATGAGATCATGACCTGAGCTGAGATCAAGAGCCAGATGTTCGACTGAGCCACACAGGTGCCCTGACGATGACAAAAAAAAAAAAAAAAATTAAGGAAATCATAATAAGGAAGAGAAAGTACATTTACCATACTATACTGTATTTATTTTTAAAAATCCACATATAAGTAGACCCACATAGTTCAAACCCCTGTTGTACAAGGGTAAACTGTAATTCAAATCACAAGGTCAAGAAGCAAATAAGATCTCTTTATCAAAATAGTTTTTTCATGAAAATGGCCAATTTATTATCACTATTACCAATGATGTGTCATTATATAGTTAACTTAAAACAGCATAAGAAATGCTTTTGAGTCATCACCTAATACACACATACACACACATATATGTGAAACAAAAATTTCATAAAATTTTTTTACTGTGTGCAATATACTCTTATTTTCTATTCTTTTTTTTTTTTAATGCTAGTCACAGCCCACAAATCAAATCAGAAGTACAGAAGATAAAACTCTCCTGAATCACAATGGAAGTACGGCTTAGTATAAATTATGTTTTTGAATGAAAACACAGTAGTAAACATGGATTCTTATTCCTCCCAATTTATTGGCTGGGTTGTTTGCAACTGATTTTGCACTTCCCCTCTTTTGCCAGGTGGCTGTGTTTTGTATCAAATTAAAATTAACTCCTGTCCCTGCATTCAATTTTTTTAAATGTTTATTTATTTATTTTGAGAGAGAGCAAGCAAGCGAGAGAGGGAGACAGAGAATCCCAAGCAGGCTCTGCCCTGTCAACACCGAGCCTGACCATGAGATCATGACCTGAGCCGAAATCAAAAGCCAGATGCTCAACTGACTGAGCCACTCAGGCACCACTCTGCATTCGTTTTTATACCAAAGAAATTGTTGGGACAGGTGAGGGTGTGGAAGGTGATCTTCCATTCCCGACACACGTACAATACGGGCACCTATACCCATACACAGAGGATAGATGGATGGATATTTATTTCCTAGAATTGATACTTCATTCAATTAATTTGTACATATCTGTTGTCTATGATCATAGCTATAAACTTTGTGTAACCACTTCTGAAAATGTTCTTGGGAATGAATGCAACCAGTTATCAGTACGGGAAACACAATCACTTGTAAATAATTTCCCTTAAATTATACTCTTTCTCCATAGTTGCAACATGTTATGTCTTTCACTATGTTACTTTTCTTCAGAAATTAACAAACTTAAGCCTTTGCTAAAAATTCAATAATCTATCCTAATCAGAAAAAAAAAATTAGCAGTGACAATTGAAAAGACCAAGACATTAATTTTGCCTGGGCCCTAGCATAGAAACACTTAGGATCAAGGCCATGGTCTCAATCCGGAGAATGTTACACCCAAAAGCATCTTTGCTCTTTCCTCCAAAAGTTGATTACTGTCCTCTGCTCTACCACAACCACTATAATTAGACACTGCTTCTTATGAACTGAGCCTTAATCTTAATATCTGTCCCAGGGGTTCTAAATCTAAAGGCTTTGAATTTTTTTTTAAGTTTATTTATTTTGAGACAGAGAAAAAATGAGCAGGGAAGGGGCAGAGAGAGCAAGGGACAGAGAACCCCAAGCAGGCTCTATTTCATGAACTGTAAGATCATGACCTGAGCTGAAATCAAGAGTTGGACGCTTAACTGACTGAGCCAAGTGCCCCTAACCTTAATTTTTACTTCTGGTTTTCCTATCTCTCTGGTCAGTTCTTAGCTATTTTGCAAGCCCCTTGACCTCTATAGACTTCCTAAATATTGGTAATCTCCAGTGTTCTATTCTGAACTGTTTTCTATTCACTCTAAACTTCTCTGAACAATTCATTAGCTTCAACAGCCTCATTACCAGCCGTTCACTAATGACTTACAAATCTCAAACTGAAATCTTTTTCTTCAGCTCCCAATTAGTGTATCAAATAATGTTCCAGACATTTTAACTTAGTAATTCATAACCATCTCACATGAAGAATTTCCCAAAATCAATTAATCATTTCTCTTCTCTCTCCAGTTTCTAATCTGTTCCTCCTCTTGCATGGGAAAAGTGAAGAAGGTTATAGGGGGCATAGAGGGAAGATGGTAACTAAGAGTACAGTGGGAAGGTTATGAGTGACTTAAAACATTCTCTTATCTTCCCTATGAAATACACATCTTCTTGAAATTATCACTCAATCCAGAGATGTTCATGTCACCTACTCCTCATGATTTGACTTCCATCAGGAACCACCTTCACTGTCAAATTGCCGATATCCAAAGAAAAATTACATTATTAATATCCCTAAAGAGCCTGGGTATCCAGTAAAGATGAAGTTTAGACATAGACCTTGCTTGCCTCCAATCTGGCAAACAACACTTTTGAACAACCTAGACAGTTGCTTGCTACCTTACCAGCTGGCAGATGACTTTATAACTTCAGCCTCAGTGGATCACGGAATAGGGTCAGGTCAAACTTCAAGGCGGCAACATACAATGAATCACTTTATCATTTTAGTTTAAGAAAATTTTATCTTCCGCTGTCTTTGGCATGTTTTTAATTAAGGTTAAAACTTACAAAGCAAATGCCAACAGTATTTGATGAAATCATTTTAAATATTTTAAGATTAGAATCTAAGAAAAAACATGTACACATCTGTTGCACATTAGATAACATCTTAATCAGGGATGACTTGAGATTTAAAATTAGAAAATCATGAAGTAAAGAGTGAACATAGACTGTAATTTCAGAAAGAATGAAAGAAGCCATGATTTATACTCAATTCATTATTATTTATGCTAACTACTATTTTCCAACATCAGCACTACTGGCATTTGGGGCCAGATAATCATTGTGGGGGCTGTCCTGTGCATTGTAGGATATTTGGCAGCATCCCTGACTTCTATCAAGTAAATCCTAGTAACACCCTCTAGTTGTTAACAACCAAAAATGTCTCCAGACATTGCCAAATGTCCTGGGTAAAAAAATTGCCCCTGGTTAAGTACCACTGTGCTAAGGAAGGAAACATGATGATAGAGACTAATCTCAAATAACTAGTAAGAAATAATTCATTACCTATAGTTAGATAATGAATTATTTTTCTACTTATATGTGAATATGGGGAAACCACTGTGACCTGAAAATTAAAAGTATTTTAAACTATAAAATGAAAACAAAACCTAAAAGGATTTTCTGACTGCATGACCTCTTAAGAAGCCATCTCTTCCTGAAAAGAAGAGGAAAGAAACTAAGATTTGACTTAAAATCTATACTGTGTTGCATCAAGCTAGTTATTTTATAGAATTTATTATCTGTAATGACAAAAACCCTACAGTGATAAATATATATAACATTCACATGTAAATAGAATGTGTAAGAAAAAATATATAAGAAACTGGTAATAATGGTTGCCTTGAAATATGAAGACAAAGAATATGAGACATGCAGTAGACAAAAAGTCAATCACAATAGTCCGGAAACCCTGCTTAGGCATCTATCTGACTTAAATAACACATCATCAATCTCATTCTATAATTCAATTACCTTAGCTCATTCAACTCTTCAAAATCCATATATTCAAAATCCAAGAAATACAAAAATAGAAATAGTCCCTACTCTCAAGAAATGTATAATCTAGGGGCATCCGGCTAGTTCAGTCAGTAGAGTGTGTGATTCTTTATCTCAGGGTTGTGAGTTTGAGCCCCAAATTGGGTGTAGAGATTGTTTAAAAATAATATCTTAAAACAACAACAACAAAAGAAATGTATAATGTAGGGTGCCTGGCTGGCTCAGCTGGTAGAACATGTGACTCTTGATCTCAGGGTTATGTGTTCAAGCCCCACGTTGGGTGTGGAGGCTACTTCAAAAGAAAGAAAGAAGGGCACCTGGGTGGTTCAGTCAGTTAACTGTCCAACTCCTGATTTTGGCTCAGGTCATGATCTCATGGTTCTTGGGTTCGAGCCCCACATTGGGCTCTGTGTGGGGTACCACATGGAACCTGCTTAGAATTCTCTGTCTCCCTCTCTCTCTGCCCCTCCCCTGCTCATGCTCTATCTCTCTCAAAATAAGTAAATAAGCTTTAAAGTTTATTTTTTTTTTTAATTTTTTTTTTCAACGTTTATTTATTTTTGGGACAGAGAGAGACACAGCATGAATGGGGGAAGGGCAGAGAGAGAGGGAGACACAGAATTGGAAACAGGCTCCAGGCTCTGAGCCATCAGCCCAGAGCCCGACGCGGGGCTCGAACTCACGGACCGTGAGATCATGACCTGGCTGAAGTCGGACGCTTAACCGACTGCGCCACCCAGGCGCCCCTAAAGTTTATTTTAAAAAGAAAAGAAAGAAATATATAATCTAATGGCAAAAACAATCATGTAAACAGTGAATCATAAAAAAAATTTAACAGTTCTTTTACCAAATACTAAATACTGCTATGGATTGATGCATACCCCCAAATTCACTGTATCCCTCCAAATTAAGTGTAACCTCCCAATGTGACTGTATTTGGAGATATGGCTTGTAGGAGGTAATTTTTTTTAATGTTTATTTATGTATTTTGAGAGAGAAAGAGTGAGTGGGGGAGGGGCAGAGAGAGAGAGAGAGAGAGAGAGAGAGAGAATCTCAGGCAGGCTTCATGCTGTCCGTGCACAGCAGGGCTCAGAGCCACCCAGATCCTCCTAGGAAGTAATTAATTTAAATGAGGCCACAGAAAAAAATAATAAATGAGGTGGGTCATAGGGTCCTAATCCAATAGCAATGGTGGTCTCATAAGAAGAGGAAGAGAGAGATTTCTCTTTCTCTCCACGTACATATCAAGGAAAACCCATGGGGGCACACAACGAGAAGGTAAGGTAGCTGTCTAAAAGTCAGGAAGACAGCCCATACTAGAACTCAACCATCCTGGTACACAGTTTTGGACTTCTATCTTCCAGAACTAAGAGAAAATAAATTTCTGTTGTTAAAACCACCAGGTCTATAGCACTTTGTTATAGAATCCCAGGCAGATTAACGCAAATATGTACTAAGCCAGACAC
Organism: Leopardus geoffroyi; assembly: GCF_018350155.1. Lineage (NCBI taxonomy): Eukaryota > Metazoa > Chordata > Mammalia > Carnivora > Felidae > Leopardus > Leopardus geoffroyi. The sequence goes on along the minus strand of NC_059328.1, from coordinate 188,710,171 downwards.
TATACTAAGACTAGAATAAAAAAGATACTCATTCTAGGGGCACCTGGATGGCTCAGTTGGCTGAGCATCCGACTCTTGATTTTGGCCCATGTCACGATCTCAGGTTGTGGGATTAAGCCCCACATCAGGCTCCACGCTCTGTGTTCCTGCTTAAGATTCTCTCTGTCTCTCTCTCTGCCACTTTCCCCTGCTCACACACTGTCACTCAAAAAGAAAAGAAAAGAAAAGAAAAAGAAAGAAAAAGAAAAAGAAAAAGAAAAAAGATATTCATTATAAAATCAAGAAAAAAAAATTCTACCCATGGGGCACCTGACTAGCTCAGTCAGTAGAGCATGCAACTCTTGAGCTTGGGATCATGAGTTCGAGCCCCACACTGAAGGTAGAGTTTACTAAATAAAAAAGAGAGAGAGAGAGAATTCTACCTTTCAAGGACTCCACTGTTTAACAGGTGAGAAAAACAAAATACAATGTGGTAAATGCTCTACTAGAAGCAAAATAAGAGGACTTAGAAAAGCCAAATACAGGGGTGCCTGGGTAGCTCAGTTGGTTAAGTGTCCGACTTTGGCTCAGGTCATGATCTCAATGGCTCGTGGGTTCAAGCCCCACATTGGGCTCTGTGCTGACAGCTCAGAGCCTGGAGTCTGCTTCAGATTGTGTGTGTGTGTGTGTGTGTGTGTGTGTGTGTGTGTCTGCCCCTCACCCATTCACGCTCTCTCTCTCACTCAAAAATAAATAAACATTAAAAAAAAAAAAAGAAAAAGAAAGAAAGAAAAGCCTAACACTGATTCATCTCTCTAGAGAATGTCAAGGAATATTTTTAAATATTCTCATCATAGACCTGTAGCTTGAGCTGAATTGTGATAGATAAGTAAGGATTTACAAGGGAGGCCAGGAGAGAAGGAAATTCCAAGCAAGGGGAAAATTCCAAAAGCAAAAAGCTTAGAAAGAACATGTTAAGTTCCAGTAACCATCAACAGTTCTGTGTTGCTGGAATGCAGACTGGGAGAGTAGTAGGAAATGATGCTGAAAATGTAAGCAGGAACTAGATGATGGATGTGCCATGATAAGGAGTTTGAACTTCATTTTGTGAGCCACAGGGAACCACTGAAGAATTTTAAGCAGGAGAACAAAATGAAGATTTGTATTTTAGAGAAGTACTCTGGCAGAGTATGAAAAAGAGATTGGGGTGGGGGGGAGAGGAGAGAGGAAGAGGCATTATACCAGTGAGAAAGCTAATGCAGTAAGCCAGAGAGAAAAATTATAAAGGCAGGAACAGAGAGAAATAAGAAGGGAAGAGATTAAAGAAATATTTGTGAGGCCAAATGGAACTACTAGCACAGACTTTGAAGTAACACACAAATAATTAACAGTTAACGTTGCACAAGTTACTTAGCCTCTTTGAACTTTGTTCCCTTACCTATATAATGGGAATACGAAAAATCACTCAAGGCTTATTGTAAGCGTTAAGAAAATAATTCCTGTATGCTATAGTTGTTTCTAGATAGTGTTAATTTCCTTAGAAATGATAGGATTACCTTGGTATCTAGTTGGATGCTCTGGTGGAAATAGGCATGGAAGTTAGAAGAATAATCAAGAACCAAAGATCACCCTGTATTTGTGGCCTGGGCAAGAGGGTAAATACTGGTGTCAATAAGTTAGCCAGGAAATAAAGGAAGAAAAATTTTGAGAGGAAAGTGCCATGACAGAAGTAAATAAGATGCTATGGGCACATGCAAAAACTTCTAGCTAGAGGCATGAGGAAAGATGGAGAATTTATGATGCACCCAAAAACGCCAAGTAAGATGTTGAGAGATACAAAGGCATTCAAGAACAATATGAACAGAACCAAATGAATAGGAACTATGAATTATTAAGTTCTGATGACTACAGAGACTGAATGTGTGTGTGTGTGTGTGTGTGTGTGTGTGTGTGTGTGTGTGTGAGAGAGAGAGAGAGAGAGACAGAGAGAGAGAGAGAGAGAGAAAGAGAGAGAGAAAGAGAAAGTGTGTGTGTGTGTGTGTGTGTGTGTATGTGTGTGTTAGGGAAGGAGTAACAGGAAAACGCAAAGTTAATAATGTAGAATGTTACAGTGTGTCCTATAAACTTTGGTCTGTAGATAGGAAGCTGCTACAGTTCTTGAAGCCTGTAAAAAATGACACTGCAACTGCACCTGGGGAAGATTCAATTGCTCAAAATGTGGAAGAAGTGTAGTATGAATAGATAGGGAGTGGGTGAAACAATAAAAAGCGTTTCCTTTTTTTTTTTTATTAAATTTATTTGAGAGAGAGAGAGGAGGAGAGAGCATGTGGGGGAGGGCAGAGAAGTGGGGGAGGGAGGGAGAGGGAGAGAGAGAGAGAGAGAGAGAGAGAGAGAGAGAGAGAGAGAGAATCCCAAGAAGGCTCTATGCTGTCAGCACAGAGCCTGATGTGGGGCTCGAACTCACAAACGATGCAATCAGATCTAAGCCAAAATCAAGAGTCTGACACTTAAAGAAATCAGCCACTCAAGCACCCAGATAAAAAGCGTTTCTCATAATAACGCAATGGAGGCATAATAAAAATTTTAATTAGAAAAGTGCTGTAAGAATGGAAATAAAGATGCAAGTGAAGTGAAGAAATCAAAGTACCTCAGAGAAATAATATAGGAATGAAAAGGTTTTGTTTTGTTGTGTTTTTGGCGGGGGAGAGAGAGAGAGAAAGAGCACATGTACACACAGGGGAGAGGCAGAAGGGGGGGGAGAGAGAGAGAGAGAGAGAGAGAGGGAGGGGGAGAGGGAAAGGGAGAGGGAGAGGAGGGAGAGGGAGAGGGAGAGAGGGAGAGGGAGAGAGGGAGAGGGAGAGGGGGAGAGGGAGAGGGAGAGGGAGAGGGAGAGGGAGAGGGAGAGGGAGAGGGAGAGGGAGGGAGAGAGGGAGAGAGGGAGAGAGAGAGAGGGAGAAGGAGGAAGAGAAAGAGGGAGAGAGAGGGAGAGAGACAGAGGGAGGGAGAGGGAGAATCCAAAGCAGGCTCCAAGCTCAGTGCAGAGCCTGATGTGGGGCTCCATCTCATGACCCTGGGATCATGACCTGAGCAAAATCAAGAATCAGATGCTCAACCGACTGAACTACCCAGGTGCCTGAGGAATGAAAAAGTTTTAAGGCTCTTGTTATAGGCCTCCTTTTTTTTTTTTTTTTTACTTAGTAACTTTATTTTGGCCTGCAAAAGTATTGCATGCTCACCACAAAATTCTATTGCAGAAATATATAACATCCAGTTAATCACCAAATACAATGAATTTTACCTCCAAAGTATCTCTAGACTTCATCTACATAACAGATACTAATCTCTACCCAATGCACGATCCTAGTCTAGGCTGTTATCATTTCTTGCCTGAACAAACATTGATAGCCTCTTTACTGATTTCTCTACATCCTCTCATAATCCAGTCTCTATGCAGTAACCAGAATAATTTTACTTTTTAAAAGTAATATATACACAAGATAATTTAAAGGTATACCAGGAATATATTTAAAAGTCTCCCCCCTTCATCCTAGTCCTAAAGCCATTTACTTCCTCTCTGTTATCAATCAAAATAAACTAGATTATATACTGTAATAATCACAAAATCTCAATGATTTTAAACAACAAAAGTTTAAAAACAAAAAAAAAACAAAGGCTTATTTCTTATCTTGTTCGATATCCTACTGGTCAACAGGCAAGCTCTGTTCATCCTGATGACTCAGAACTTAAGAGATGTGTTAATTCCAGCCACGGTATTTAATTGTTAATGTCAGACTTTCCAGAATTTTTTTTTTTATCCTTCTTCTGGCATTTCCTTGATTAATGATGCATCTGTTCAGATGTTTATTAACCATCCAGGTTGCCTATTTTGTGAATTGCCTATTCAAATAATTTCCCACTTTCCCTTTAACTTGTTACTTTTTTTAAAGGTGTTTTTCATATTTTAGATAATACTTAATTGGTTATATTTGTTACAAATTACTTTCTCAATCTGTAGCTCCTTTTTCACTGCAGTATCTCCTGTTGCACAGAATTTTAAAATTTAATGCAATTAAATTTTCCTTTATTCTTTGATTTTTTTGTAACTTTAAAAAAAAATCTTTTCCTAAGCCAAGGTTATAAAATATGTTTTCTTTAAGTTTTACACAGATTTTCTTCCCCCACATATAAATACAGATGTCACTTTTGGATCATTTCTAATGACCTTCCTCAGTATCAGATTTTTTTTTTTTTCATATGTTTTGGAATCTGAGTTTGCAGGCTCAGAGTTTCTGTTTGCTCTCTCCAATTCCCACTCACTAACTCCTCTCCAGCATATTTTCAAGTGTTTCCCTTAGTACAGAACTAGTTCCTATAATGGCATTTTGACATTCAAACTCTGCAAAGATTCATGGGGTATTTGCAGATCCTGTCACGGATTCAGTGACCCTGGCTAAGTTCCTGGTATACGGATGAGTGTCTTCATTCTCATATTCCTTAGGTCCACAATTTATTAAAAAATTCTTAAGCCCCTGGTTTTTTTTGGGGGGGGTGTCAGGGGGGAGGGGGGACTGTTTTTGCTTCCTTTCAAGGAGAAAGTTTCAAGCTGGGACCTTGGTTCTGATCTTCCTACATGGTCATTTTTGGACCCAGTAACCCTACAGGAACCTAGTTTGTGCTCATCATTGCTAACTTCTAGCCCCATAATTTGGTTATGCACAATACTTTGCTTTACTATCCCAAGAAGATGTTAAACTTGTTTTTGACCTTAGATGTTATCTCTTAATATTACTCCTATTAATGCTGTTTTTGGAATAGGCATCACATATCAAATCACAAAGAAACACTTTCACTAACAGTCCCTGAGTCATCATCTGGTCCTCATGAGAAGGAAAGCTGGTAAAAAGCAGATAAAAAGGGCCAGCCAGATGTCCAAGACTGGATACTTCCCTTGCATGCTTTTGCCTTCTGCAATCTTGCTTGCCTCTTGTATCAGCCTGCAGCCAGGAACCAGAAGCTTGACTGTACTAGTCCCACCCAACCGGGAAGCACATATGTATAAAAGACCAGTAAAACTGAGCCAGATGCTCAGCCTTTGGAGGTAACTCTGCTGGGCCAGAACTGGTGAAAAATAGTCTTTTCTGATTCCCCGAGTGCATATTGCTTGTCTCTTCCTGAGTGCCAAGTATTTGCTGTAACATTTTGGTGCACTGGTCGGGAAGCTGTGGAGCACCGGCATTTCAGGCACCATGACAGGAAGGAAGGTCTGCCACCAATGGTTTCACTGAACCCTGACCCTCACTGGCCGGTAATAAACAGCTGCTGCCTCATTCTAATGGACCCTAGGGGGAATCAGAAAATTCTGCCAGAATAGGACTTCGGATCTGGTGAGTGTATCCGGGGTCCCAGGACCAAGTTCAGGTCCTCCCTAGAGGCAGAAGGGGAGCTTGCTCACCTCCCAGGTGACATATTTGCCAAATAGGACACGGAAGTCCTGGGTGGAAGTCTGCAATCTGTCTGCATGTGTGTTTGAGTGCTTGTACTTCACGGTTCGGCTATGGAGCCTGAGTGCATCCTACTCTGAGATTCTGTAACGATCTCTTATGGCTCAAGCAGAATCAGGTCCACAGAGGCTTGATCCAAGTCATGGGTTTATACTGACCTGCCAGTGCTAAGAGGCATCTAAGTCCCCACAAGGGGAGCAGCTAGACAGATGAAGTGGCCTCTTCCCTCGCGTTTGTCCTGTGACACCATACATTGGAAGGGATCCATCTAGGATACCAGGATTGGGGGGGGGGGGGGGGGGTGGAGGTTAAATTCCTGAAACCAAGGTTTTGGAGGATATGAGTAAGAATTTTAAAAAGGAATTTGCAGGTGATTATGGGGTCAAATTGACCCCAAGGAAATTACATACCCTCTGTGAATTAGAATGGCTTATGTTTGGTGTAGGCTGGCCCCTGAGGGCACCCTAGATGTCCCCACAGTCCGAGCTGTTTATAAAATAGTGGAGACCCCAGCCACCCGGATCAATTCCCATGCATGGATCAGTGGCTGGAAATAGTCCAAGTCAAGCCTCCTTGGGTCCAGTTCTGCCTTAACAGTAAGGGACAATGTAGGGTTTTAGTGGCATGGGCCAAGAAGAGACCTCGAGCAGATAAAACCACCCCCCATCCTCCAAGAAAATTCAGAAATCCTTCCATTTCCTCCACCATATGCCCCCAGTACCCCATCAATCAAGGGAGGGGAACTTTGCCTTCCTGATAGTCCACTCTGACAGTCTTGCTTCAGCCAGCAGCTAGTCGGCCCCAACCAGGGACACCTGAACTGGTAGGTCCACGGCTCAAGACCCCCAACAGCGATGAAGATGCCACTGTAGGAGATGATTAGGGGTCGCCAGAGAATAGGCCCTGATGGGACCCTACAGGAGGTGGGATCAGTTTTCTACTAGCAACTGTTCTCCAATACTGACCTCCTAGGCTAGAAGCACCACATGCCGCTCTACTCTTGAGAAGCTGCAGGCGATGACAGATCTCCTAGAATCCAGAATCCAGACTCACCGCCCTGCCTGGGCCGACTGTAAGCAGCTCTTGCTTACCCTTTTCAACACAGAAGAGCGTTGACGAATTGTCACCAAAGAAAGAAAATGGCTCCAGACTCAGGTACCAAATGGACAACCAGACGTTGAGGCTTGGGTACGGCTCCTCCTGAAGAGGAGCCCCACTGGGACCCTAACACAGAAGCAGGAAGGGTCAGATTATAAAGACACTGACTTGCCTTCCTCCACGGGGTAAAAGCAGGGGCCAAAAAGCCCAACATGGCAAAGGTATCTAAGGTCCTACAAAATCCAGAAGAGAGTCCCACTGACTTCTATGAAAGATTATGTAAAGCCTTCAGAGTTCATACTCTGTTTGACTCAGAGGCCCCCAAAAACCAGTGCATGGTCAATGCTGCCTTCATGGGACAGGCCCAAGGTGACATTAGACAGAAGCTCCAAAAATTGGAAGGATTCCCTGGAAAGAATGCCACTGAACTACTGGAAATAGCCAACAAGATTTTTGTAAATCAGGATCGAGCTGCCAGAAAGGAGGCAAACTGAAGAATGAAACAAAAGGCAGCTCTCTTGGCTGCGGTTTTGGGCGACCACACCCTCCAGAAAGGCCTCCATGGAAACCAGGAGGGATTCAAAACAAAAAAGAAGGGCACCACTGGGATGGGATCAATGCTCCTATTGCAAAGAATTTGGACACTGGAAAAATGAATACCCCAACAACCAAAAAGGAAAACCAAAAAGCTCTGTTCCAACCAGCTACTACCAACCAGAACCACCTGAGGCTGACCTGATCAGACTGGGAGGAGTGGACTCTGATTAGGAAAGACTGGGCTCTATCCAACTATGCCCCCATGAGCCCATGGTCAAAATTAAGGTAGGGGACCAGATCTTTCCAGTAGAGAAGCCACCATCGTAAGAGCCCCTGGGACATAAACCCAAGGGCTATTTTGTGGTCCCCAACAATGCTGGCTGTGGGAGGAGGGGGGGGGGGGTGTCACAAAATAGTTCATGAATTCCTGTATCTACCTGACAGCCCGGTCTCACTGTTATGTAGAGAACTCCTAGCCAAGTTGGGCCCAGAAACAGCTGTCACTTCTGATGGACAGACTCAACTGCACCTAAACAAAAAGGCCCAACTCATGATTTTGTCCCTAACAATTCCACAGTAAGAGGAATGGAGATTGTATACTTCCCCTCATGATGAGCCAATCATGGCCCCCGAGCTAGAAGCTGAACCTTCAGTTTGGGCAGAAGGAAATCCCCCTGGTCTGGCACCCCCCCCCCAATATTAATTGACTTAAAGCCTGGGGCCCAACCTGTCAAAATACACCAACATATGGTCCCACTGGAGGCACTCCTGGGGATCCAGACACACTTGGACAGGCTACTCAATGGGGACTTCTAAAACAATGCCAGTCCACATGGAATACTTCCCTGCTGCCTGTGAAAAAGCCTGGGACAAATAATTACCGCTCTATACAGGACCTAAGAGACATTAAAGAAGCAGTTGTCACACTGCTTTCAGCGTTGCCTAACCCATACACTCTACTAGACTCACACCCTCTGAAGCAGGATGGTTCACATGTCTAGATTTAAAGGATGCCTTCTTCTGCCTCCAGCTACTGGCTAATAGTCAACCCCAATTTGACTTTGAATGGGGAAAACCCTACCACAGGGGCAAAGGAACAATTCACTTGGACTAGACTGCTGCAAGGATTCAAAAATTCACCAACCTTATTCGGTGGGGCGCTGTTATCTGACTTAGCCAGGTTTCTGGGATGGGACCTAGGATGTGTCCTCCTCCAATATGTGGATGATCTCCTGCTAGCCAGTCCCATGTGGACCCAGTGCCGGAGGGAACCAGGGCCCTATTCAGGTTACTAGCAGAGGCAGGATACCGGGTGTCAAAGAAAATGGCACAGATTTGCCAATGGGAAGTTAAATATTTGGACTTCAAAATTACCCGAGGCAAATGGAAGCTGGGAGCTGAAAGGAAACAGGCAGTCTATGCCATTCCAGTTCTCACTACCCTCCAGCAGGTCCGAGAGTTCCTAGGAGCATCAGGACTCTGTCGGATACAGATCCCAGGGTTTTCAGAGTTGGCCAGACTGCTATACCAGGCACTAAAGGGGGAAGAAAGGGCACCCCTTTTCTGGGGCTCTAATCAAGAAAAGGCATTCAAAACCATAAAAACAAAACTCACAGAAGCACCGGCCTTGGAACTCACAGATACATCACAAGATTTCAACATGTTCACACACAAAAGGAATGGGGTGGCCCTGGGGATTCTCACCCAGGAATTCGGACCTTGGCAAAGACCGGTGGCATACCTTTCAAAGCTCATTGACTCAGATGTGGCAGGATGGCCCCCGTGTTAGGGCCCTGGCAGCCACCACATTTTTATCAAGGAAGCAGACAAACTCACACTGGTGCAAAACCTAAACGTTAAGGTTCCCCATTCTGTTATTACCTTGATGGATGCCAGAGGGCAACCTTGGCTAACTCATGCTTGGATGACACAATATCAGGGACTGCTATGTGAGAACCCACAAATAAGAAGGAAAGCCATAAAAACTCTAAACCCTGCCAGTTTCTTGCCTGCAGTGGCAGGGGCCCCAAAGCATGATTGTCTAGAGGTACTTGATGAAGTCTATTCTAGCCAACCCAATCTATCAGACAGACCCTTACAAAATCCTGACCTCATCCTGTACACCAACAGCAGCAGCTTCATGAACATAGGCAAAAGATATGCCTGTTATGCAGTAGTCTCTGACTGTGAGGTCATAGAAGCAAAGGCCCTTCCACAAGGATGGTTAGCCCAAAAAGCAGAACTGTGGACCCTAATGAGAGGACTAGAATTCAGTAAAGACAAACGGGCCAACATATACGCTGACTCATGCTATGCCTTTGCCACTCTACATGTACATGGGGCTCTATATAAGGAGAGTGAACTTTTGACCACAGGAGGGGAAGAAATCCTAAAACTATTAAGGGCAGTCAAGGAATCGGAAGTAGCAGTCATCCATTGCAAGGGACACCAAAGAGGAAAAAGTTCAGTGTCAGAAGGTAACCAACAGGTAGACACTGCAGCTAAACAAGCAATGGGAAAACAAACAACACCCTCAAAAATCATGCTGGCCCTGGAACTGCCAACTTCCACAAGGTACATAATCCAAGAAACAAAATGGGCAAAAAAGGAAAAAGGAGGGCAGACAAAAGAAGGGTGGTGAGTGCTTCCAAACCAAAGAGTCTACATACCAGAGCAGCTAGCCGACCAGGTGGTTCTCCAACAGCATGAGCTCACCCACCTAGGAAAAACTGCCCTTGACACCTTATTGAGCCGTTACTATGTAATTGCTCAACTCCTGTCCCTCTGTGCCTCGGTCTCTCAATGCTGCCTCCTCTGCGCTCAAAATAATGCCAAACAAGGCCCCACTGGGACCATGGGAATCCAACGCTATGGACAGGCACCATTCGAATATCTGGAGGTATACTTTACTGGAATAAGACCCAGCAGAGGATGCAAATATCTTTTGGTATTCATCTGCATGTTTTTGGGCCAAGGTTGAGGCCTACCCCACACACACCAACAAGGCAGGAAAAGTAACCAAGGCCTTGCTAAGGGACATCATTCCCAGACACGGAATGCCATTAACCATAGGCTCAGACAATGGCCCGGCTTTTGTGGCCAACGTGGTGCAACAAGTAGCCAAATCCCTAGGTATCCAATGGAACTTACATGCAGTCTCCCGGCCTGAGAGTTCAAGGAAAGTGTAACATATGAATCGGACCCTTAAATCAGCCATGGCAAAACTATGTCAGGAAACTAACTTGCCCTGGCCAGATAGGCTACCCCTAGCTCTCTTCTGAATATGCTGTACACCCCGGGCAAAAATAGGATTCTCCCCATTCAAGATCCTATATGGAAGGCCCCCTCCACTAGTCAAATTCAAGGGGGACCCGACAGAGCTAGGGAATTTAGAAATACAAAATTTAGTAATACAAAAAGGATTAGGAAAAACTGTATTTGAGATATATAGATGGGTAACAGATGGGATATCTATTTCCCTAGGAATAACTGTACACCCTCACAAACCTGGGGATCAGGTCTGGATAAAAGATTGGAAAAGGGAACCACTCAAACCTACCTGGAAGGGATCCTATTTACTTGTGCTAACCACACCCACAGTCCTCAAGGTTGCAGGACTAACTGCCTGGATCCATTATCGATTAAAGGCAGCCCACCTGTCACCTGACAACCACTTGGAATGGAAAGTAACTGCTAACCAGAATAATGCTTTACAGATCACCCTTAAGAAGATAGCAGATGAGGGGCACTTGAGTGGTTCAATCGGTTAAGCGTCCAACTTTGGCTCAAGTCATGATCTCACAGTTTGTGGGTTCAAGCCCCACGTCCAGCTCTGTGCTGACAGCTCAGAGCCTGGAGCCTGCTTCGGATTCTGTATCTCTCTCTCTCTCTCTCTGCCCCTCCCTGCTCTCTCTCTCTCTCTCTCTCAAAAATAACTAACATTAAAAAGAAACTAGATTCATTGTGGGGCGCCTGGGTGGCTCATTCAGTTGGGCATCCAACTTCGGCTCAAGTCATGATCTCACAGTCCATGAGTTCAAGCCCTACGTTGGGCTCTGTGCTGACAGCTCAGAGCCTGGAGCCTACTCCGGATTCTGTGTCTCCCTTTCTCTCTGCTCCTCCCCTGCTCATGCTCTGTTTCTCTCTGTCTCAAAAGTAAGTAAAAACACTAAAAAAAAAAAAAAAAAAAAGAAGAAGAAGAAGAAGATAGCAGACGATAAGCAGCCTGTAGCCAACAACTGAAAACTCTCTGTAAACCAAAAGCTTGAGGAAATCACCAAGCAACTTAACTATAACAAATCATTCTCTCTCAAATTTCATTGTCATCCCCTACCTATTTCTCTTTCCATATTTGTTGCTATACTGTTTGCTGTAGGGCTTACCCAAATTACTTCCACAGACTGACGCCTCAGTACTGAACTCTTGTTAGCCTTCCTCTACTAGTGTCATGATGCCTTATTCTCCTTAGATGTAGATGATCTGAATTATGATTGCTGTCCTGACTTGGAATAAGAAATGGTTGGAAACCTACCCTTAAAAAAAAAAAAAAAAAAAAAAAAGAAATTTCTCCTGTTAATGCTAAATACTCTCGTAAGAAACGATGGCCCTCCTCAATGTAATGATGACTGTTTCAAGACCTATCACATGAGCTCCTCCCTTTTCCCTGCCCTGAATTGCCTAAAACAACTCCTAGGACAGGGAACTAACAAGGCTTTCATTACATACACATATCAACATGCAAAATGTTATCAATCTGCCTTGCTCTGTTCCCATGACGGAAAAACTTATTGGCAAGGAAGAATTGGCAGGTTACATCATGTCATGGAACCCCAGACAAATATGCCTGCTGGACACAACAAACCCACTTTGGATTGTCTGATGAAGGGGGAGTCCAAGACCAGGCCCGTAAGGAGAAAACCCAATAGGAGGCATAAAATTCCATAAAGCAGACTTCTGGAAGTCTGCCCAGTAGACCCAAGCTTCCAAAAATCAGACGCAGTGGGCCTTATGACTTTAACTCTCGCTTATACCAGATTCTAAATTCAACACATCACCTCCTCAACTCCTCTAACCCTAAGTTACCCAAGGACTGTTGGCTTTGTCTCTCTCTAACCCCCTTATATTATGAGGCTACTGCAGTCCCAGATAATGTAACCAATATGGCTATCCCCACAACATGTCAACAGATAACATAACTGTCACAATAGGGCCCGTGGTTACTGATATAAAACTAATAGGGCGGGCCTCCTTATGTTTTAAGGGCCAATGGGGAACAACCCCTGTAGGTAACTTAACTAACAACCAATGCAACCAAACTGAGATATACAATCAAACAGGTAAAAACTAAGAGTCATGCTGGTGACTTCTCCCTGCGAGAATATTCTTTGTGTAACTAATGCTTATTTGTGCATGCCTGCTAACTGGACGGGAATTTGCACCTTTTGCATTCCTAACCCCCAAATAAATATTCTCCCCAACAACCAATCCCTTATAGCTCCCTTGGCTGCACATACCTGGTCTAAATGAGCTATCCAAGCTATACCTCTACTAATTGGGCTGGGAATCACTGCCAGAGTAAGTACTGGAGTCAGGGGAGTAGCCTCATCTATTTCCTTTTACCAAAACTATCCCAAGATCCGACAGATGACATAGAACAAGTTGCAAACTCCCTGGTAACCCTACAAGCCCAGGTAGACTCTTCAGCAGCAGTAGTATTACAAAATAGAAGAGGGCTAAACCTATTAACTGCTGAGAAGGGGGCGGGGGGAGATATGTCTCTTCCTAAACGAGGAATGCTGCTTCTATGTTAACCAATTAGGGATAGTTAGAGATAAAGGAACAGATAATCAAATGGAGGCATGAATCAGCAGACTCATGGAACTCTTGGCGCAACCTGATTCCTCCCTTTAGCTGGTCCTCTCCTAACGCTTTTCATAGCCCTCCTGTTTGGTCCTTGTATTCTTAATATGCTAACCAGATTTGTTTCCTCTCACCTAGAAGCTATAAAACTCCAGATGATGCTCCAGCTGGACCATTCCAGCTGTCGCTACTCTCCTTTTGATGGCAAAGAACCCTAGCTGTCACATTCCTCCCTTCGACATCCTTGTCTAGCAGGAAGAAGCCAGAAGGGTCTTTGCCCCTCTTCCTGTGGCAGCAAAGGGTTCCCTGTCCCCCACAAACTGATCTTCTCTAAGTCTGCTACAGCAGCTTAAGAATCAAGAGGCAGGAATGAGAAGGAAAGCTGATAAAAAGCAGATTTAAGGGCCAGCCAGATGTCCAAGGCCAGATACTCCCCTTGCATGCTTTTGCCTTCTGCAATCTTGCTTGCCTCTTGTATCAGCCTGCAGCCAGGAACCAGAAGCTTGACTGTACTAGTCCCACCCAACCGGGAAGCACATATGTATAAAAGACCAGTAAAACTGAGCCAGATGCTCAGTAAAGCATATGTAGCACATATGTATAAAAGACCAGTAAAACTGACCCAGGTAACTCTGCTGGGCCGAAACCAGTAAAAAATAGTCTTTTCTGATTCCCCAAGTGCATATTGCTTGTCCCTTCCTGGGTGCTGAGTATTTGCTATAACACTCATATCTTTGTTGATACTTTTGTGCAAATATCTTTATGATTTTATAATAATTGTTAAAAAAGAGAGAGACAAGGTGCACCTGGGTGCCTCAGTCAGTTAAGTACCCAACTCTTGATTTCGGCTCAGATCATATCTCACAGTTTGTGGGATTGAGCCTCGCACTGAGGTCTGCACTGACAATGAGGACTCTGCTTGGGATTCTCTCCCTCTCTCTCTCTGCCTCTCCCCTGCTCATGTGCTCTCTCTCAAAAATAAACAAACATTAAAAGAGAAAGAGAAAGAGAGAGAGAAAGAGACAATAGCACCCGGCTGGCTCAGTGGTGGAGCATGCAACTCTTAATCTTGGGGTTCAAGCCCCATGTTCAAGCCCCATGTTAGTTCAAGCCCCATGTTGGGTGTGGAGATTAGTAAAAAATAAACTTTAAAAAAAAAAAAAAAAGACACACACACACACACACACACACACACACACACACACACGCCCAAACTGAAGTCACTTATGCCAAGCCCCACATTAGCAAAACCAAGACCTAATACACAACCTGACTGCAGTTTCAACTTTTCCCAAGAATGCAATGTTAAACCAGTAAATCTGGAATTTCCTGATCAGCACTAGTGAGGTAATCTGCTTGATAGACTCTGTCCCTCAAAGAAACATGAGGTAATCTCTTTGTTTCTGCCTCCTTTGGCCTATTAAAGTCTCCCATTTGTTCTTCAGAGCTCCTTCCTGTTGCTAGATGGGATGGTCCTGATTAATAAATCACTGAATGACACCAATTAGATCTTCAAATTCACTCAGCTGAATTTTGTTTTTTAACACAATATGCAAACTTCACTGACAATCAGATACTGAAAATGGCAACTTGAAGAACTCTGTAGTGAGCACTTCAAATTAGCTAAAGAATAAGATAAATAGCAGCTGTCATTCACAAGTTTCTCTTGAAATATTTTCTGCTTTTTGAAGTGAACTCAAGAAAAACATTTAATAAACTTTAAAATGACAGTACATGTAATTTAGTGTACACTCACTTTTCAAATTCCTGCATTCTCCTTCATGTACAAAAAAAAAAAAATCAACAGTTACCCCACTTCTGCTTTTCTAACATCTATGAATTTTAGTGGAACTTTTGTTGTTGTTGTTGTTGGGGGAAGGGGGGAAATTTCTTACCTATGGCTGAACTCTGATGCTATTCAACTATCTCCAAATTCCTAAAATTCCTCTCCTCTAAGCACCTCTCCATCCTAAATCATGAAAAACTTGTTTAAAAACATGTTAAATAGGGACAGATTTGCTACCAAATGCTATAGAAAATGGCAAGAGTACTAGTTACACAGACTTAAGATTCTAGGAAGGAAAAACCTTCAGTGATAGGTAACTGTAGGTCTGCAAATACATAATTTCCTAGTTTAAAAAACAAATGCAACTTTTTTTTAATGAAGCTTGTAATATTTTTCTCCTAAATTGGATCTCATATATAAAGCACAACTGCTAAGCATTGCCTTAAAAACTCTTCACCCTTCTACAGGTGTTTTCAGACCCCAGGCAGGATGTGTGTGTAGGTTAACAAATGCATATTCAGGAATACCAGCAGGTCTCATCCTCCAACTTAAATCAAGAAGCTTTAATTGGAAGCAATATTTGAAAGGGGTCTGGTTATGTAAAGCAAAGCAATAACATTCACTGAGTTTCCGTATATAAATTAGTCTAATTAACTCTACTGTCCTATTTAGTAAAGATATTCCCTTCAAACTTAATTTTGCAATTGCTCAATATTTCTTTGGATATATGTATTTTTTTAAAGATTTTATTTTTAAGTAATCTCTACCCCCAATATGGGGCTCTAACTCACAACCCCAAGATAAACAGTTGCATGCTCTCCCGACTGAGCCAACCAGGCATCCCTGTACTTTTATTTTTTAAATAAAGTTTTTTTCTAATTTCTCAATGTGCTTTTCGGAGGGGAAAAAAAGTAGTGAAAAGCTCAAGAATTAACAGGGTACTGTTTCTTCTGGAGACAGTAGACATTCTAAGCATATAAGATCATACTCAAGGAAACTAAAACTCTAGTGGCACCTGGGTGGCTCAGTTGGTTAAGTGACCCACTCACTCTTGATTTCGGCTCAGGTCATGATCTCACAGTCCTCAGATGAGCCCTGCGTGGGTCTGAGCTCAGCACACAGTTTGCCTAAGATTCTCTTTCTCCCTCTCTCTCTCCTTCTCTCTCTCTCTCTCTCTCTCTGTCCCTCCCCTGGACACTCGTGCACTCTCTCTCTCTCTAAAATAAATAAAAAAAAAAAAAACTAAAACTAAAACTCTATTTCACATTTCCCAGGCAAGACTGTACTTAAACATAAATCCAAATGAGAATCAACAAAACTACCTGGAAAAGGTTTTTAAATCAATCACTAAAGAAAAAAATTTTTTAATTGTTAAAAAAGTATGTTGAATTTTAAAATGAAAACAATTTAATTTTCAAATAGATGAGGGGAAAACTTACTCTTCCTGCAATCTCAGTGAATGTCAAAATATATTTATATGTGCTTTTATATATTTTTTAATGTTTATTTTTGAGAGACAGAGAGAGAGAGAGAGTGGGGGCGGGACAGAGAGAAAGTGAGAGAGAATCCCAAGCAGGCTCTACACTGTCAGCATGGAAACCAACACGGGCTCAAACCCACCAACCACCTGAGCTAAAATCAAGAGTCAGCAGTTCAACTGACTGAACCATCCGGGTGCCTCCAGACACGTGCTTTTATATTTCTTAGGCAAAGCAGATAGTATAATCTAAAATGAATATAGACTTTGGAGCCAGATCCTGAAATCTGGTTATTATATTGGACAAATCACTCACCTAATTGTATCTATCTTCCTTTTCTTCATCTATAAGGGTATGGATGTTTTTGCAGATTTAGATAAGGAAGGGATATATATTAAACATATATAATTAATAATATACAACATATGTAATATCATCAATAATATATAATGTTTAACATATACAAATAGGTTATCATACACACAGTTGATTTTTTTCAGTTGATTCTTATATTTTCTACAAAGTCATTGCAAACAATAAATTAGCAAATACTGAACATTTAGGAGATAATACAGTTAGGTTCCTACAGTTGATTTCATCAACTAATCAATATATAACATTGTTTTATGTGTGTCTCAGTTTAAAGATGCCTTATTTAATATATGTTGTTAATTCATTAACACTGAACTCATGGCCAACAGCATTATAACTCATAAGAATGAAGCTTGTCTAACATAGGTATTTTCTCCATAAGGAAAAAAGGCTTCCTACATTGAGACACACAAGATAAACACTTCAGCACTTTGTCTGTGGGCCATTTTAAACAGTGAAACAACCAACAAAAAGCATAAAAATGATAAAAAGGTGGCACTAAACAGACCATGTAAAGGACACTTGTTCATAATATGAAAATTGAAATATGAAGGCAGAGTATCGCCTTGTTCAGCCTCAACTGGGAACATGGGTATCAGATGACTCAGATTCTTTGCAGCATGGCATATGTCCATAAATGAACACAAAACTGCCATGAGTATCAGTTCTGGGGTTACAAATAAATTTTAGTGAGTAGGCAAATTTGCAAATATGGAATCCATAAATAATGATGATCAACTGTGTGTATGTACATATACACACATACGCAAACACAACATATAGTACACATGCAAAGAATATTTTTCCTCTTTCTGCTTAAATGATATAACTTCAGAGCTACCAATGAAATAATTACTGAAGACATTGGACCAACCATAGGTATAAACATAGGAAAATAAGTGTGCACACCAAAAAATTTTTAATAGTGTGTTTAATGATTATATAAACTCTAGTTTTTAAGGTTTATTATCACCTGATTATAAAATTCACAAAACTAACAATTCTTGCCTGTATTTTTATTGAGAATTCTAGGTTAAAAGTATAACAGAGCATAACTCATAAGTGATAACAGATTGGGCTACTATTCCCATCATAGGAAAAATAATGATATAACCTCTAGCAAATGAGAAAATGCATGTGAGAACCTTCTGAATACAATTCAACTAAAATTCAAAGTGATAATCTTTGATCTTGGTAAAGTTCTCCTGGATATAATATATATTTTCTTTATATGACTTCAAAAAAAATAGTAAAAACTCAGAACACATTCTAGGCTAAAGGGAAAAAAATTCATTCCATTTGGCACAAAGCCATAGGACAACAGCACTGTTACAAATTAGCCATTTCAAAACAAGGTTAGTAGGTAATGGGGGAGCCTGAATGAAATATGCTGTTGTCCTTTTTCACAGACACTTAGATAACATTTTAACAAACAGAATACGTTGGCCCACCATGAAGAATATTCAGAAACTATCATTCGCATTTCTACACAAGCTCTAACAAAATTCAACTTTTCTAAATTTTTTAAAAAGTGTTTATTTTTGAAGGAGAGAGAGACAAAATGTGAGCAGGGGAGGGGCAGAGAGAGTGGGAGACAGAATCCGAAGCAGGCTCCAGGCTCTGAGCTGTCAGCACAGAGCCCTGTTGTAGAGCTGGAATCCACAAACTGCGAGATCATGACCTGAGCCAAAGTCAGACACCTGACTGAGCCACCCAGGCACCCCAAAATTCAACTCTTTAAAACTGCAGCCAAAGGTATTCAAAAGAAAGGTACCAACATAGGGCAATTTTATTTCACATAATATTAAATTCGTAATACATAAATTATGGAAGAACAGCTACACTCAAATGACCTATCTTTGGACCCATACTCCAAGGTGAAGAGTTGTTCTAACTTACCATAAGCATGAATCCAAACAAACAGGCCTTGCTTCATTTCTCCCAGTTTATTACCTTTAGCTCATATCCTTTTGTTTTATTACATTTTTCCATGACTTTCTACTCTTCGACAAACCTAGTATAAAAATGCTCAGGCTTATCCACTTTGGGCCTTCATTTCCTTATGAAGGCTCTCGTGTCATGTAAAACTTATATTAAATAGATTTGTATGCTTTTCTCTTATTAATCTATTTTTTGTCAGAGAGCCCCAGCTGAGAACCTAGAAGGGTAGAAGGAAGTTTTCTTCCCTACAATATCATTCTATGTTTGTGACAGTCTGAATCTCAATGTAAAATTTCAAATGGAACTGAAAATAAACCCATGTTAAAAAAAAAAAAGGTGGGGGAGGAATGAAAAAATAAACTGAAAATTCAGTATTTATAATGAATCTCGTACCAAATAGTTTTAGAAACTATTAAATCAATAACATTTGGGATACCAAGATTTATGAGACTGAGCACCAAAAAGGAAGCTCTTAAAATCTTAACTATACCGGGAAGCTTCCTCTCCTTCTATGCAGAGATACCATACCAAAGTACACTTTTTGAAAGCTTTCATTTTAACCATTCTAAAATGACATAGTGGCAGCACAAAAACACCTGTATGTTCAAGTACAAGGGAAGCCATATATAAAGTATGACATGTTCACCTAGGTAGAGTTATGTTACATCTAATTTCCTGATGTAATGCTTTATATTTTAGATTAAACCTGAGGGCTGAAAAACTATTTGAGGATTCACATAGAACCAAGTCTATTGGGGCTCAGTTGGGTAAGCGTCTGACTTCAGCTCATGTCATGATCTCACGGTTTGTGACTTCGAGCCCCACCATCAGGCTCTGTGCTGACAGCTCAGAGCCTAGAGCCTGCTTCAGATTCTGTGTTTCTCTCACTCTCTGCCCCTCCCCTACTCACACTCTGTCTCTCTCAAAAATAAACATTAAAAAAAAAAAAAAAGACAGAAAAAAAGAACCAAGTCTATTCAGGCTCAAAAGTCAAAACTTCCATTGCAAAAACTTCTGACAATTCCCCTAGAAATTTCCTGACTAGCTTCTATTATATACAGAGAATACAGAAACATATATTCCACTTCTCTAAGCTAACTCTTTCCATCTTGATGAACACATACCACAGAAGTCCCCTATAGCTTGCTCTCTCCTCTCCATGTCTTATTTTAAAACTTTCCCAACAGCTTAACTGACTCCCCGTCTTACCATCCTGCAATCTCTACAAGTTAAAGGTTCCTACTTTTTTCCTCATAACCTGAAATCATTCTATCTATACTAGATCCTAGTCATTAATCTCTTTCATGTATGAAATTCAACCATTCAGACATTTCTCTTCTCAACTATTTCCTTTCTCTACTCAAATACAGCACCCCTCCTCCCTGGGATGAAAATAACCTCAATTCACAATGATTTTGGACAGAGGGTTTGTTTTAATTTTTGACTCAAATGTAAAGAGTCAATCCAAAACTGGAATTATCTTTTTTTTCCTAAGATTTGATTTTTAAGTAATCTCTTCATCCAATGTGGGGCTTGAACCCACAACCCCAAGATCAAGAGTAGCATGCTCCACTGACTGAGCCAACCAGACACCCACCACTGAAATTACCTTTCATATGTCTATGATTTTTTCTCAGGTGAGGGAGTTCCTTGTTTTTCATTTTGTTTGTTTATATGTATGTATGATTTTATTTTTATATGTATGTATTTATGATTCTATTTTTAAGTAATCTCTCCACCCAGCATGGGGCACAAATCTACAACACCGAGATCAAGAGTTGCATGCTCTACCAACTTAGCCAGCGAGGTACCCCAGGAGTTACTTATTTTAGATTCAAAATTTTTAATTCCTGGGGTCCCTGGGTGACTCAGTCGGTTAGGCATCTGACTTCAGCTCAGGACATGATCTCACAGTTCATGGGTTCAAGTCCTGCGTCGGGATCTGTGCTGACAGCTCAGAGCCTAGAGCCTGCTTCAGATTCTATGGTTCTCTCTCTCTCTCTCTCTCTGCCCCTCCCTGTTCATGCTCTTTCTCTGTCCCTCAAAAATGAACAAACATTAAAAAAAATTTTTTTGTAGTTCTATTGCTGGGTCATAAGGTAGCTCTATTTTTAACTTTTTGAAATGTGGATAGAACTGGAGAGTATTACACTAAGTGAAATAAGTCAGAGAAAGACAGATATCATATGTTTTCATTTATGTGGAACTTGAGCAATTTAACAGAAGACCATGGGGGAAGGGAAAGGGGAAAAAATATTTACAAACAGAGAGGGAGGGAGGCAAACCATAAGAGACTCTTAAATACAGAGAACAAACTGAGGGTTGATGGCAGGGTGGGGGAGAGGGGCAAATGGGTGATGGGCATTGAGGAGTGCACTTGTTGGGAGGAGCACGGGGTATGTATGCTGTATGTAAGTGATGAATCACGGGAATCTACCCCCAAAACCAAGAGCATGCTGTACACACTGTATGTTAGCCAATTTGACAATAAATTATATTAACAATGTTTTTTATTTCTAATTCTTAATTCTAATGGTGCAAAAAAATTTAAGATAATAACTACATGGACAAAATACTTCGCCAAAAGAAAGGATACTTTTCATAACAATTTTAAAATAAAATTTATCAAATAGGAATGAATCTGCCTAAAGAATTAATAGAAATTTAGTCTTAAGTTTTGGTGACTTCATCATTTTCTTACCTCAAGAACTCCTTCTACCACCTTAAATATTTTTAGAATTATAAGGGACAAAAAAAAAAAAAAAGAATTATAAGGGACACTATCTGTCTTTTCAACATTATATTTTGAATATACTTTAGGGGCACCTGGGTGGCTCAGTCGGGTAAGCGTCCAACTAGTGATTTTCCCCCAGGTCACATGGGGCTCATGTCAGGCTCTGTGGTGGCAGTGCGAAGCCTGCTTGGGATTCTATCTCCCCTGTTTCTCTGTCCCTCCCTCACTCTCTCTCTCTCTCTCAAAATAAATAAACTTAAAAAAATAAAAGAAAATATTTTAAACTCACAGAAAATGTGCCAAAATAGTACACTTTTTGCATAACCATAACTCAGCTTCTCCTAATACAATATCTTACACAACCAGAGTAAAATTATGGAGACCAGAAAATTAATACTGATACAATACAATTAACTAATCTACAGACCTTATTCAAATTTCATTAATTTTCCCACCAATGTGTCCTTTTTCTGGTCCAAGGATTCAATCCAAATCTGAAAAATTGTCATGTTGCCTAGTCTCCTCCAATAAATGTAGTTCCTTGGATTGATGTTTTTTTCCATGACCTTGAGACTTTTTAAAAGAAATAGTAAGTTATTTTATAGAACGTTCCTCAATTTGGGTTTGTCACTGTTTTCTCATGATTAAATTGAGAAAGCTTTTCTAGCAAGAATACCAAAAAGGTGATGGGGCATGTGGGTGGCTTAGTCGGTTAAGTGTCTGACTTCGGCTCAGGTCATGACCTCACAGCTTATGGGTTCGAGCCCCACATCCAGCTCTGTGTTGACAGCTCAGAGCCTGGAGCCCGCTTCAGATTGCATCCCCCTCTCTCTCTGCCCCTCCCCAGCTCACGCTCTGTCTTTCTCTCAAAAGCAAATAAACTTCAAAAAACATTTTTAAAAAAGAATATCAAAGAGGTGATGCTGTATCCTTCTCAGTATACGTTATCAGGAAGAATATGAGATGATAATGTGTCTGTGAGGGTGGTGTCTCCAGATTTCTCCACTATAATTAGGGTTTCTCTTTGTAATTAAAAAATATCTTGTGGGGAAGATACTTTGAGACTATGCAAGTATCCTGTTTCTCACCATACTCTCACCCACTAATTTTAACATCCAATGACTGATTCTTGACTGCAACAAGAACCTGTGTGGTATTTACCTAATTTCTTATTTATTTCCCCATTCATTCTCCATTTATTAACTGGAATTCTACTGTAAAAAAGAGATGTCCCTCAATGTTGTTATGAAACAAACTGCTCTAAAATATAAAGTTTATTAATTAAAAAATAAATTTAATTTTAAAAGCTGTCCCTTCTCCCTTGTTTATGTTAGTATAGACTTGTAGATATTTATTTTATTCTATGGATTCTG
Organism: Leopardus geoffroyi; assembly: GCF_018350155.1. Classification (NCBI taxonomy): domain Eukaryota; kingdom Metazoa; phylum Chordata; class Mammalia; order Carnivora; family Felidae; genus Leopardus; species Leopardus geoffroyi. The sequence continues at coordinate 188,687,513 of NC_059328.1, read as the reverse complement.
ATCCAATACTTTTTTTTTTTTTTTTTTTTTTTTTTTTTTTGGTCTCAGCTTTAGCTAGCAGAAGTAGCTTCAAGCAGGCTGTATCTTTCCAACATACCCATTACCACTTTTTGAGCACCTCCTTACTTTCTGGTACCATTAAATGTTCCAAGTTCATCTTGATTTCCTTGCTCCAGCCCTGGAATCAATCCTTTCCCTCTGAGTTCCTTTTATTGGAGAGTGTTATTCAGAAACCAAGATCTGGGCAATAGATTGCTACTGTAGCATCATTACTTCTAGGCTGTCTCTGTGGAGACTTAAGAGCCTAGATGTCATTACAATATTTTTACTTATTAGTTCAAGACAAGTATACACTTAAAGTAGAATTGCTAAAAGCAATTAAGAAATATTAACCCATGCCTCTATGAAAAATAAATGTACTAATTAGAGTACAATATTTGTGTATAATATTTTTGTCTTTTATGGTTTTTCAAAGTAACTTAAGCTAGTTCTTTTTTTCTCCACCCCTTCAGAAATGATATTATTCATTTATAACATAATTAGGTTCATTCGTTATTATTTATATATCTTCTTGAGTTCTTTCCACATTCTGTTTGATCTGATTTATTTATTTTTGGAATCATGAATCTGTTTAAAGGAACACTTAAGAAGAATATTTTATTTTGTTTCTTTGACTAATGAATGAGAATGGGAAGAAAACATTATCTCCTTGACAAAGAAACATTCACAATGTTCCTCATATTAATGAATCCATTCAAGACATTCCAGACATGTCTAGACACAGGACACTCCATCCCACTATACTAAAATCAAAATATAATATAAAGTAGATAAAGAAACAGATAAAAAAGAAAAAAAACCTTATACAACCATTGTTTGATGCTTTACCCTGTGTTTCCAAGATAGTTCAAGTGGAATGTGAAATAAAAATATGGGCAGACTTCCTGTTTCCTTGTAGGCCCTACGCCCTATTTCCTGCTCTTTCAAATCAGAAGACTGATTACAGTGACTGAAAATCCTTACTATAATTAATACTAATGCTTACAAGAATCTAAATTTTTATCTATTTTAAAAACACTTGTTAGAAGCATCCTCTGTGTGCTTTATACACCTTTATCTTTAAATGAGAGCTTTAAGGAAGACCCATTAACTCTGCTATGGTTCACAATCATTTGTTTTCTCCCTAGATTTTATATACTGTTGTGCCAGTACATCTGGTGATAATGAAAAGCTAACAGCAAAAATTTTGTCAAGACCAATTTTTTTGCGAGAAGCAGTTTAACCAATAGTGCATATGGGTGGATATTTGATAGAGCTAAGAAACAACCATAGATATATGGTTTCTGAGAGGAAACGAACATATGAAATTATTTTGCCACTTCGAGTGCCTGGGTAGCTTAGTTAGTTGAGCATGCGGCTCAGGTCATGATCTCATGATTTGTGGGTCCGAGCACTCTGTCAGGGACTGTGTGCCGACAGCGCAGAGCCTGCTTGGAATTCTCTCTCTCCCTCCCTCCCTCCCTCCCTCCCTTTCTCTACCCTAACTCCCCCCACCCCACCCCAAATAAATAAATAAACCTAAAAAAATTATTTTGCCACTTAAAACTGCACAGTTTTTAAAAAGCACTTCACTGAAGATGTTTTATATAAAATAACCCAAAAATTTTTGGACATCACATCCAAGCCATATATTATATCTTAGCTTTTTACACATCATCTCATATACAATTATATTTGAGAATTATACACTATTTTTATACAATAAGTAAATTTAATTTTTCTCAATCAACTCTCTCTGTTTTTTTTTTTTTTTTTTTTTTTTTTTTTTATTAAATTCCAAGTTAAAAGAACTTCTTTTAAAAAAAAAACACTATGGGCACCTGTCTGGCAAAGTCAGTAGAGCATGCACTCTTGATCTTGGGGTCATGAGTTTGAGCCCCATGTTGGGCATAGAGCCTACTTAAAAAACAAAACAAAAAAACACTAGTTGCACACCTTCAGAGCATAATATTTATGCAGAATACAATGTGAATACATTATTAAGAAGCAGCACCTTAACTAGATCACACCAATATTTATAATAACCAACAAGGTACCTCAAATGGACAGAACAAATATAAGCATGGAGAATGATGCCTGAACAGACGGCTCAGGCATACTAACCGAGACCTCAGTCACTACTAACATTGATTACACCATCACCACAGCTTCAAGTTTATTAGACTATTCTTGCCATCCCTGCATAGCAGCCAGGGCACAGTAGTGATAGGGTGAAACATGTGAATTAACCAAGTTCACAACTTTTCACATGTGCCTAACCTGGAATGACACCACAACCCAAAAAGTTTGCCAGTCTCTGGCACAGAGGTTTATTTATTCACTGATATTCAACTTGGTATGGTTTCCCCTAAAAAGCAGGGTCCAACCATAATGGATTGGTTAGGTGTACCCACAGAGCAATTTTAATTTGCTAAAAATATTTCACACTCATGAAATGATGTTCATGTCCCAGAAAACAGAACAGTTAGACTCCTGAACAGAACAGACTCCTAACAGAACAGTTAGACTTCTGGCCTGATTCTTAAATTCCTATTAAATAATTTAATTCTGTACAAATGGTTAATAGTATATAATCAATTTCCTTAACTCATTGGTTATAACCTGAGATCCTTCTGACAATACAAAAGAACTAGCAAGGATCCTCAGAAAAATAATAGTCTCTCACCCAGCCACAGAATACAAAAAAAATTATGTTACTTCTCATCTGGGGAGGAGGGTGCTCACAGCTCTGAGAGTATACAACTTACTTGGAATCCAGAAGGCAACATGAAACATGAACAACCAAAAAAACTTCTATCATATCCCTTCTTACTCCTATTACTTGCCCATCTTAGACAACTACTTATGCTGAATTTGATACACAGAAAAAAAGGTAAAGATAGGGCAACCCATAATTCCTTTTCCTCTCAGTCCTTCCTTATTCATCAGTAAGCCAAAGGCAGAATGTTGGAAGAATATGCATTTATCAAAAATTAAAATAAAAGCAGCTGAATTAGTTTTGTACAGTGCTTCTACTGTTCTGATATAAAACAAACTATACATACAAATACAGCTACAAAATATGATTGTATAATTTCAGTGATTGCACAAATGAGTTAATTATTCTTATATTTGCATCTTGTTTTATTTTATTTTTTAAGTTTATATTTATTTTAGGGGCACCTGGGTGGCTCAGTTGGTTGGGTGTCCAACTTTGGCTCAGATCATGATCTTGCGGTTTGTGGGTTCAAGCCCCACATCAGGCTCTGTGCTGACAGCTCGGAGCCTTGAGCCTACTTTTGGATTCTGGGTCTCCCTCTCTCTCTGCCCCTCCCCTGCTCTCTCTCTCTCTCAAAAATAAATAAATGTTAAAAAAAATTAAGTTTTTATTTAAGTAATCTCTGTATCCAAAGAGGGGCTTGAACTCACAACCCCAAGAACAAGAGTCTCATGCTCTTCTGACTGAACCAACCAGGCACCCCCATATTTGCATTTTAAATGGACACTGCACAATGCAAAAAAGAATGGTAAAAGTCAAGCTAATGATTTAAATGTTTAATTATTCTTTACTTAGAATGATATTAAATGATAAAAATACCTTATGATAAGTCAAAAGAAAGACTGCAAAAGAAAGGGAAAAGTTGTGTATTTTAGTATCTTTTGGGGGGGGAAGGGTGCAAAAAGGTGGTTTGATTAAAGCATGGGGACAGGACTCATGGGCAGGAAGAGCTGCCTACATTTTAGTATTTTTAACAGCACTTTCTTCTTGCTTTTTGAACAAAAGGGCCCACATTTTCATTTTGCCCTAGGTCCCACAATTATGTACTGCCCTGCCAACAGTCAACCTTTCCATATCTGGACTTCTTATGAATGAATAAAAACATGATAGCAGAGGAAATGACAGAAAACAGTACTAACTACTGTACTGGTTTTCTCTTCAGGCTTCAGGAAAACAAAACTTCATTACTGTCCATTTATAGTCTAATAGGAAAAATCTGGGAACCAATGCTCTAAATGGAGTTAAGTATCCAGACATAGTCTGACATGATAAAAGGTTGTCAGTCAGGGAAGGTGACAGCCTTGACACAGCTTGAATCATAATAGTCTTTTATACTTAATTAGTACTATTACAATAAAAATTTTGACCAAAAGTCAAGTTCTATGAAATATACTCCCATAAGCAATTCTATGAAATACATGCCTAACCATGTAAAAACAGAATCATTAAAGCATCTGAGGCTAAGTCAAAATACTATCTAAAGAATTCATCAAGTCAGATAGGAGTAAGTATCTTTTAGAGTTAGAAAGGGCCTTCAAGTTCAACTACTTATTTTATTTTTATTTTTATTTTTATTTTTTATTTTTGCTTTATTTTTATTTTACTTCACTTCACTTCACTTCACTTCACTTCACTTCACTTCACTTCACTTCATTTTATTTTATTTTATTTTATTTTATTTTATTTTATTTTATTTTATTTTATTTTATTTTATTTTATTTTATTTTATTTTATTTTATTTTATTTTATTTTATTTTATTTATTTTTTTCCACAGAACGAAGTTTATTCCTGACAAAGTTCCACTCTCCCCTCACCAGCCCAGGACAAGCACAGACTACCTGGGGTGAAGATGGTGGGCCTCTGAGAAACAGGAAAGGACCTGGCCTCAACCACCTTTTTTTTTTTTTTTTTTTTAAGTTTATTTAATTTGAGAGAGAGAGTGTACATGCATAAGCACGGGAGGGGCAGAGAGTGAGGGAGAGAGAGAATCCCAAGAAGTCACCCCGCCATCAGCACAGAACCCCACGTGGGGTTGGATCCCACAAACTGTGTGATCATGACCTGAGCTGAAATCAAGGGTCAGACACTTAACCGGGGGGCGGGGGGGGGGGGGGGGCGGGCTGGGTGGCTCAGTTGGTTAAGGGTCTGACCCTTGATTTTAGCTCAGCTTATGATCTCGTTGTTCAAGCCCTACACTGGGTTCCTCACTGGCAGTGTGGAGCCTCCTGGGATTCTCTCTCTCCTCCCTCTCTGCCCCTCCTATCCACCCCCCCTCAAAATAAATAAATAAACTTAAAAAAAATAACCAACTTTGGATCCTCTGCTTTAGATCTTCTGTCCCTCTCTCTCTCTGCCCCTCCCTTCCTTGTTCACTCTCTCTCAAAAATAAACAAACATTTTTTAAAAATTAAAATAAAAAAAAGATATGAGAGGCACCTGGGTGGCTCAGTCAGTTGAGTGTCCAACTCTTGATTCTGGCTCAGGTTGTGATCCGAGGGTCATAGAATGGAGCCCCATATTGGGCTCCAAGCTGACAGCCTAGCCTGGAACCTGCTTTGGATTCTCTCTCTCCCTGTCTTTCTGCCCCTCCCCCCATTCTTTCTCTCTCTAAAATAAACTTAAAAAAAAAGATATCATGGGCACCTGGGTGGCATGGTCGGTTAAGCAGCCAACTCTTGATCTCAGCTCAGGTCATGATTTCACGGTTAGTGAGTTCAAGCCCTGCATTGGGCTCTGTGATGATAGTGCAGAGCCTGCTTGGAATTCTCTCCTTCTCTCTGCCCCTCCCCCACTTATGCACACAAGCACACTCTCACTGACACTCTTTCTCTCCCAACATAAATAAAAACTTAAAAAAAAAAAAGATCACATGAAAACCGCTTCAACCAGTGTTTAAAAGGCAGGGTGAAAATTACAACCCAGGCCAGGAGGTCTGCATTAGTTTGGTAGGAATGGTGAAACAAAAGTACCACAAACTGGGTGGCTTAAGCAACAGAAATTCATTGTCTCTCAGCTCAGGAGGCTAAAAATCTGAGATCAAGGTGTCAGCAGGGTGGTTCCTTCTAAACACTATGAGGGTTAAATCTGTTCCATGTCCAGTCTTAGCTTCTGGTGATTTCCTGGCAATCTAGCATTCCTTGGCTTATAGATCTCTACCTTCATTTTCACATGGTGCTCTCCCTGTGTGCATGTCTGTGTTCAAATTTTCCCTTTTTACAAGGACATCAATCCTATTAGACACCACTCTGAGTGTCTATTTGTATGACTGTGTATGTAAGTACACATATATAGGTCATGTGTTAAGAGAGGGTACATAGATTTCATCAGATTCTTAGAGGAATACAGGACTTTTTTTTTAATTGTGTTGTTTTTATCCATTTTATGTTAATGCATAAACTTTTTTTTTTTTAAGAGAGAGCATGAGCAGGGGAGAGGGGCAGAGGGAGAAAGAAAGAATCTTTTTTTTTTTTTTTTTCTAATGTTTGTTTATTTTTGAGAGGAGGGTGTGGAGAGAGAGGGAGAAAGAGATCCAAAGCAGGCTCCAAGCTGACAGCAAGGACCTTGATGTGGGGTTTGAACTCTTGAACTTCAAGATCATGACCCGAGCTGAAGCCGATGCTTAACCAACTGAGCCACCCAGGTGCCCTGAGAGAGAATCTTAAGCAGGCTCCACACTCAGCCCATAGCTCCACATGGGGCTTGATCCCACAACCCTGGGATCCCACAACCCTGGGATCCCACAACCCACTCAAACGACTGAGCCACCCAGGCATCCCAGGAATACATGACTTTTAATAAAAAGGTAAGCATCACTGGCAAAAGATCACTGTATTAAGGGCTTACAAAATTCTAGGCTTCCCATTATCTTTAACTGATGAGACAGGATCATTACCTCCTAGAAGATCTGGATCCCAGTTCTCATCATTCATCCATCTATGTGAGACTTTTCTACAAAACTATAAACCTCCTGAGAGCAAAGGCAATTTTGTTCATTTCCATATTCAAGGACTTTACCCATGGAATTTGGCAAACTGTAACTTTAACTATATAACTTTCCCCAGTCTTGGCATAAATTTAAGAATATTATGAATTTTTAAGACTTTTCAGACATCCAGGAGTTGTTTTATTTTAAGCTAGGTATGCCAAAAAGAGATGGAAACCAATCAAGACTGAGTAAAATACTCTCCTGAGTCATTCAATCTAATCATTTCAAATTATAATCATGTGGGCACTAGAACAACCATAACTATTCAAAGTTACTTTCAGGGTGCCAGTCAGTTAAGCATCTGACTCTTGATTTCAGTTCAGGTCGTGATCTCAGTGGTTGTGAGAGCGGGGCATGCTTGGGATTATCTCTTTCCCTCTATCTCTGCTCCTTCCCTGTTTGTCCATGCCTCCGTGCATGCATACATGCACACATGTTCTCTCTCTCTCAAAATAAATAAATAAACTTAAAAAAAAAAACCCACAAGTATTTTCAAGCTGTTGGTCTCAATGCAGAATTTTACATTTCAGTAGTTCAAAACCTGAGCCAGGCAGGAACCCCTGGATACTCTCTTTTGATATTACACCAAAACTCAGCAAGTAGCAATTTCTTAATAATTACAAAATGGAATCAGAAAACCATATATTGATGAACTTTTTATACTGCTATAAAATTCACTCATTTATCTTGCCCTTTGAAAGGATCTTTTACTCATGCAAAATTGTATAACAACACACAATGTCCACTTGCAATATCTGCATCATCTATGAATGCCCAGATTAGTCCAATGAGAAACAGAATATTCACAGAGTCTCAAATATCTCTTCACAAGTTGCCTTTTAATTACAAAGGGAAAAACAGTAACTTTATCTGGCAGATACCATTTAAACCAAGTGACAAAGGTTAACAACAACAGTAATGAGGCAAACTGATGTCATGTGCTCCTTGATATGATGCACTGAGAAGAACCCAACATTACTTCTCTGATATTTCTGCTAAAAATCCATTACTTTAATCATGAGGAAACATCAGATAAATTCAGATTGAGAGGCATTCTACAAAATAACCGATCTGTACTCTTTCAAAATGTCAAGGTCATAAAAGATAAAGACTGAGGAAATGTCACAAATTAAGGAAGTATAAATAAACATAACAACTAAATGTAAGACACGATCCTGAATTGGTCTCCTGGACCCGAAAATTTTTTTTCTTTGGCTATAAAGAACATTATTGGAGCAATTAATGATATTTGAAGGTCTCTTAAAAAATGGTATTATGTTGATGTTAATTTCTTTTGTTTTTAATTTTTTTAATGTTTATTTATTTTTGAGAGAGAGAGACACACAGCACAAGCAGGGAAGGGGCGGAGAGAGAGGGAAGCAGGGGTAGAGAGAGGGAGACAGGATCTGAAGGGGCCTCTGAGATGACAGCAGACAACAACAGAGAGCCCAATGCCAGGTTCAAACTCAAGAACTGCAAGATCATGACCTGAGCCAAAGTTGGATACTTAAACAACTGAGACACTCAGGTGTCCATAGCTCATTTCTTTTTAATCAAAGGACAACTGGGAAACTCCATCAACACAGAGAAAAACATTATGAGAAAAAATGATGTAAACTAAGCATTTCCTATAAATCATCCTCATAATTTTTAGATGATGAAATTTTTACCTACATAATTTAGCAAACATACAGAAGTAGAGTCACTTTAGAGAAAACATTTTTAAGTATTTCTTATAAATCCACACTTAGGCAATGTTAATATCTGAAAATGAAACACAATCTTTATTCTCTTTTAAAAAAACAAAAACAAAAGAAACTTAATGGAGCACCTGGCAGACTCAGTCAGTAGAGCATCCAACTCTTTATCTCAGGGTCATGAGTTCAAGCCCTATTTGGGTGTATGGTTTACTTTAATTTTTATTTTATTTTTAATTTTTTTTTTTGTTTATTTATTTTGGGGAGAGAGAGACAGAGCATGAGCAGGGTAGGCACAGAGAGAGAAAGGGAAACACAGAATGGGAAGCAGACTCCAGGCTCTGAGCTGTCAGAACAGAGCCCAATGTGGGGCTCAAACCCACAAACAGTGAGTATCATGAATGAATAATGTCATGACCTGAGCCGAAGTCAGACACTTAACCAACTGAGCCACCCAGGCGTCCGGGGTGTAGAACTTACTTAAAATTAATTAATTAATTAATTAATTAATTAAAACCACTACTAAGTCTCATTTGTGAAGCAAAATTTTCATTAAAATTTTTAATTACATCTTTTCATGAAAATTATAGCAGAGATGTGTTTCATGGAATTATTTCACATAGTTTATGAATGGTACATTCTTGACGTTTTGGATACTATCTTTTCATTTTTTTTTTTTATTATTTTTTTTTTTATTTTAAAAAAAAAAATTTTTTTTTTCAATGTTTATTCATTTTTGGGACAGAGAGAGACAGAGCATGAACGGGGGAGGGGCAGAGAGAGAGGGAGACACAGAATCGGAAACAGGCTCCAGGCTCTGAGCCATCACCCCAGAGCCCGACGCGGGGCTCGAACTCACGGACCGCAAGATCGTGACCTGGCTGAAGTCGGACGCTTAACCGACTGCGCCACCCAGGCGCCCCTATCTTTTCATTTTTAAGTTGTCCTGGGCATCAGAAATGTATTTTAAAAGACGTGTGGAGGTCAGGTTGCAACTTGTCCTGCTCCGCCTGCTTCTATCCACCTCGGTAAAGGGCAGCACCGGTCATGTGGGTACCTTACTCTGTTCCTACCCCAGATCCAGGTTATTGGATGGAGATAGACACACAGATAAAGATTTTTTATATGACCCTGCTCTTCTCTGGAAAACAGACCCAACTCATTTATTTCCTATTCTTCAAAGATACCTTACCAGAAGAAAGGAAATTATTATTGGCAGGTCTTGAGCATAAAACAGTACTACTGAGCCATCAAAGCCAAGTATTGGTTTCTTTTAACTTAGACCCATAGACCCTTTATAAGAACGAAGAAGAAAAGTGTCATTGATATACTGTCAATGACAGGGTGAGCTCAGGAACCAGACTACCTGAATTCAAACCCTTGCACTATTAGGGGCGCCTGGGTGGCGCAGTTGGTTAAGCGTCCGACTTCAGCCAGGTCACGATCTCGCGGTCCGTGAGTTCGAGCCCCGCGTCAGGCTCTGGGCTTATGGCTCAGAGCCTGGAGCCTGTTTCCGATTCTGTGTCTGCCCCTCCCCCGTTCATGCTCTTCTCTCTCTGTCCCAAAAAATAAATAAATAAACGTTGAAAAAAAAAATTAAAAAAAAAAAAAACAAAAAAACCCTTGCACTATCACTAGCTAAAGTACCATGGAGAATTACATAATTTTTCTAAGGCTGTGGTTTCTTTTTTTTTTAATTTTTTTAATGTTTATTTATTTTTGAGAGAGAGAGACAGAGACAGAGACAGACACAGACACAGAGCATGAGTGGGGGAGGAGCAGAGAGAGAGAGAGAGACACAGAATCTTAAACAGGCTCCAGGCTCTGAGCTGTCAGCACAGAGCCTGACATGAGGAGGCTCGAACTCACCAGCCCAGCGTGAGATCATGATCTGAGCTGAAGTCAGACACTTAACTGACTGAGCCACCGAGGAGCCCCTAAGGCTGTGGTTTCTTAAATAAGATTCTATACGTCATAGAGGTTGAAAAGATTTTTTAAAATAACAAAATTGGCACAATATCTCACACATATTAAGTACTCAAAAAATGACAGCTAATATGTTGTTAGTTTTTCAAATCTAACATATAACACTAATTTATAACATGTACAGAGAAAAAGAGCTCTTTCCCCTTTTGGACAGGTTAATTTTAATGACAATAACTAGAGGGGTGCCTGGATGGCTCTGTCAGTTAAGCTTCCGACTCTTGATTTTGGCTCAGGTCGTGATCTCCCGGTTAGTGGGTTCGAGCCCCTCATCTACCAGCACAGAGCCTGCTTGGGATTCTCTGTCTCCCTCTCTCTCTGCCTCTACCCCTCTCAAGCTTTATCTCTCTCTCAAAATAAACATTTACAAAACTGAAATAAAATAAAATAACTAGAAAAGCCTACAAAAGAAAAGGAGAAAGTGAAAATTAAATCAATGGCATGGCCCAATATTTCAAACTTCTTAGGCTAATCTAGCTAAGGTGGTCTAAAGTTGGTTATTAAATTTAAAATCTACATCCATTACAAAAAAGCTTGAAATTCAAATAGACATAGGTCTGTTTTATTTTAAACATGATATATTCATCAAAATCTTTTAAATTTAAGTATTTGTTTTAAGGGATGGCTATTTTCTCTAATATTACTCTGGTAAAAAATAAATTTAAAATATAAAGGCCATTAAATTTTGTAACTTCTAGAAATAGTCTTAATAAAATTATAAAAGTAATTGCAAAGGGTTAAGAAATCTAGCAGTAAAAATGACAATAAAACAAGGGGCCACACAGTTAACATGTGTATATGTCTGGTGTTGGTTTATTTTGTTTCCTTGCTTTTATGTTTTTAAGGATGGGGAGACCTAGTTATGATTCTGTTGATAACAGGGGAAAGGAGATAGAAGAATACAGTGACTCCAGATGACCAGCAGAAGAATAAGCAGTCAAAAAGAGTATATACTATAGTGAGAATGTTTATGAAAAAATGAGTTTGATGCACCAATTATTCTTCAAAACCTTTATGTATATTATGCAGATGTCTTGTTCTGATACAAGTATAGTAATAATTCAACATCTCTTGCTGATGGAAAAAAAAAAACAGTAACTTACAGGAAATCCTCTCAACTTCACAAGCATTTCAGTCCTTTATAAAATATTTCAAACTTTTGATAACTTATTATAAACCAAATTGCATATAAAATATACCAAATAGGGGGGCACCTGGCTGGCTCTTTATCTCAGGGTTGTGAGTTTGAGCCCTATGTTGGGTGTATCGATATATTGGTATTTTGGTATATATACCAAATATATTTCTTCAGAGAACATCAATAACACTGTATGGCTTTTTTAGCAATTATACTTCACTAAACCTTGTTTGACTGAAACCCAAAGGTTCTTTGGTGAGCACTATAAGTATGGAGTGAATTAATGAGCTACATAATCATGATGAAATATCATTTTGAGACTGGAAATAATTATTGTACCTTGGAGTCTGAGATCTTTTTAAAAATTTTTTTAACGTTTATTCATTTTTTGATAGAGACAGAGCATGAGTGGGGGAGGGGCAGAGAGAGAGGGAGACACAGAATCCAAAGCAGGCTCCAGGCTCCGAACTGACAGCACAGAGCCTGACGCGGGGCTCGAACTCACGGACTGTGAGATCATGACCTGAGCCGAAGTCGGACACCCAACCGACTGAGCCACCCAGGTGCCCCCTGAGATCTTTTTAAAACAGGATTAAGGAAAAGTCATCTCACTAAAGTATTGTGTCCCTCATTACCAGGAAGAAGGCTAAGTGATAAGTTCAACCTTTAACTGGGCACAGTAATAACCACAGTAACTGCAGGACTAACAGAAAAATAAAGAAAAGGAAGCTATCAGGAAAAAAAAAAGTTGGATAGTCAATATTCTCTGAAAATTAAGAGAAAAAAGTAGTTGCTTTTCCCTATTAAGACAAATTCACATCAAATTTTAATCATTAGGGACACCTGGGTGACTCAGTCAGTTAAGCATCGGACTCTTGACTTTGGCCCAGCTCACAATCTCATGGTTCCTGGGATCAAGCCCCACATTAGGCTCTGCACTAACAGCATGGAGCCTCCTTGGGATTCTCTCTCCCTCTCTCTCTCTCTGCCTCTCCCCAGCCTGCTCTATCTCTCTCTGTCAAAAAAAAACAAAAACAAACCCTAAAAAAAATTTTTTTTAATTAGACTAAATTAGTAGAAAAGATACACAGTAATACTACAGTAAATGCAATCCAGCATGATGAACATCAAACTTAAGAATTAACATTCAGGGATGCCTGGCTGGTTCAGTCAGTAGAACATGAGACTCTTAATCTTGGAGTCATGAGTTCAAGCCTCATGTTGGGGGTAGAGACTACTCACACAACAACAACAACAAAGAATTAACATTCAGTCTATAACAGAAAACACAAATAGCCACTTTTCCAAAGAAGGCATCCACATGGCCAACAGACACATGAAAAGATGCTCAACGTCACTCATCATCAGGGAAATACAAATCAAAACCACACTGAGATACCACTTCACACCTGCCAGAGTGGCTAAAACTAACAACTCAAGAAACAGATGCTGGCAAGGATGTGGAGAAACAGGAAGCCTCTTGCATTGTTGGTGGGAATGCAAACTGTGCAGCCACTCTGGAAAAGAGTGTGGAGGTTCCTCAAAAAATCAAAAACAGAACTACCTCATGACCTAGCAATAGCACTACTAAAAATTTATCCAAAGGATACAGGAGTGCTGATTCATAGGGGCACATGTACCCCAGTGTTTATAGCAGCACTTTCAACAAGACCCAAATTATGGAAAGAGCCTAAATGTCCATTAACTGATGAATGGCTAAAGAAGATGTGGTTTATATATACAATGGAATACTACTTGGCAACGAAAAAGAATGAAATCTGGCCATTTGCAGCAACATGGATGGAACTGGAAGGTATGCCAAGTGAAATAAGTCAGAGAAAAACAAATATCATGTTTTCACTCATATGTGGAACTTGAGAAACTTAACAGAAAACCATGGGGGAAGGGAAGGGGAAAAAATAGTTACAAACAGAGAGGGAAGGAGGCAAACCATGAGAGACTCTTAAATACTGAGAACTGAGGGTTGATGGGGGTGTGGGGGAGAGAGGCAAATGGGTGATGGGCATTGAAGAGGGCAGTTGTTGGGAGGAGAACTGGGTGCTATATGTAAGTGATGAACCACAGGAATCTACCCCCAAAACCAAGAGCACGCTGTACACACTATAGGTTAGCCAATTCAACAATAAATTTATACACACACACACACACACACACATATTAGCAGAAGTGGTGAGCATCTAACTTTTTTTTTTAATGTTTATTTATTTTTGAGAGAGAGAGAGAGAGACAGAGTGTGACCAGGGGAGGGGCAGAGAGAGAGGGAGACACAGAATCCGAAGCAGGCTCCGGGCTCTGAGTTGTGAGCACAGAGCCCAATGCGGGGCTTGAACTCACCAACCAGGAGATTGTGACCTGAGCCGAAGTTGGTCACTTAAGCGACTGAGCCACCCAGGAGCCCCAATAAATTATATTTCAAAAAATTCAGCCTATATTCAATACTAAGCTACAGCTTAGTCAGAATGGTGACACACAAAAAAAAGTGCAATAGGGCTCCCAGAGTTAATGTATGGGATGCTGGTTATATGCACATTTTTACTTTGTAAAAATTACTCTATGAAAATTCATTATGCTAAGTACTTAAAGTTTATGCACTTACCATATACCATATTAAAAAGTCAAATATGGATAGAATTTGGCTCTTAATAGCTAATCTCCAATTTATTTAGACTTTTCTTTATGAGTCTATAATCTTATATTTTTCTAAATTAAAGGCTTTAGAAATGAATAATGCTGCTGCACACAAAAAAAGTGCTAACTTACAAATAATTCTCTTAATTCAAGATATTTTTTAAAAGATTTTATTTTTAAGTAATCTCTACACCCAACGTGGGGCTTGAGCCCACAACCTGAAATCAAGAGTCATATGCTCTACCAACTGAGTCAGCCAGGTACCCCAATTCAAGACAATTTTTTAAAGTATAGGAAAACTTGCCATAGAGAAAACTATTTTGAAAAGAATTTTAATATATTGGGATATTGCAGAGTAGAAAAGCTTCTTCTGAGACTAAAAAGGAAAACTGATAGAAAACCTTTTTTTAAATATATACTCTGTATATCTGCTAGTTTTTAAATAACAGAAGAAAAAAAAGCCACTAATTCTACATATCTTGTGAATGTTTAAGTATCTACAAATTAAAATAGTAAACTGTGTAAAATTCTGCTGTTGAGGTATCAGATTCGGAAAACAGACTTTGCTAGCTATGTTAGGTCTTCTTGCAGTTAGCCATTATTATAATTTTTTTTTTGTATTTGTTAAATGTAACATATTTGTATGGGATCTTATTGACCACTGTGTATTCTTACGTGTGTTTACAGTACTTTTTAAAACAGAGATGACAATATTTCATTTACTCATTGACATAAAATCTTTATTTCATTTAAATTCCACCCTAATTTTACCCCCAATTATTCCATTTCCTTATGGAGCTATCACTTCATATCACTCCATATCACTCCTATCACTTATAGGAATATAAGACATCTTCATTGGTCAAAATCTGTTATTGCTCATAACCTGAGGTCTACTTAGAAGATTTTTAGTGGGGGGCACTTGGCTAGCTCAGTCAGTAGACCATGCAACTCTTGATCTTGGGGTCATGAGTTCGAGGCCCTAATTGAGTGTAGTGCTTACTTTGGGGGGGAAAAAAGGTGTTTTGTTTTGTTTTGTTTTGTTTTTTGATGAGACATTAGAGACTGCAGTCATGCCAACTTTATTCCAGAGTCCAAGTATGAAAACTAGCAGCCTCCAATATTATTTGAAAGTACCTAAGGATGAGAAAAAGTTTCACAGACAAAAAACTACTAAGGATATATGAATGAGGACTTCCTGATGATATGGGGGCAGAGAGGGTGGGGTAGAAGACCATCAACAAAAAACAACAAAAATCTCAAAGTGATACACTGAACATTACCTGTACTTTAAATGAGAATACAAATGAGACATGACCCAAGTCTTCAAACAATGCAATAATAAGCCTTTTAAGAACAGGATGAACAGGAAAGTCCTCACTTACAAAGGGCCATGTAACTAGGAATTATTCTTGTAGTCTGTATTCTCTGCATCATAAAGGGTATCTAGGGGGATGGATTCTACCCTTATTCTTTGAATTATTACCTGAGGCAAAATACTTTCTATGTTGACATAAATAAATAAAAAAGTATAGATAACACTAACACATATTTGTAGAGTCCTTGAGGGGCACCTGGGTGGCTCAGTCGGGTAAGCATCCAACTTAGGCTCAGGTCATGATCTCATGGTATGTGAGTTCGAGCCCCAAGTCAGGCTCTGTGCTGACAGCTCGTGAGTTCAACCCCTCGTCAAGCTCGGTGCTAACAGAGCAGAGCCTGCTTGGGATTCTCTCTCTCCCTCCTCACCCCACCTCTCTCTCTCTCTCTCTGCCCCTCCCCTGCTTGCATTTGCACTCTCTCTCAAAGTAAATAAGTATTTTTTTAATGAAAATTAGATCATGAAATTACCCTGCTTAAAATCTTTCAAAAGCATTTTTTTATTATCTTAGAATAAAATTCAAACTCTTCATCTTTATACTATCGCCTAAAAGGCGTCACATGATTTGGCTCTGGCCCACCTATCTAAACTTTAGTCATGCATCTCTCTTCCTACATCACTATACTTCAGTCACACCAGTCTCCTGTCTAATCTTATAAAATACCAACCTCTCCCACCTCCCATCCTTTGTACTTTCTGTTCCTCTACCTGGAATGTTCTTTCTGCAATTATTCACATATCTGGCTCATTTAAATTCTTCAAACATCACCTTGCAAGGAAGGCTTTATTGACCACCTTAATTAAAGTGGCCTTCCTATTTACCCTCTAATACAGCCCTGTGGCATTTATCATAATCTCTAATTATCTTGTGCATTTACGTATTTACCACCTATGATCTGTCTTCTCAACAAATATGTAAGTGCCATTTGAGGCAGGGATCCAAACACCTTGTTCTTAGCTCTAAGACACTATGACATTCTTTTAATCTTCATAAATATAACATGTAAAAGCTAGATTACAGAATGTAAGTGTTCCTACTCTTTTGCTCAATATCTCCTTACAACACTATTAAATAGTGTTCAAATACTAGAAAACAGGGGCGCCTGGGTGGCGCAGTCGGTTGAGCGTCCGACTTCAGCCAGGTCACGATCTCGCGGCCCGTGAGTTCGAGCCCCGCGTCGGGCTCTGGGCTGATGGCTCAGAGCCTGGAGCCTGTTTCCGATTCTGTGTCTCCCTCTCTCTCTGCCCCTCCCCCGTTCATGCTCTCTCTCTGTCCCAAAAATAAATAAAAGTTGAAAAAAAAAATTAAAAAAAAAAAAAACAAATACTAGAAAACATAGAAAGGAATATTTTTAAAACGAGCAGGGGAGTGCTTTATCTCATTTCATGAGTGTTACAAACTTGCCTTCTTATCCTTAAACTCATGATGTCTTCACACTTATTTTAACTGCTTCCCTATAGAAAAGCACTATGCCTCCCTGGGATGGCCATTTAGCCTTGCCTCCTTCATTAAGCATACTTGGCAACATTAGGTGCATTACAGTATATAATTTGCTTCACATACAGCCCTTTTTCTTACACAACCAGTTTTTTCATATGTAATTAGAAAAGAGCTGAATGAGAAATTTTCCCAAAAACACTGGAAAAGAAAATCTCTGAAGATGACAATATGAAGAAGCATTTTTAAGTTATCTATACTTTTCTCCTTAGAAATGTACTCATAAAATACTGAAACCAGAGAACCATTTTCTCCTACTACTGTGATCTATTTAAATGAGATTATAGATATAGGGGTGCCTGGGTGGCTCAGTTGGTTAAGCATCTAACTCTAGATTGCTTGGCTCAGATCATGGTCTCACGGTTCATGAGAGCCCTGCATGGGACTCTGTGCTGGCAGGCCAGAACCTGCTTGAGATTCTCTCTCCCTCTCTGTCTCTCCCCCTCTCGTGCTTATTCTCTAAGATAAATAAACTTAAAACACATGAGATTATAGATTTAAAAAATTCATAGGTTTAGTGAAACATGTTGTTTTTTAGGGGAAAAATAACTTAGTGACCTTGATCCCAACCTTAGTATGCTAAAGATGTAAGATATCATTAAAAAGTGTCTTGCTGAAGAAAACAATAAAGCACTCACATCAAGGAAATATATTGTTGCTGCATCTGTAAAACCCCCAAAATTCAAGCAGACAGTATCTATGATGAACCATTAATATATATATTACCTAATAATTAAAATAGGGTTTTTTCCCTCACATCTCTCTTTGACATTCTCTGTCTTCTTTTATTATTTATATCTCAGTTCAAGTGTTTCCTCTCACCTGATTTAAATTTTGTAGTCAAATAAAATAGATGTGACTAGATATCCCCAAAACTCCAACTGTCAAGAATAAATGTAGAGGGGGCGCCTGGGTGGCTCAGTTGGTTAAGCGTTTGACTTCGGCTCAGGTCATGGTCTTGAGGTTTGTGAGTTCGAGCCCCGCATCAGGCTCTGTGCTGACAGCTCAGAGCCTGGAGCCTGCTTTGGATTCTGTGTCTCCCCCTCTCTCTGCCCCTCCCATGCTCATGCTCTGTCTCTCAATAAATAGAAGTTAAAAAAAAAAAAAAAAAAAAAAAAAGAATAAATGTAGAGGGACAAATGCGGCTGTAAATGCAACCCTAAACAGTATCAGTGAGCTCCTGCATGCATATCTCTATCCTGGACTGCTTCTTTTATTGTTACCTCCTTAGCCCATCTATACCTCCTCACAGCCTTCCCCCACAAAGGATGATGCTATTAGCCAGATCTCAACTCTTCAGAGCAGAGTACAACAGCTAAGCCAACTTAAATAAAGCAGAATACATAACAAATAACTTCAGCCTTCATCACCATCCAGCTCATCCAGGGACTCAGTAGGATGACTGTCAATCAGATCTAAAACTCAGTGGCCACAGGAATGATAAAGGATAACTCAGGTTGCTGAATTTTCCCCTTCTCTTTTTTTGTACAGTTCAGCCCACTTGACTAGACCTCTCAGCCTCTGTCCCTGCTCCTTAGGATGGCTTACACCTATGTTTACACACATTTGGTCACTATGCCTTGGCCACCTGGCTGCTCTTCTACGGAATAAATTCATAATCAAGCCAATTCTCTTAGCCCAACCTCAAGGGAACTGTTAACTCTATTACACTCTTGTCCAGTCACAATGACTTATCCACTGCCCAAATTGTTACCATACATTTTTTAAATAACTGTCTATATACATTCTGTATATCTTATTTCAAATTTAGATTTTTTAATCCAATCAGCAGTTGAGCATACACAATTGTATTTACGCTCTTGTCCTATAATAGGGTAAGTAATAAGTATGTTAAATATTAGGACCACAATTCATACTACTCTAGACCCTAAAACAGTTACGATATATAGATACATATACACTGTTTTTTCAATGAATACATGCTAACTTAGAAGCAGAACTGATCAAGCAGTAGTAATAGTCTTTCTGCTAATGAATCAAATATTCTTATTAGACAGCTGATGTGAAGATGTTAATTTATCCTAACTTTACTGCTTTATGGAGAACAATTCATAGAATTTCAAAGTTGAAAAGCATCTCAATGTGATGGATTTTTTTTAATTTTATTTACATCCAAATTAGTTAGCATATAGTGAAACAATGATTTCAGGAGTAGATCCTTTAATGCCCCTTACCCATTTAGCCCATCCTCCCTCCCAAAACCCTTCCAGTAACCCTCAGTTTGTTCTCCATATTTATGAGTTTCTTATGTTTTGTCCCCCTCCCTGTTTTTATATTATTTTTGTTTCCTTTCCCTTATGTTCATCTGTTTTGTCTCTTAAAGTCCTCATATGAGTGAAGTCATATGACTTTTGTCTTTCTCTAATTTCACTTAGCATAATACCCTCCAGTTCCATCCACGTAGTTGCAAATGGCAAGATTTCATTCTTTTTGATTGCCAAGTAATACCCCATTGTATATATATATACCACATCTTCTTTATCCATTCATCCATCGATGGACATTTGGGCTCTTTCCATACTTTGGCTATTGTCCATAGTGCTGTTATAAACATGGGGGTGCATGTGTCCCTTCAAAACACCACACCTGTATCCCATGGATAAATGCCTAGTAGTGCAATTGCTGGCTTGTAGGGTAGTTCTATTTTTAGTTTTTTGAGGAACCTCCATACTGTTTTCCAGAGTGGCTGCACCAGCTTGCATTCCCACCAACAATGCAAAAGAGATCCTCTTTCTCCGCATCCTTGCCAACATCTGTTGTCTGAGTTGTTAATGTTAGCCATTCTGACAGGTGTAAGGTGGTATCTCATTGTGGTTTTGATTTGTATTTCCCTGATGTTTCCTAAGTTCCTAAGTTTCCTAAGTTCTTTATAGATTTGGATACTAACCCTTTATCTGATATGTCATTTGCAAATATCTTCTCCCATTCTGTTGGTTGCCTTTTAGCTTTGTCTTTTTCTTTTTAACATGAAATTTATTTTCAAATTGGTTTCCATAAAACACCCAGTGCTATGGATTCTTTTTAACAGCATGAGAACATCTTGAAAGGAAATATGGTTAAGAGCAGAGACTTTGAGAAATCAAGTCCTTAGCCTGAATTCCAGCTCTTCCACTTTCTAGGTGTATGGTTTGAGGTGATTTATTTAACCTCTGTGCACCTCAGTTTCTTTATCTATTAAAAAATAATACCTAGGGGTGCCTGGATGGCTCAGTTGTTGAGTGCCAAACTCTTGATTTCGGCTCAGGTCATGATCTCAGGTTTGTGGGTTTGGGCCCCGTGTCAGGCTCTGCATTGGCAGTCCCGGATCCTGCTTGGGATTCTCTCTTCCTCTCTCTCTGCCCCTCCCCTGCTCATGCTCTCTCTCTCCCCCTAGATAAATAAATAAACATTAAGATAATAGTAATAATAGTACCTGTATCACAAAAGTGATATCAGAATCGTATGAAATAAAGTAAAAACCTTAGCATAATACCTGTCAAAAAGAAATACTCAATAAATAATTTAATAAGCAATCAGTAATTATTAGAAGTACATACAATTAAACAAACTACCTAATCTGTTAGTCTTTTCCCTAATTCAAAAATAAGAAAAATACTTTTCAGCTATTTTGATTAGGGAAAAATATACATAAAAACATTGCACTGGACATGCATTTGACATTCATAAAGAGGGATGTTAGTTATTAAACAACAGCTATTTCTCTTTCTCTTTGTTACTCTCAGTAGTTATCTAGTATAGTTCTCTGTATTCAAGTATTACTTATGTAACATTTTTTGATATATCTTTTATACAACAGATTCTTTTAAACAATAATGAAGTATTCATTAGCTGCAGAAATTCACTGTTTCTCCAACACAATTTTCAAGATAATTACTGAGGTCATGACTCAGTTGAATCTCACAGGAATCTCTTTCCAAACACCTTAACTAGATGCCATGTTTTAAACAACAAAAGTCTCTAATTAGTAACCTAAGTAAGTAAAATGGGCTGAAAAGATTTCAGGAATCAGCTCATCAACCGGATGATAAATGCAACCCACAGTAATTTTAGTACTCTTAACCATATTAACTTCCTTCTGATAGTCACTTATTTAATTATTCAGAGTTCTCTTTTCAAATATAATTTCTTGCTTTATAAAGTCCATTTTTTTAATTTAAAAAAGTTTTTTTAATGTTTATTTATTTTTGAAGGAGAGAGAGACAGTGAGAACTGGGGAGGGGCAGAGAGAGAGAGGGAGACACAGAATCCAAAGCAGGTTCCAGGCTCTAAGCTGTCAGCACAGAGCCCTGTCGCGGGGCTTGAACTCACGAGCCGCAAGATCACGACCTGAGCCGATGTTGGGCACTTAACCGACTGAGCCACCCAGGCACCCCTAATTTTTTTAATGTTTATTTTCTTTTGAAAGAGAGAGAGAACTGGAGAGGGGCAGAAAGAGAGAGGGAAATACAGAATCCAAAGCTGACTCCAGGCTCTGAGCTGTCAGCACAGAGCCCAATACAGGACTCAAGCCCAAACCACAAGATCATGGCCTGAGCTGAACTTGAACTATAATTCTTCGCTTTAAGTAATAGCCCCCAAACTTTACAATTTCATAGCTACTGTTTAAAAATGTCTGAATTCACAAACTCTGCAAGAGCTTACCCAATGAAGAATAGTATGCTTCTTTGGAGCCTACACCAGTACAAAGACCAAAGAAAGGCAAGGCCACAGGAGGCCTGGGGACTCCATTGGTTAAACGTCTGACTTCAGCTCAGGTCATGGTCTCACGGTTCATGAGTTTGAGCCCTGCATCAGGCTCTGTGCTAATAGCACAGAGCCTGGAGTCTGCTTCGGATTCTGGGCCTCTCTCTCTCACTGTCCCCCTCCCCTGCTTGTACTCAATCTCTCTCTCTCTCAAAAATAAATAAGCATTAAAAAAAAAAAAAAAAAAGAAAAAGGCAAAGCCACACCAAGCTGGGAGAATTTGGGTGGAAAATGACACACAATATAAGAGGAAATTAAGTAAATTACTTTTTCTCCCTTCTCCCTGAGACTTCCTCCAACTCTGCCCTTTTACCTTTTGCTACTATTCTTCTTTCCTACCTCTATATACATCCTATGAAATATAACCACTAGACTGCACAACTAGGATTACAAAAATGTTCCAGTTAATGCTATGTATTTCCATACACCAACGCCAGAGAATAGGTGTTGTTGTTGTTGTTTATGTAGGATTCACATCCAGTGCAGAGCACAACTCAGGGCAGGGCTTGATTGAGATCAAGACCTGAGCTAAGATCAAGAGTTGGACACTTAACCAAATGAGCCACCCAGGCACCCCACAGAAAATAGGTTCTAACTCAAAAATATTCTACATACATTAAATGTATGTATGTGCTCATGCATTTTAAGCCACTCATATTAATCATCTATTGATTTGATATTCCCTCAATTTTTATAAGCTAGAAACCCAAACATCTAAGGTTCTAAGAAATTTTTAAATTTAAGTAATAGGTAAGGCTCTAATTGAGAGCTAAAAATGTCTGGGTTCCCATGCTCAGGCATTTCAAGCAATTGATATTAGACATCTATTTACCATGACAAACAAAAAAATCTATTATGACATGTTAACAGAAGTATATTTTATGCATTTCAAATTAACTTCCCCAAATAGTGCCTTTCAGTGAAATTCAGTGATTAAAAGACAATTTGGTCATTAAAAGACAATTCAGTGAATTCAAATGGAATTCAGTAACTAAAAGACAACTTGGCTATACAGGAAGTAGTAAAGCACAGCAGTTAAGAGCATAGGCTATCTATGTCTATATTACAGCTTTATTAGTTATGTTGCCTTGGGCAAGTTTCTTAATATCTCTATGCCTAAAAATCCTCATCTGTAAATGAAGATAATAATACTATCTGTCTCATACTACTATTATGAGTTATTATGTATATATATTATAATATATATACAACTGAATAGTTCAAGGTGCATTAAATCATCTAAACATTAAAAAAAACAAAAAACAAAAAAAACTATAGACCTACCTACTAAATTGGTACTTGTGGATATAGAGAAAGCTTTTCTAAGATAACACAAAATCCAGAAGTCATAAAGGAAAAAATAAACAATTCTAATTGCATAAAATCATATAAATATCACCTTCAAATCAATAAGAAAAAGAAACAAATCATTAGAAAAATTAATCTGATATATAAACAGGTAATTCGGAGAAATACAACTGAACAATAACCATATGAAAAGAAGTTCAGCTTCACTAACAACTAAAGCACTGCAAACGGAAACAAAATACAGTAAAACCCTGGATTGCAAGTAACTTGCTCTGTGAGTATTCCACAAAATGAGCAAACATTTCCAGTAAATTTTAATTTGATAAATGAGAAATGTCTTGCAATATGAGTAGTATGTGAGGCTGAATGTCACATGATCAGAACTGAGCCAATGGTCCTTGAACTCGCTCTAATATATGACTGCTTTGGATTACAAGCATGTTTCCAGAACGAATTATGCTTCAAACCAAGGTCTTACTATACGATGCTTTGGCTTTGGCAAAAATTGAAAAGATATTATATAACATTTGGAAAAGGTAGAAGAAAATGAAAGTTCTGTGAGTGCCTGGCTGTTTCAGTTGGGGGAGCATGCGACTCTTGATCTCAGGTTGTGGGTTTGAGCTCCATATTTGGTGTACAGATTACTTAAAAACAAAATCTTGGGGGGGCGCCTGGGTGGCTCAGTCAGTTGAGCGGCCGACTTCGGCTCAGGTCATGATTTTGCGGTCCGTGAGTTCGAGCCCCGCGTCGGGCTCTGTGCTGACAGCTCAGAGACTGGAGCCTTTTTCAGATTCTGTGTCTCCCTCTCTCTGACCCTCCCCTGTTCATGCTCTGTCTCTCTCTGTCTCAAAAATAAATAAACGTTAAAAACAAAAAAATAAAATAAAATCTTGTGGCACCAGAGTGGCACAGGCGATTAAGCATCCAACTCTTGATTTATGCTCAGATCATATCTCACAGTTCATCAGTTCAAGCCCCTCATTGGGCTCCGCACTGACAGCATGGAGCATGCTTGGGATTCTCTCTTTCTTTCTCTCTGCCCCTCCCTGACTCGTGTGAAGGCACACTCTCACTCTCACAAGTAAGTAAACATTTGCAAAAATAATAAAATAAAACCTTAAAAAAAGAAAAACCTTAAAAAAAAACAAAAGAAAATGAAAATTCTGACACTGATATACTACTAGTAGAAATGGAAACTGGTACAATCTTTTGGGGGGGGAATTTGGAAGTTCACATCATATCTAAATTTTAAATGTGCAAACTTTGACCAAATGATCTTACTTCTACAACTCTCCTTCATGATTAATAACAAAAACTTGTACATAAGATATATAATATAATTCTACTTTTATTTAAAAAACAAGGGGTGCCTGGGTGGCTCAGTCAGTTACATGTCTGACTTTGGCTCAGGTCATGATCTCACGGTTCATGAGTTCAAGTCCCACTTTGGGCTCTGCGCTGACAGCCCGGAGCCTGGAGCCTGCCTCGAATTCTGTGTCTCCCTCTTCTCTCTGCCCCTCCCCCACTCACGTTCTGTCTCTCTCTCAAAAAAAAAAAATAAATAAACATTTAAAAAAATAAATAAAAATAAATAAATAAAATAAAAAACAAACTCTAGGGGCACCTGGGTGGCTTAGTCGGTTAAGTGTCTGACTCCTGGTTTTGGCTCAGATCATGGTCTCATAGTTTTGTGGGTTCGAGCCCCACGCCGGGCTCTGCGCTGACAGCACAAAGTCTGCTTGGGATTCTCTCTCTGTGCCTCCCCAACTCATGCCATCTCTATCAAAACAAATAAAAATAATAATAAACTTAAAAAACAAACTCTAATTACACAGATGTTTATTTATAGTGCATACAAAAAAGTATGAAAAATTATCCACCAAACTATTAACAGTGGTTACATCTAGGGAACAGAATTTGATAAAAAGTAAAATGGAAATGATTTTTTTTTAATTTTCTATATTTCATTATCATTTAAAATCAATTTTACATATTTAAAAAATTTTTTTTTATTTTACTTATTTATTCTGAGAGAGAGAGAGCAAGCAAGCAGGGGAGGGACAGAGAGATAAGATGAGAGAGAATCCAAAGCAGGCTCCACACTGACAGTGTATAGTCTGATACGGAGCTCGAACTCACGAACTGTGAGATCATGACCTGAGCCAAGATCAAGAATGGGACGCTAACCAACTAAGCCATCCACATACCCCTACAGTGATCTTCTATTACAACTTTAGGATTCTGAAAAACAAGAAAGATTGTTAAAAGATATAAAGTCAAAATCTAAAAGCCAAAACAAGTCTTAAAATACAAAGCAAAGCCAACACATGTTTGTCTTATTACTTCCTTACAGTCATCATTGGTCCTGTTTCCCAAATTCCTTTTCTAGATACTTGGAAAGATCTAGAGGTTAGGGGAGACTAAATAGTGAGTTTTAAGTGAAAGCGATGGGACGGTCTTCTAGGCAGAGCATATAAACTGCCATGAAAGACCTTCTTATACCGTTCTTTTACCTCTAGCACTGCAACCATCAACTTTCAAGATGGTAGCATTCCCTCAAACCAGATTCCTGAATGATGAGCAGAATACTCCTGCCAGTCTTCAATGGACATACAGTATGAGCAAGAAATAACCACTGCTGTTTTAGAATAACCTAGCCTATCCAAGTGATATTCTTCCAAAACCACGCATTAACACACTGGCTTTTAATTCCAAATAACTAGAATTTAATCTATTTTCAGGTAATGAATTTAATCTATTTTCATTAATCTATATCACTTCATTAATATAAAGCCTATTAGTTGCTTAGTGTACAAATCTGAGGTTAGTATAAATCTAAGACTACTGTCTTGCTCTTAGTAGAGGGACTTAGCAGCAAGGATCAGTAAAACTGAATTTTTCATAAACCTAAGTAAATGGACAAAACAATGATTCCTACAGAAGAGCTGGATAATAACTAGTGTGAAAAACTAAACTTCATTTAGAGATTAACATTCTTAACACCATTTCATCAAGCTAACACATTGGTTTAGTCAAAGGAAAAATAAATATCCCAGAAAAGTTATCTCTCACAAAAAAACTTTATTTCAATAAGTAACATGAATAAATTCATCTCTTGTTATCATTTGGCTGTTTTTAATCTTGCCTTTCATGTCATCACAATATGGCCCTTTGTGTAGTAACTAAATTTAAAAGTTGCTCTTTACACTAGACCGGCCCCTAAGGATTCTAATCACTAACAACAGATGGAAACCTTAAAAACTTATCCTCAACTAAATATGTCATCGTTATTCTTCTGATCTAACTAGTGTTCCTTTCCAAAACTGAAGCTTTGAATCGTTAATGAAAATGTTTATTATCCATCAACATTTGAATGCTACACACAAAACCAAAACCTAAAACATCTGTTATCATTTACTGCAAAATAAGAGACCATAACCAAGACATAGTTCAGCCTGAGAAATTATTCCTGAATGATTAAAATCCAATAAGATATTCAGATGCCTAAAATACTGTTCCAAGTATTTTATACCTTCAGGCTAACACGATATATATTTCATGAATGCTTTGCTTTGGAGTTATAGAGGCCTAAGCTTGAATCCCAGGTCTCCCACTTACTCAGTTTACTCATTTATAAAATAAGGAAGAATAGTAGTACTGATTAGCTTGTTTAAAGGAGGAGATCACACAATAAATATGTAAGGCACTTAGTGGCTATGTTAGAGGCTCAAGAAATGTTCATTTGACTCCTCCTTTATTCTCCCAATGTATAGATTTATTCATTACATGTAGCCACTGTCAAATTATACAGAATAAAGTATCTTAAATCTAACCTCTTCTAAAACATTTGATTTTCTAAATGTTTTCTTCTGTGTAAAGTTAAAAGCACAATAAAAGTTGAGCATGCAGAGATCAGCAGATGCAGTCATAAGAAGCAGGGGCCAGATTATGTAGAATCAAATGATTGTGACTTTTATTCTGAATGACAGGCAGAGGTTTTGGAGAGTTTTAAGCAGAGAAACGTCATGATCTGACTTCTGTTTGAAAAGGTGACCCACGGGGCGCCTGGGTGGCGCAGTCGGTTAAGCGTCCGACTTCAGCCAGGTCACGATCTCGCGGTCCGTGAGTTCGAGCCCCGTGTCAGGCTCTGGGCTGATGGCTCAGAGCCTGGAGCCTGTTTCCGATTCTGTGTCTCCCTCTCTCTCTGCCCCTCCCCCGTTCATGCTCTGTCTCTCTCTGTCCCAAAAATAAATAAACGTTGAAAAAAAAAAAAAAAATGAAAAGGTGACCCAGGATACTATATTGAAAAGCGAATATAATAAAAGTGACTGTGTTGGAGAAAACAAAGGGCACTGAAAAATTACAAGTGAGAAAAGATGGTGGCCTTTAAACTAATGTGGTACCAACAGAAGTGTTAAGAAGTAGTCAGATTCTAAATATATTTTGAAGGTAGAACCACGAGTTTTTGCTATCAGAGTGGATATGAGTGTAAAAAAAGAAAGAGACAAGAATATCTTCAATTTTTTTTAATTTTTTTTTTTTAACGTTTATTTATTTTTGAGACAAAGAGAGACAGAGCATGAATGGAGGAGGGTCAGAAAGAGGGAGACACTGAATCCAAAACAGGCTCCAGGCTCTGAGCTGTCAGCACAGAGCCCGACGCGGGGCTCGAACTCACGGACCGCGAGATCATGACCTGAGCCGAAGTCGGCTGCCCAACTGACTGAGCTACCCAGGCGCCCCCAAGAATATCTTCAATTTTTGAGGGCCGCCTGAGTGGCTAAGGCAGTTAAGCATCTGGCTCCTTATCTCAGCTCAGGCCTTGATCTCAGGTTTGTGAGTTGAAGCCCCATGTTGGGCTCCACACTGAGCTTGAAGTCCACTTAAAAAAAAAAAAAAAGAGGAAAAGAAAAGAAAAGAAAAGAAAAGAAAAGAAAAGAAAAGGAAAGAAAAAAATATCTTCAATTTTTGGCCTAAACAACTAGAATGACAGAATTGCCATTTGCTGAGTTGGGTAAGAATACAGGAAGAACAGACCTATAGAAGAAACTAAAGGAGTTTGTTTTATGACATATTAAGTGTGAGATAACTATCAAACATCTAAGCAGAGATGCTGAATACACAGATGGCTACACACAACAGGATTTCAAGAAAAGAGGTTTGGGATGGAAATAAATTTGAAATTTGTTCACCTCTACATGCTATTTTCTTTTATAGGGAAAGTGTAACTTTTTTTAAGTTTAATTATTTATTTTGAGAGAGAGAGAGAGAGCACAAGTGGGGGAGGGCCAGAAAGAGGGAGAGAGAGAATCCCAAGTAGGCTCTGCACTGACAGCACAGAGCCCAATGTGGGGCTCGAACTCATGAACCATGAGATCATGACCAGAGCCAAAACTAAGAGTCAGATGCTTAACTGACTGAGCTACCCAGGTGTCCCTCTCCATGCTATTTTTAAAGCCATGAGAATGGATGAGAGCAGGAAGATTGAGTGGCTCAGTCAGTTGAGCATCTGACTTTGGCTCAAGTCATGATCACACAGTTCATGGGTTTGAGCCCCACATCAGGCTCTGTGCTGACAGCTCAGAGCCTGGAGCCTGCTTGGGATTCTGTGTCTCCCTCTCCCTCTTCCCTTCCCCCACTCACACTCTGTCTCTCTCTCAAATATAAATAAACATTAAAAAAAAATTAGAATGGATGAGATCACCAAAGTATAGACAGAGAAAAGCAAAGGTCCAAAGACTGACCATAGAATTGAACTGAAAGTCCAGAAATAAATCTATACATCTGTGCCCAACTGACTTTTTAAGAGTGGGCATTCCATTCAATGGGGAGAGCAGTCTCTTTAACAAATGGCACTGGCACAACTGGATTCCCACGTGCAACGAATGAAGCTGGATCCCTGTCTCAGACCATATATAAAATTTAACTCAAAAAATAGATTAATGGCATGAGGTACCAGGTAGCTCAGTCAGATAAGAGTCAAGTCTGACTCCTGGAGCGCCTGGGTGGCTCAGTTGGTTGAGTGCCCGACTTTGGCTCAGGTCATGATCTCGCAGTTCGTGAGT
Organism: Leopardus geoffroyi; assembly: GCF_018350155.1. Taxonomy (NCBI): domain Eukaryota; kingdom Metazoa; phylum Chordata; class Mammalia; order Carnivora; family Felidae; genus Leopardus; species Leopardus geoffroyi. The sequence continues at coordinate 188,658,229 of NC_059328.1, read as the reverse complement.
TCAAGCCCCGCATCAGGCTCTGTGCTGACAGCTCAGAGCCTGGAGCCTGCTTTGGATTCTGTGTCTCCCTCTCTTTGCCCCTTCCCCGCTCATGCTCTGTCTCTCTCTCTGTCTCTCAAAGATGAATAAACGTTAAGAAAAAAAAAATTTAATACGGCTTTAAAAAAAAAAAAGAGTCAAGTCTGACTCATGATTTCCATTCAGGTCATGATCTCACGGTTTGTGGGATCAAGCCCCATGATGTGTGCAGAGCCTATTTGCAATTCTGTCTTCCTCTCTCTCTGCCCATGCCTCTCTCTTTCTCTCTCACAAAATAAATAAATAAACATTTAAAAATGGATCAATGACATAAGGGCTAAAACCATAAAGCTCTTAGAAGAAAAAATTGGAGTAAATCTTCACAGCCTCGGATTTGGCAATGGATTCTTAACTATGACACCAAAATTATGCATACCACCAACAACAAAATATAGATAAATTGGACTCCATCAAAATTAAAAAATTTTGTACATCAAAAAATATTATTAAGACAATTTTAAAAAATAGGAAAGAAACCTAGAAAATAGGAGAAAACATTGGTGCCCTAATCCATTCAGGCTGCTATAACAGAATACCGGAGACTGGATGTCTTCTAAACAACAAACATTTCTCACAGCTCTAGAATATGGGAAATCCAAGATCATGGTGCCAGCAGATTCAGTAACTGGTAAGAATCCATTTCCTAGATGGCCATCTTTTTGTGTAACCTCACATAGCAGTAAAAGGAAAAGATCTCTCTGGGGTCTCTTTAATAAGAACACTAATCCCATTAATGAGGGCTCTACCCTAATGACCTAATCAACTCCCAAAAGCTTCACCTTATAATACATCACCTTGGGGGTTATGATTTCAACATGAAATTTGAGGGGACACATTCAGCCCATAACATACAGAAACCATCTACCTGATAGAAAGTTAACATTCATAATATAAAAGAACTCTTACCACTCAACAACAAAAAGACAATCCAATTAAAAAAATAGGGGCACCTGGGTGGCTCAGTCGGTTAAGCATCCGACATCAGCTCAGGTCGAGCCCCACGTTGGGCTCTGTGCTAACATCTCAGAGCCTGGAGCCTGCTTCAGATTCTGTCTCTATTTCTCTGCACCTCCCTTGCTCACTCTCTGTCTCTGTCTCTCTCCCTCAAATATAAAATAAAACATAAATTTTTTTTTAAAAAAATAGACAAATGTTATTTAAGGGTACAAACTTGCAGCTAGTAGATGAATAAATCCTGGATACAATGCACAGTGATTACAGACAAATATATTATAAATTTCAAAGTTGCTAAGAGACTAGATCGTAACTATTCCCACCACAGACACAAAAATGATAATTACACGACGTAATAGAGGTGTTAGCTAATATTATGTAGGTAATCATAATGTGATATAGAAATGTATCAAATCAATATGTGGTACACCTTAAACATAAATGTTATGTATCAATTATATCTCAATAAAAACAAATTCAAAAGAAAAAAAGGTAGACAGAGGACTTGAGTAGACATTTACTCAAAGAAGACATATAGGGGTACCTGGGTGGCTCAGTCAGGTTGAGTGTCTGGCTCTTGGTTTCAGCTTAGGTCATGATCTCACCGGTTGGTGGGTTCAAGCCTGAAGCTGGGGCTCTGCGCTGATGATGTGGAGCCTGCTTGAAATTCTCTCTCCCTCTCTCTCTGCCCCTCCCCTGCATGCTCTCTCTCTCAAAATAAGCTTAAAACAAAAGAAGATATGCAAATTGTCTATAAGCACATAAAAAGATGCTCAACATGATTTATCATTAGGAAAATCAAATAAGATCAAAACCATGATGAGATACCACTTCACACCCATTATGATGGCTCTAATAAATAATTTTTCACAAAAATAAAACAGAAAGCAATAAGTGTTGGCAAGAATGTAGACAAACTGGAATACTTGTTCATTACTGGTAGGAATGTGAAATGGTACAGCCACTATTGAAAATAGTTTGGCGGTTCCTCAAAAAAAACTAAACATAGAATTACCATATGATCCAGCAATTTACACTTGTGGGTATACACCCATAGGAATTTAAAACAGAGACTAGAACAGATACTGTATAATAATGTTCACTGCAACATTGTTCACAATAGCCAAAAGGGGAAAACTCAAGTGTCCATCAACAGATACATGGATAAACAAAATGTGACATATACACACAATGGACTATTATTCAGCCCTATAAAGTAATGAAATTTGGACACATGCTATAACATGGATAAACTTAAAAACATTATGCTAAGCAAAATGAGCCAGTACCAAAAGGACAAATATTGTATGATTCTACTCATATGAAATATCTTAGAGTAGGCAAATTCAGAGACAGAAAGTAGATTAGAGGTTACCAGGGGCTGGGAGGAGGGCGGAAATAGGAGTTATTGCTTAATTGTTAAAGTTTCTGTTTGGGGTGATGAAAACATTTTGGTGACACACATTCAATGTGTGTTACACAACACTGTGAATGCAATTAATGCCACCAAATCGTATACTTGAAAATGGTTAAAATGGCAAATTTTATGCTATATATGTTTTACCATAATTTTTTTTAACATTTATTTATTTTTGAGAGAGAGGGAGAGGGAGTGGGGGAGGAACAGAGAGAAAGGAGACAGAATCCAAAGCAGGCTACTAGCTCTGAGCCCTCCACACAGAGCCTGACTTGGGGCTCAAGCTCACAAACTCACAAACTGTGAGATCATGACCTGAGCTGAAGTCAGACACTTAACCAACTGAGCCACCCAGACGCCCCTGTTTTACCATAATTTTTAACTTAATAATATACCAAAACAATGAATTGCACATTTTATTTTTTAATGTTTTATTACTTATTTTTGAGAGAGAGAGAGAGTGTGTGTGTGTGTGCGCAGGGGAGGGGCAGAGAGAGAGGGAGACAGAATCCAAAGCAGCTCCAGGTTCTGAGCCATCAGCACAGAGCCTGACACAGGGCTTGACCTCACAAGCAGTGAGATCATGACCTGAGCCGAAGTCAGACACTTAACCGACTGAGCCCCCCAGGCGTCCCATGTACATTTTAAAGGAGTAAATTGTATGGTATGGGAATTACCTCTCAATAAAGCTGTTTTACAAAATTTACTTACCAGAAGTTAAAATGGCATTAATTAGATCTCAACTGATTTAGAATGTGTGATAACTGAGTCAAAAGCTACACTGAAATTGACTTTGGCATTATTTATCTTTTTCTCTTTTTATTGTTTATTTATTCTTGAGACAGAGACAGAGCATGAACAGGCAGAGAGAGAGGGAGACACAGAATCTGAAACAGGCTCCAGGCTCTGAGCTGTCAGCACAGAGCCTGACACAGGGCTTGAACCCATGAACTGTGTGATCATGACCTGAGCCGAAGTCGGACACTTAACTGACTGAGCCACCCAGGCACCCCTGGCATTATCTATCTTAAAATTAAAATAATTTATTACACCATTCACAAAAATAAATTGAAAATGAATTAAAGACATAAATGTGAGACCTGAAACCTTAAAAATCTTTGAATAGAGCATAGGCAGTAACTTCTCTGACATCAGCCACAGAAACATTTTTCTAGATAGGTCTCCTGAGTCAAGGGAAACAAAAGCAAAAATAAACTATTGGGACTACATCAAATAAAAAGCTTCTGAACAGCAAAGGAAACAATCAACAAAACTAAAAGACAGCCTACTGAATGGGAGAAGATATTTATAAATGACATATCTGATAAAGGGTTAGTTTCCAAAATATATAAAAAAGTTACACAACTCAAACACCAAAAGAACCAAATAATCCAATTAAAAATAGGCAAAAGACATGAACAAACATTTCTTCAAAGACATACAAATGGCCAACAGACATGTGAAAAAATACTCAATATCACTCATAATCAGAAAGATGCAAGTCAACAGATTCAGTAATTGTTAAGAATGTGGTGTGCTGAGAATGTGGAGAAAAAGGAACCCTTGTGCACTGCTTGGAAATGCAAACTGGTGCAGCCACTGTAGAAAACAGTATGGGGTTCCTCAAAAAATTAAAAACAGAATTGCCATGTGATCCAGTAATTCTGCTATTGGGTATTTACCCAAAGAATACAAAAACAATAATTCAGAAAGATATATGCGCCCCTATGTTTATTGCAGCATTATTTCCAAATTATGGAAGCAGTCCAAGTGTCCATCCATAGATGAATGGATAAAGAAGATGTGGCAAAATTAACTAAATAAATTTTAAAAAAACAGGGGCACCGGGGTGGCTCAGTTGGTAAAGCATTCAACTTCGGCTCAGGTCATCTCACGGCTTGTGAGTTCGAGCCCCACGTTGGGCTCTGTGCTGACAGCTCAGAGCCTGGAGCCTGCTTCAGATTCTGTGTCCCTCTCTTGCTCTGCCCCTCCCCTGCTGTGCTCTGTCTCTCTCTCAAGAATAAATATAACATCGGGGCGCCTGGGTGGCTCAGTCGGTTGGGTGTCCGACTTCAGCTCAGGTCATGATCTCGCGGTTCGTGAGTTCGAGCCCCGCGTCGGGCTCTGGGCTGATGGCTCAGAGCCTGGAGCCTGCTTCCGATTCTGTGTCTCCCTCTCTCTCTGCCCCTCCCCCCGTTCATGCTCTGTGTCTCTCTGTCTCAAAAATAAATAAACGTTAAAAAAAAAAATTAAAAAAAAAAAAGAATAAATATAACATAAAAAAAATTTTTTTAATAAAAAATAAAAAAAAGTTCTAAAAAATATGTGGCATACATATGTATATGTATATGTATATGTATATGTATATGTATATGTATATGTATATGTATACATGTACATACACACACACACACACAAAACAATGAAATCTTGCCATTTACAACATGGATGGATCTAGAGAGTATAATGCTAAGTAAAGTCAGAGAAAGACAAATATGATTTCACTCATATAGGGAATTTAAGAAACAAAAAACAAACAAACAAAGGAGAAAGAGATCAACCAAAAAACCGACACTTAACTGTAGAGAACAAACAGATGGTTACCAGAGGGGAGGTCACCATGGGGGGGATGGATGAACTAGGTGAACAGGATTAAGAGTACACTTATCATGATGAGCACTGAGTAATGAATAGAACTGTCACATTACTATATTGTACACCTGAAGCTAATGTAACACTTCAAGTTAACTATATTGAAATTAAAATAAAAAATTAAATTAAAACAAAAGACATGGGGCGCCTGGGTGGCGCAGTCGGTTAAGCGTCCGACTTCAGCCAGGTCACGATCTCGCGGTCCGTGAGTTCGAGCCCCGCATCGGGCTCTGGGCTGATGGCTCAGAGCCTGGAGCCTGTTTCCGATTCTGTGTCTCCCTCTCTCTCTGCCCCTCCCCCATTCATGCTCTGTCTCTCTCTGTCCCAAAAATAAATAAACGTTGAAAAAAAAAAAAAAAAAAAAAACAAAAGACATTGTATAAAAGTTAACCTTCTTAGACTAACTTCTAACTAAACTTAACTAAACTTAAAACTATTTAAAGTCTACCCTAAAGTCCTTTCCAACTCTAAAATTCTAGGATTCCAACTATTTTAAAAGCACCCTTTAATAAATAAATAAATAAATAAATAAATAAAGCATCCTTTATATTTATAGATTATTCTTAGTTATGGATTGTTCTTTATACAGCCTTTCTTTAGAACACTTTGGTGATCCTAACTCAACATAGACAATCAACATATAAAATGTATTTGCAAAAAATTAGATTTCTTTCAAAGCAGTACTTTTACCATTTCAGAATATCCCACAGATTTCCCCAATCTAAGCTAAATTCAAAGTACTATATACATATATATATATATATATATATACATACTCAATAATAACAAATATAACATTCAAAATGCTATACACTTACTACTAACTAAATATATTTTCTTTTCTCATACCATAAGCAAAAGTGCTATAAATACTATACACATCATACAGGTGAACCCCTTCACTTAACAATGAGGATATTGAGACCAAAAGAAGTGATATGCCCAAAGTAAATAGTTGATGGTACCATTAGGAAGGAACTCAAACCTTTCTAGCTTCCAATTCTGGCTGCCTGTTTGACTTAGAAGTCATCTACTTTCCAGAATAATTAAAGCTTAGGAGAAGAGTAACAATAAAAGAAAATCAACAAGGAAGAGGAGTTGCAATAAGAAAAAAGTATACTTAAGACAATCTAAGGGAGATTTAAAAAAGAAGAAGAAAACATTTATGGAGAAGAGAAGATGGAGATGATATGTAACCAGGGAAACGCAAAGTTAATAAAGTCAGATGAGGAGAGTTAGAAGGAAGGGTGACCAAAATTGTCAAATTCTGTAGAAAAGTCAAAGAAAACAAGATTGAAAAGTCACTTGGATAAGGCAATTAGAAAGTCACTGATGATTTAATATACAGCATGGGACAAGTAAGGAGTTGAGGATATAGAAGTCCATAGGTGTTCACTCCTCTTTCAAGAAGGCTGGCAGAGAAGAGAGAAATAAAAGGAGGGTAGAGATCAGCTAGAAGACACACAGGAACACAGTCTCTTTTCCTGCGTTGCAGAATACCTTCAGGAATTTCTCATCCTGAAAGAAAGGCAGAGAAGAAATAATACAATGCTAGTAAGATTTGCAAAATACCTACTCTTGCCAAATAGCATGAAATCTAATTCTCTTTCAGAAAGTGATATAGGGTATGGCATAAAATGTTTGGGGGAGGAGAGGAGGCCCTTATTTTTCTTTATATCCACCAATATTTTGAAAAGAACCCTGCACAAAGGAAGCACTAATAAATGTTTGTTGACTGGACATTTTAGTTCTCCTTCCACATGTTATCTATCCTATTCACGCCCCTCTACCCCTCTCCCTGGTCCCATAGGTGCATATTGGAATAGAAACTACATCTAGTCAAACACTTACAGCAAGAAATAAATGTTGTGTTCTAATAGTTCTGATAATACAATGTATTCTAAAATGTTCATGTCAGGGGCTCCTGGCTGGCTCAGTAAGTAGAGCATGTGACTACTGATCTCGGGGCTGTGAGCTCGGGCCCCACATTGAGTGTAAAGATTACTTAAAAATAAAATCTTTTTAAATGTTCATGTCATTTACCCACAGGCTTATTTCTAATGTCACATAGACCATACATAAATTATAAATGTATTCTTGTAATCCAGCAGCCTTAACTGTCATATCCATCGCACAGATCTAAAAAAGTTTAAGGGGCAGCTGGGTGGCTCAGTTGGTTAAGCAACAGACTTCAGCTCAGGTCACGATCTCACTGTTCGCGGGTTCAAGCCCTGAATTGGGGTCTGCACTGACAGTGCTTGGGATTCTCTCTCTCTCCCTCTCTCTCACTGCCCCTCCCCAACCTGATCTCATGCAGGCACTCTCTCTAAATAAATAAACTTAAAAAAAAAATCTTTAAAAAATTTTTAAAATAAAAAAAGCTTAAAAAAAACAAAAACAAATCAAGTCTATTGCCCTCAAAATTCTACTAAAGCCATCTTTATTGCTTCTAGAAAGGATTCACAGACTAGACCATTTAACTACAAGGGGGAAATAGTCTGGTAATATGGGAGTCTCTTCAACATGTGTAAGTACTATGCAAGATGGTAAAATATAGTGAATTTTGAGATATCACAGCATTCATATTTAATTTTTTTCTAGCAGACATCAATTAAATCAGAATATAATTCTTTGGTGGACAGAAATTTAAAAAATGCAATTTATCCACTTGGAGTACTTACTCCATGGAATACTAATTTGTAACTAAAACCAAATCGATGTTATCTAGTCTAATTTAACACTATTTCTATTGTAAATATTTCATCAACCGTTCTCATGTAAATTTACTAAAAGTAAAACCATTTATTTCTACTAACAAGTAGTTTTTCTTTTTGGAAGAAGGAAAAGGAAAATAAAATGGTCAAAATACAAGCTAAATGAACATATACAATATTAGGTGAGCAAAGCACTTTTTATTAAAGAGCAAACCACCTTTAAGACCAAGATTAAACAAACAAATAGCATTTTTTAAATTTTAAAAAAGAAAAAGGTTTTAGATAATTACTTAAAGCTTAAAATAAGAAATGTTTGTACTAATGTGACTGAATAAAAGATCCAGAAAGGCACAAAAAAATTAAATAAATAAAGTAAAATCTGCGAGTTAAAAGAAATCTTAGATCCTATACTTCTCAAACATCAGGGTACATAAAATTTACCTGGGGAAATGTTTGTTTAAAATGCAGATTCCCAGGGCACCTGGGTGGCTCAGTCTGTTAAGCGTCAGACTTCAGCTCAGGCCATGATCTCACACTTCACGAGTTAGAGCCCTGCATCAGGCTCTGTGCTGACAGCTCAGACCCCGGAGCCTGCTTTGGATTCTGTGTCTCCCTCTCTCTCTGCCCCTCCCCAACTCGTTCTCCCTCCCTCTCTCTCTCTTTCAAAAATAAACATTACAAAAATAAATAAAATTTTAAAAATAAATAAATAAAATGCAGATTCCCAAACTCACTGTCCAGATATTCAGATTAAGTAGGTCTGGGGTAGCTGCCTGGAATCTGCATTTCAAACATAATCTGGTCCAATCCCATAATATTACAATTGAGAAAACTAAATTGTGTAATCTGTCCAGAATCACACGGAATTCAGGTCTCATTAACTCAAGACAGGGGTCTTCTTACAACACCACTTAAACTACTTTATAGTTGAAGGAATTAAAACAAAGAAAGAATAAATTAATACATCATTTGAGTAAGTGAGCAATCTTAGAACACTTCCTGGCTCCAATTTCTTTTTATTATTCATTCATGTAGTATTTCTTTTTTAATTTTCTTTTAATGTTTATTTATTTTTCAGAGACAGTGAGCACAAGTGTGAGAGGGGCTGTGAGAGAGACACAGAATCTGAAGCAGGCTCCAGGCTCTGAGCTGTCAGCACAGAGCTGGACACGGGGCCTGAACCCATGAACTGCTAAGATCATGACCTAAGCCAAAGTCAGACGCTCAACCAAATGAGCCACCTAGGCACCCCTCATTTAGTATTTCTTAAACATCTTTTATCTGCACAACAGTATGATAGATTGCAAAACAGTTTAAGGTAGGAACCCTGTCCTCAAAAAGCAATTTGGAGGATAAAGCAAATACATAAACTGACATTCAACAAATATGTGAATAAGTACCAAAATAAGTGGTATGGTCATTTATAAAATTGACTGATTTACTCTGACTTCATTCTGTACCTTTTCTAGTTAGAATTTACCCATCAGAAATCAATATTCAATTTCTTCTCTTTCTATGTTAAAGTTAGCCTTTAAGGGCTCCTGGCTGGCTCAGTCAGTGGAGCATGCAATTCTTGATCTCAGGGTCATGAGTTTGAGCCCCATGTTGGGTGTAGAGATTACTTAAAAATAAAATCCTGTTTTTAAAAATATTCATTTATTTTGAAAGAGAGAGAGAGAGAGAATGCACACACAAGAGTGGGAAGGGCAGAGACAGAAGGTGAGAGAGAGAAACCCCCACACTGTGTGTAGAGCCCTACTCGGGCTCATTCCCACAACTGTGGGATCACAACCTGAGCCAATATCAAGAGTCTGATGTTCAACCGACTGAGCTACCTAGGTGCACCCAAAATATTTTTTTTAAAAAGAAAAGTTGGCCTTTAATGAGAGTTGTCCTCATTTGAAATTAATCTCTCTATTCCCACTTTTCATATTACACGAACACCAACACCACTACTACCACATCACCCCACATGCCAGGGTAGGCTGTGGAGAGATCAAAGCTGGTATAATTTTTATGCAAAGGCCTAATTAAAAGTCTGGCCCTGGGGCACCTGGGTGGCTCAACTGGTTTAGCACTGGACTCCTAATTTTGGCTCAGGTCATGATCTCACAGTCTTGAGATTGAGCCTTGTGTCAGGCTGTGCACTGGGCATGCAGCCTGCTTAGGATTCTCTCTCTCTCTCCCCCTCCCCCCTCTCTCTTTCTCTCTTAAATAAATAAGGGCTCCTGGGTGGCTCAGTTGATTGAGCATCCAACTCTTGATTTCAGCTCAGGTCATGATTTCAAGGTTTGTGGGATTAAGTCCCACGCTGGGCTCTGTACAGACAGCACAGACCCTGCTTGGGACTCTTTCTCTCCCTCTCTCTCTGCCCCTCCTGAGCTCTCTCTCTCTCTCTCTCTCTCTCTCTCTCTCAAAATAGATAAAGATTTTTTAAAAAACCTTCTTTAAAAAATAAACAAACAAACAAAAAAAGAGTTTGGCCTTGCTCAAACAGTAAGAGTTTGGACTATCTTCCTGACCATATGTGGTAGACTGACGATCCCAAGTCTTCATTCTCCAGCAATAGTACCACATGTCCATATATTACCATGGCCTCATTATAGCCAAAGTGTACTTCACTACTCCTTGTCTTTAGTCTTGGCCAAATAAGATGTTAAAAGAACAAGAGTCTAAAAATGGCTAGGGACTGAACTTATCCTCTTGTACTTCTGCCATTGCCATAAGACAAGCTTCCCTGCAGAGAGATGTTACCCTGACCTCCAGCCTGGGCCCAAGAATGAGACAAATGGAGCAGAATAAATGCTTATTGTTGTATGCCACTATATTTTTATGGCTACCAGCTATTATGCACCAAAAGCTGACTAAATCACAATACTTTAAAAATCCAAACAATCACGACTGATTATATAAACTTGCCTAAGGGAGAATCTTTCAGGGTTTAAGTTTTAAAAAATGTATAGATCCCAGAGAGATCCATTCAGTACATCTACGCTATAGTGCCAGAAATACGTATTTTATCAAAAACTGTAGGTGACCCTGTTGCAGTGCTCACATGGCAAGAAACACAAAAGTAAAGATTACTAAATTTCTAATTCCTCAACAATATTTATTAACTTCAATGCTCAAGAACACTAAATAGGTGCATCTTCCTGTAGACAATGTATTCCTATAGAGATATAAAACTGAAATCTAATTAAGTGTGGCACCACGGCTGGCTCAGTCAGTAGAGCACATGACTCTTAACCTCAAGGTTGTGAGTTCAAGTCCCAGGTTGGGCATAGAGCTTACTCAAAAAACAACAAAAAAATTTTTTTTAAAGAAAGAAATCTAATCAAGTGAATTATTTCAAATGCATAAAGATTCAGCTAACATTGATGTCAGACAGCCATTGGACACATCTAAGCCAGCCAAGGAGGAGGAGGATTATGATGTGATGCAGAATCCTGAGTTTCTTAGTTGTCCTGGAGAACCTTCGAGGAGTGAATCCCAACAATAAGGCTATTTGAAATGCCATGGGTTCCCTGGCCTCCCAGGCCACCAAGGATGGCAAGAAAGAAGAGAACAAGAAGACTGGAGGAAAAGGTAGCTGAGCCTGCTCAAGCACAGGGGGGTAGGGTGGGATATAGGGTTAGCTATGTAACCATTACAACCTAAATGAAGAATGAAGACTTTTTTTCAAAAATTTATTTTGTTAATATTTATTTATTTTGAGAGAAGAAGGAAAGAGAGAACACACACAAGTACAATCAGGGGAGAGGCAGAGAGAAAGGGAGAGAGAGAGAGAATCCCAAACTGACAGTGCTGACAGCATAGAGCCTTTTGCTGGGTTCAAACTCATGAACTGTGAGATCACGACCTGAGCTGAAATCAAGCAGAATGCTTAACAGACTGAGCCACCCTGGTGCCCCCCGAATTTTTTTAATAGAAGCTGGGTCTGCGGTAAGTACTGCATTGTATTTTATCCTTTGATTAAAATTAAGAATTCATTTATAAACCAAACACATTTTTTAACAAATTCTAATTTTTTGCATACAAAATGTTCTTAGAATTAAGGAATCCAAGAACTAGATACACTAAATGGAAAAGAGGGATTCAAAAGAAATAAAGGATTCATCTATGGCTCCAAAGAGGGATGTGATATCAGCAGGTCTTCTAGTATTTTTTTCCTGTTCAGCAGTACTATTTGCACCTGTCTGGTTACATCATTACGTCTATGTAACCCAAGTCCACGTAGGCCCTCTCTAGTCACCTTGTACCTAATGAAACCGAACTCGCCACTCCAATATTAGGCAAAGTTTTCACATTTAGAATAACATCTGCAATAACCAGTGCTGAATGAAGAACCTGTCAAGTGTCCCTACTTCTTTTCAAAGGCTGATTTAGTGAAGGCACTACTCTATCTTATGTTCCCAATTAGAGTGAACTGTTGTTATCATTAATGTGATAGGTTAGGGTACAGGCTATAATCCTGGCTCCACAGTTTACTGTGTGGTGAGTTATTTAAATTCTCTGCACTTCACATGCCCTCTCTGTAAAAGGAACATAATTACAGCTGGAGTATGGAATTGTCATAAGGATCAAATGAGAAAACACATGGAAAGCTGTTAGAATAGTTGCTGGCACAGAGCAAGCATTCAATAAACACTATTATTATTACATTATTATTATTACTATTATTGTTATAGCTTACAAATTTTGGCATCTGCTACTATGTAATACTAATGAAGACTAAAACCACTTTAAAGTAGTGATTCTTTCAATCCCTCCTTTTTAAAGGACATTATTCTAATATTTTATTTACCAAATACAAATTAAATTATTTTTAAATCAGTGTTCTTTCCTTTACTGTTATCAGTTCTGATCACAAAATGATAAGCCTGTCAACTATGAGAATCTACATTCTAAAAAGGTCAAGAATAACAAAGAACATAAAAAGTCTATGTTCTGAGATCTCTGATCATAGAATGACTGCTTAAGCCTAAGGCCTTTTATTCTCTTCATATTTTACAGGAATCACAAGACTTACAGCTAGAGAATTTAAACAACTAATACAATTTGAAGAAATCTAGAGAAAAACTGTTTGTTTTAATCCCCAAAGGAATTGTGATGATTAAGAATTTAAAATACCAGTTTCAAAATATATTCAATTCAAAAGTTCAAATTCTTTTAATACAACTACACAGATTTATCATAGACATAAGACATTAATCAACAATATCAAAGGCACTAAAGGAAACTTCAAATTTTCTTTCAGAATTTTGCCAATGCAGACTCTTAAAATGGAAATAAGCAAGCAACCTCTGTGTTTAACATAGCAATGAGAAATGTGAACGTTAAAAATACACTTATAAAAATAAAAAAGTAACTGGAAAGCTGTTATATTGTCCTTCACTCATTTTTAAATGCATAATCTATTTGGCCATCCTACACCAAACTTAAGAATTATATGTACAGTTCACTCCCAAAAATTTCTAAGAGCGTATCACCAAAAGACCGCTTGAAAAATAATTGCAGATGAAACATGACGCTTTCTCTCAGGTATCTGAGAACTTAAAAAAAAAAAAAAAAAAAAATCCTAAGGAAAGGATGACTACTGTTTCCCTTTAAGCTTAGTAAAATGTCAAAGAACTTTTAGGACTCAAATCTCCTACACCTCTAATGTGAGGTCAAAGTTGTCTCAATGACAGGAAAGCCAATTGATGCCAGATGACTAAAATGTAAAGTTATCGAAAATGCTTTTAAGGTCAAGAGTAATTCCAAAAGCATATAAAATACGAGTGTATCTAGGTTGAAAAATGGAAATATAATTACTAAAATACTTTGGGACAAAACAATACCAATGATAATAATTAACATTCTTATACAATGTATTAAGAATCTCAAAGTTCTGGTTTACTCAACATTTATTCAATTCATTCCGTAACATTTCTGAATAGTGAAAGTAACATGGACTCCCAAAGAGTGATCTAAATCTAAAAATAAGGCTCAAGTGTGCGTTCTATAGTTGATGTTCTTCTTAATGTAAGCCAAATCCGCTTCTTTACATTAAAATAAAAATCTACAGCTGTGTTTGCAAAGATCTCATAATAGACACTGTTCATTGGCGATTAAAATATTATTTTTAATCCTTGCATTACCTCACAGCTAAAAATGTCAAGATACCACACCCAGTATGTCTTTCCCCTCCCCCCGTGGGGGGTGAGGGGGGATATGGAAGTAGGGATTCGAAACTACAAAAACATGCAAGGTTATTTCCCTAGAAGGAACGGGAAAGGCGCGCAGGTACGGGACGCGGTTCCCTCCACAGCGATCGCTGGACGCGTCGCGAAGGGCGAGCTCAGGCCTTGGCCTCTGCGGGCTCCCCGCCCGCCACCCGCAGGCAGGGGCAGTGGCCCGACGCGCCGCCGGGGGCTACTCACCGGCCGCAGTGCTGACCAGCAGGACGGTCCACAGGAGCGACGGCATCCGCCGGGGCCGCGGCAGCGAGGAAGTCATCCCTGGGCCAGCCGAGAAGCAGGAGAGCAGAGAAAAGAAATATGGAAAGTAAACACGGGCCGAGAGATACGGCCGGGAGGCTGGTCCTCGCTCTCGTCCGACTTGTCCGGCCCGGTATTACAATGCAGTCTGAAAGGACAAATGGCAGATGAGAGGACCTAGCTGCAGAGCTTTCATTCCGCTGCAGAAATTCCCTTCATTTCTCTCCCTCGCGGCTGGAGAGGTTCATTCGCCTAGAACCGGGTGTCTCGGCCACCCAAACTGAAGGCATGTCCGTGTGGAGAAGCAGGGAGACAGAAAGAAGCCCCGCAGTTATTTCCCTCGTAGTTTCACGATGTCAAAAAAATATCCAGGTCTGGGAGAAAACATATCCAGGGTGTAGGGGGATGGAGAGCGGAGACTCGATGGCGGGGCTGAGGATCAGAACAAGTTCCCGACTGCCTGGAAGGGCGAAGCCGGGCGGGCGGCGGCGGCACCCGGCGGCACAAGTCGCATCGCCCGTGGCTCCAGGAGGGCAGGATTCCTTTTTAAGTTTCGCTTCGGTGCTTCCTTCACTCGGATTTCGAGAACAACAAACCCTGTTCATCGACTGGATCGAAAAAGGTGCCTGCCTCCATGGTCAAACCACAGCCTTCAATTCAAACCTTCGCCGAACAATCCTTCGAGGTTCTGCCAGGGCCCCGCCGGAGGGCTGAGGGGCAGTAGGAAGCGAGGGGGGGGAGGGGAGGGGTCAGCAGGCAGGGCCCGGAGCTCCCCGAGACGGCGGGCGGAGGGGAGGTGCGGGGAGCTGCCCTTTCCAGCCCTCCTGGATTCGCTCCTCTCTCTCTTTTATTGCAGCCGTTCGATCTTGCCTGAGGTAAATTCCACGAATAAAAGCCTCTTCTCCCGTCAATGGCTCCTGTGAGCGAATCACAACCCCTCTGAAGAAGCCGCCGCCGCCGCCGCCGCCGCCGCCGCCGCCGCCGCCTCGTTCTCCCGCAGCTCTGGGCTCCGGGCGGAGCTCGGGCGTCGCGGGCCGAGGGCGGGGGGCGGCGGGAGGGCGGAGGTAGGTGGCTGGTTGGGGAAAAGGGTGGGCAGCGAGGCGGCGAGACACCCCGCACCCCTCCGGGAAGCACTTCCAGTGGTTCCGAGCAGACCAGACACAAAGGGGGGAGTCGCCGCAGCTGCCAGTCTGCGGCGCTCCCGGTCACCGGAGTCGCCCCGCCTCCGCCGCCGCCGCCGCCGCCTCCGCCTCCTCCTCAGTCTCCGGCTCTTCCCGGCCCTGTCTGTCTCGGGCCTGTGGTGCAGCGCGGGCGGCGGCGGCAACAGCGGCGGCGGCGCGAGGAAGCCTACACCGCGCCTGCGCGCTCGCGGCCCCGCCCGGCCCCGCCCCTCACTCCGGGGCTTGCTGAGAAGGACTTCGCGGCCCTCGCGCGGTGTGTCTCCCTGGAGCCGCCGAGGGCAGGGTGGGGCCGACAGCCCGCAGTGGGCAGCAATGGCCATTCTCCTTAACACACACATACCTTCCATACGGGCACACTCGGGATGTGTGTGTGTGTGTGTGTGTGTGTGTGTGTGTGTCTGTTTAAAAGAGAGCGGCCACATCTTTTGTCCAGCCTTGGCAAACTGTTCTGAGCTGGCTGATTTAGACTTGGACTGGGGCGTCGCGGTCTCCTCCGGGACTCCTGGAGTAAAGCCTTGAGGGGCAGAACTGCCTTCGTTGTTTCCTGGGGCCAGAGCCTGCCTCTCCGTAGCTCAAAGAATCCAGAAGAACTCTCCTTTCCCAGAACTGGAGACCTTGGCCTCCTCGGGCTCCCCTCCCTGACTCAAACAAAAGCAGAAATTGGAAAGACCACCTCTAAATTGATATTTTTGGTCTTATCGGTGTCCTGCTTCTCTCAAGCGCCCATTACCGTAGTCCTTCTTAGCTGACAGAAATATTTAACATTTGAAAGGATGCGAAGCCAAAAAGGAAACACTTTCTTTTAAAATTCTATGCATTGTTCAACTGTATGTGCCTATCTGTCTATGCCGCTCGGTTTCCACTTCCAGGGTGGGCCTTTATTCACAAAGGCTGAGGGCCTAAGGGGCTTTTTAGGGCCTGTGAAAGGAAAATTTCGGTGAGGAGTTGTTGCCTAAGGGTAAAGAATGACTTCGAACCCAAGGAAATGAAGAGGTCCTGTTGGTACTCAAGCTTCCTGGAAAGGATCTGTTTAGTCGGTTTTTTGAATTGCAGAAACCTAAGCAACCAGGATAGGGGAAGGAATTCCTCCCCCACTCCCTGCAGCCTTTACACACCTCCTGCGGGATCAGGTCGACTTGGGTGGGATTTTGCTGGGGGAAAAGGGAGAAAGTGACGTGCGTGGCGCCATGATCGGAAGTCTGTGTTTAATTCTTAGCTGCGAGGTGGAAAAATTTGCGTGGGTGGGCGATCTTAGAAGTGAAGTCTAGCTTTCCTTCTACCAAGCAGAAGGGCTATTCTGAAAGCTGGCTTTGCTGGTCTTTCATTGTGGATAAGGGCAGTTCCAAAGACACATTAACAGATAGACTCCTGAAGTTATGCTCTTTGCTTGCTCAAGTCCCCTTTTATCTCTTTATCTGAACTTGATGTGAATAAACCTCCACATTCCTTAAACTAGTTGCTGTTATCATACTAAATATCTAGTATAATTATGGGTTTTGATAATAGCAACCCAGGATTCTCAGACTTTTTAGTGGAAATATTTTTATACTGTTTACCCTTCAGGCAGAAAGAAATTTTTCTTATAGTAAGATCCCTTAAAAAGAAAAAAAAAATAAATTAGGAGGAGCATATGCTTTAATTTATTAGCTTTATTACTATATTTTGTTTTGCCCCAAAGGCCTAAAATAAGAAACTGGTATTGTTTTACTGTTTGACTTTCAAGAAATAAGAACGAGCACTCAAAGAAATTGGATTTTAGTAAGTTAGAAGTGCAGAAAGTTTTTTAATTAGTAGTATACTATTCTTTCTCAAATTGGGATCAACTACTTGGTTATTCTATTTTTATTTGCATAAAAATTTTCCTAAGAAACATTAAGTACCAGGGTGTCTGAGTGGCTCAGTCGGTTGAGGACGGGACTTTGACTCAGGTCATGATCTCACAGTTTGTGAGTTCCAACCCCGCATTGGGCTCTCTGCTGTCACCATGGAGCTGGGTTCAGATCTTACATCCTCCTCTTTCTCTGCACCTCCCCCCACCTCTGTCTCAAAAATGAATAAACATTTAAAAAAATTAAGTACCCTTATACATATTATAAATGTGTGGTAAAATATATAAAAAAGAAGAAAGGGTCCTAGGAAGTTCATGTGAAAAAAATATATGCCACTGACCTGGTAGGAATAAATAGTAGACAACTAGATAGGCAACTCTCTTCCCTTTTGTGTTGCTCCTTGTAATATCTCAGTTGGGACACGGCTGTTCACTCACTATGAGAAAAACCATCAGAGAAGAACGAGAACGTGGCCATCAATCCCTCCACAAAACAAGACAGACAATACAAGTCAAGCTCTAGTGAAAACAAAGGATTGGCAAGGCAGCCAAGGTTTGGTATCTGTAAACCAGGATAGGCTAGTTTGTAGCAAACATCTCAGCAGCTTATAGCAACAAGGGTTTATTTCTCATACATGTTACATGTTTGATACAAGTCATCAGGAAGCCTGTTACAAGTAGGATTCACTGGGAAACCATGAGATTTGAATGCAGGAGGTTATTGGGTAGTTCTCTCAAGAACAATCTCTGGAGACCAAGGGTCACAAAGTCTCTGGAAAGGGAAAGCTTGAACTGCAACACAACTGCAACTGAGGCTTCAGCCAGTTCTGCAGGGAGCCCTGGAGTTGGGATGGCCCTTTAACATTGTCCTAAATTGAGACAGGAGGCTAGGTCTTATACCCTCCTATCAACCTGTCATTGGATATGGGCTGCACCCAGGGAAGGGATGAGAGGAGCTCTCTTAAGTCAAGAGCAACCCTCAGAGAGGGCCCCAGCTGAAAGTTGTCAGCCACCAGCATGTGCAGCAGTTGGGAGAGGTTGTGCCTTCAGTCCTAAAGGGTGGATCTGGGGAGCTCAGTACAACATCCACTACATGGATTCTGCTGATTTTAGTCACTGAGGTCACCAGACTATTGGAGGCTTCGCTGAGATACATTCTAGATTCCTACATTAGGGGAGCACCTGGCTGGCTCAGTGGGTAGAGCATGTGACTCTGGATATTGGGGCCTTGAATTTAAGCCCCACATTGAGCATAGAGCCTACTTAGAAAAAAAAAGATTGCTACAGTAGGCATCATAAAATTTAATTGCTAGTACTGCAGGGAAATATAATACTATACAATGTTACTAAAAGAGGTACATAAAACTTTGTGAACAACATTAATACTACAATGGTGTGTGCGAGGGGAAAATAATCAACAGTACTCTAGTCACCAAAGCCCAAGCAGGATAGAGGAGAGTCTTCTAACATATGAGAAAAATTCCGGGGTAAGAAATCAGAAATGAAGGGAGCCAACAGAGAAATCCAAGGGAACAATAGTGTCTATAAGACTGATGGATCTTCACTATGTATTATGGCCCCTCATGGATTATAGCTTTCCTCTGAGGTGGAAGATTTGTAAAAGCAAAGCCCTGGTCTTAAGAGAGATGTAGAGGACTAAGCAGATTATTAGAACAAGCATTTGAATAAGGACCAAGGCAGAATCCCTGTTATATGAATAAGGACAAATAGGAGTTACCTGAGCTCAGAGATACTGAGTACTTCTTTTATTTTCAATGTTTACTTATTTTTGTGAGAGAGAGTGCAAGCAGGAGAGGGGCAAAAAGAGGGAGACAGAGGATCTGAAGTGGGCTCTACACTGATGGCAGTGAGCCCTATATGGGGCTTGAACTCAGATCACGACCAGAGCTGAAGTTGGACATTCAAGAGACCAAATCACCCAAGTGCCCAGATACTGAATACTTCTAAGAAAAAGCTTTATCATTATAAAGGATGTTGTCAAAGAAAAATACAATAAAAACTCTCAACTCTAGAAAAAAAAATAATACAGACACCCAGAAGTTAGCTCTGGGACACACTTCAGGGTCAAAATAATGAAAAGCAACTTAAAACAGTTTAGAAAATTTAGGACTTAATCTTTAGGACTAAAATGAGGAGTGGGACATGGCATAATGTTCCTTTTGGAACATTAAGGTGTAGTTGTGGGGAGAGGGGAAAACCCAGTTGTGGCGTACAAGGAAAATGAGGTTGGAGACTGACAAACCCACACCTCCAACTTGACATTCTCTGGACCTAAAAGTAACCTTAAATTTCTCTCTTTCTTTTTTTTTTTTTTTTTTTTTTTTATAAATTTTTTTTCTCAACGTTTATTTATTTTTGGGACAGAGAGAGACAGAGCATGAACGGGGGAGGGGCAGAGAGAGAGGGAGACACAGAATCGGAAACAGGCTCCAGGCTCTGAGCCATCAGCCCAGAGCCTGACGCGGGGCTCGAACTCACGGACTGTGAGATCGTGACCTGGCTGAAGTCGGTCGCTTAACCGTCTGCGCCACCCAGGCGCCCCTAAATTTCTCTCTTTCTAAAACAAGAAAAGCTTAAAAAATAAAAAAATTTAAAAATTAATAATAATAATAATAATAAAGCTTTGCTTTTGGAACCTAGATCTATTGTCCCATTTCTTTCCTTCTCCTTTTGTCTAACTTTTGAAATTTTAGTTAGCCTAGTATCTGGAATCACCCTTCCCTTTCCTTCCATTTATAATGAAATAAAGTCATCTGAACTTCCCATTCTGAGTGACTGACAGCAAGAAAACCCAGTTTCTCCCCAAGCATTAAAAGACCCTGGAGTGGGGGGGGGGGGGCACCTTGGTGGCTCAGTTGGTTAAGCATCGAACTTTGACTCAGGTCATGATTTCATGGTTCATGAGTCTGAGCTCTGTGTCAGGCTCTCTGCTGTCAGCCCAGAGCCCACTTTGGAGCCTCTGTTTCTCTCTCTCTCTCTCTGCCCACACGCATGCTCTTTCTCTCTCTCTCAATAAATGACTAAACATTAAAAAGAAGAAGAAGAAATCCTTCCTTTAAAAATAAATAAATAAATAAATAAATAAATAAATAAATAATCCCAGAGGAAGACTATATTTTCCACAAGTTTACCTCATTTGCTCTGGACTTTTCTACTGACATCTTTTTTTTTTTTTTTAATTTATTTTTTAAATTTACATCCAAGTTAGTTGGCATATAGTGCAACAATGATTTCGGGAGTAGATTCCTTAATGCTTCATCAGAGCTTTTCCTTGGTGGTGCCAGACACTGAGCTCTGCTTTCCACCAAACAAAAAGATCCTTTATTTATTCTCAAAGCTATCCCAAAATATGGTTAAATTTTCTACTAAGGTTTACACATTGGAAGAAGATGGAGGAGGAGATGGAGGAGGAAAATTATAGTAAGCCTTGAACAATGCAGGGTTTAGGGGTGCCAACCTCCAGGCAGTTGAAAATGTGCATATAACTTTTTTGTCACATGTAACTTTCAACTCCCCCAAAACTTAATTACTAATAGCCTACTGTTGACTGGAAGCCTTATAAACACCATAAACAGTTGATTAGCACATATTTGGTATGATATATGTATTATATACACTATCACAATAAAGTAAGCTAGAGAAAAGAAAATGTTGTTAAAGAAATCATAAGGGGGGGTGGTGCCTGGGTGGCAAAGTCAGTTAAGTGTCTGACTCTTGATTTCAGCTCGGGTCATGATCTCACAGTTTATGGGATCAAGCCCCATGTGGGGCTCTGCCCTGACAGCTCAGCTCAGAGCCTGCTTCGAATCTCTCTCTCTCTCTCTCTCTCTCTCTCTCTCTGTTTTCCCCCATTCATGCTCTCTCTCTCTCTCAAAATAAACAAAATTCAAAACAAAGAAAGAAGAAGAAAATAATAAGGAAGATGGGGCACCTGACTGCTCAGTTGGTATACCGCCCCCATGACCCTTGATCTCCAGGTCATGAGTTCCAGTCCCACATTGGGCATAGAACTTACTTTAAAAAACACAAAAACAGGGGTGTCTGGGTGGCTCAGTTGGTTAAGTGTTCAACTTCAGCTCAGGTCATGATCTGCAGTTCAGGAGTTCAAGCCCCAAGTGGGGCTCTGTGATGACAGCTCAGAGCTTGGAGCCTGCTTCAGATTCTGTGTCTCCCTCTCTCTCTCTGCCCCTCCCCCACTTGTGTGCACATGCATGAGCTCTCTCTCTCTCACTCAAAAATAAAATTTAGGGGCGCCTGGGTGGCACAGTCGGTTAAGCGTCCGACTTCAGCCAGGTCACGATCTCGCGGTCCGTCAGTTCGAGCCCCGCGTCAGGCTCTGGGCTGATGGCTCAGAGCCTGTAGCCTGTTTCCGATTCTGTGTCTCCCCCTCTCTCTCTGCCCCTCCCCCGTTCATGCTCTGTCTCTCTCTGTCCCAAAAATAAATAAACGTTGAAAAAAAAAATTTGTTTTAAATAAAATAAAATAAAATAAAATTTAAAAACATGAAAAAAAAAAAAAAAAAGAAAACCACAAAAACAAAACTGGGCACCTACCTGGCTGGCTCAGTCAGTAGAGCATATGACTCTTGATCTTGGAGTTATGAATTCGAGCTCCACGTTGGGTGTAGAGATTACTTAAAAAATAAAATATTTTTTAAAAAAAGAAAATTATAAAGAAGAGAATACATTTATAGTATTATACTATAGTTATCAAAAGTAATTCATGTTTAAGTGGATTTGCATAGTTCAAATCCATATTGTTCAAGGGCCAACTCTATAATATAGTAAAGGAAATCTTAAAACAGTGTATCACCTATCATTGCCCCCTGAAGTCTTTGAACCATATATATACCTGCTTGATGGATCCCCCCCAACCCCATCTCTGAAAATAGTATTCCTTAGCTGATGGTCACTAGCCATGTTCCAAGGATTCAGTCCTATCCTCTCTCCCATCCAGCTGAAATTCATACATTCATCCACCTTCTTTTTATTCATTTATATAACCAACAAATGTTTATTAAACTATGTGCCAATCACTATTCTAGGTATAGTGATATAGCAAGAACAAGAGAGCCAAGTTCCTTCCTCTCATCCTCTCATGGTATTTATCTGTATTCAAATTTTTTCTTTTCTTTTTTGTTTCTTTTTCTTTTTTAGTGAGAGCACAAGCAGGGGAGAGGAGCAGAGGGAGAGAGAGAGAGAGAGAGAGAGAGAGAGAGAGAGAGAATCTTAAGCAGCCTCCACGCTCAGCATGGAGCCTGATGCAGGGCTCAATCCCACAACCCTGGGATCATGACCTGAGCTGAAATCAAGTCAGACACTCAACTGACTGAGCCACCCAGGTGCTCCAACCTGTACTCATTTTCTAATGCTGTTTAACAAATTACCACAAACTTAGCAGCTCAAAACCACACATATTTATTATCTCACAGTTTCTATGCATCTAGAGTCCAGCCTTGATTTAGCAGAGTCCTCTGCTCAGGGTCTCCCAAAGTTGTAATCAAGGTTGACATCAGCCAGTTGCTATTCTCATCTGGAGGGTTGACTAAGGAAGAATCTTCTTTTAATCTTATTCAGGTGCCAGGGGCTACTCTCAGCTCCCAGGAGGCCCCTAAAGTTCCTTGCCGCGTAGCCTTCTCCATAGGTGTTCTCACAACATAACTTATTTAGTCAAAGTCAACAGAGAGTTTCTCTTATTCCAGTGTGTTAAGACAGAATCTTATATAACATAATCATAGGAGTGGCATCCCATCACCTTTTCCATATTCAGTCATTTAGAAGCAAGCCACACGTTCTACCCACACTCAAGGGGAAAGGATTTTACAAGGGTGTAGATAATTGGAGATGACCTTAGGTTATTTCACCACATTACCTTTTAGAAAGGGGAGACAATATGAGAGGAACAGCTGTTCTATCTTAAAAGGATTTTTCAGGAAGTCCTGTTTAGGGAGGTATCACTTGACCCCTGAGGTATCGATCTCTGCTAGGCAGAGATCTGGTAGAAGACTCTTTTTGTCTTAGGAAATAAGCAAAGGCCTTAAACTGGTTAGAACAATCTTGGTATATTTGAGAAATAAAAAGGAGGTCAGTTTTTACATGTGAAACAAATGTAACATTGTGCATCAACTATATCCAAATAAAAAAATAATTAAAAAGTATATTGTTTTCCAATTGAAACAGGAAAGAAAAAAAAGAAAACAAGAAAAGGAGGCCAGTTTATTGGACCATGGGAGAGGCAGGCATGTTCCACTTGATACAAAGCTGTTAGGTCATAAGAAGGGTGTGGATCATTTGACTATTTGCTCTCAGTTCCATTTCCTTCCCTTTTCTTCTTTGTTCAGGGACTGACTCCTACAAACTAAATTTCCAAGACTCCCTTGCCCACTGGCTTCCAGTCAGCTTCAGCCTATGGGAGTTATAAGATTAAATTAAACTCCTCAGAATGACACAAGGCCCCGTCTCTTTTATTCTTCTGTTCAGCAAATATTTATTGTTCATTGTGGTCCAGGCTCTGTATTAGGCTACTGTGGATACAATAAGCAAAACAGTCTCTGCTCTTGCAAAGCCCTGTGATACCAAAGAATTTACAGTTCCTCAAATATACATGCCTTTGTGCTTGCTATTTTATCTGCCAGGAATATCCTTTCCCTTCTGGCTGTCTCCTTAATTTTTGTTCACCATACAACACTCAGCTCAAACAGTACTACCTCTAAGAAGATTCCCCTGACCCCAAACCCCAAACAGAATTAATTATTCCCTCTTTGCATTACTTTTTTTTTTTTTTTAAGTAAGCTCTAGGCCCAACATGGGGCTTGACCTCACAACCCCGAGATCAAGAGTCACAGGCTCTACCAACTGAGTCAGCCAGGCACCCCTTCTTAGCATTATTTCTATATGCTTTTTATATGCTTCTAATATTGTGCTTATCAGGCTGCATTTTGATTCCTTGCTTTGTTTTCTCCTCTACTAGATTAAAAAGGAGGATAATCTCGGGGCACCTGGGTGGTTCAGTCAGTCAAGTGATTGACTCTTGATTTCAGCTCAGGTTGTGATCCCAGGGTCATAGGATTGAGCCCCAAGTCAGGTTCCACACTGAGCATGGAGGCTACTTAACATTCTCTCTCTCTCTCTCTCTCTCTCTCTCTCTCTCTCTCTCCCTCTGCCCCCTCCTCGGCTGAAGCTATTTGTATAATTTTGAGTTCTCAGTTCATACAATTTCATAGCAAAAAATCAGTTTTTTACATTTTTATTTTTTTAATTTTTCTCTTTCTTTTCTTAAAGATTTTATTTTGCTTTTTTTAAATACTTATTTATTTTTGAGAGAAAGAGAGAGAGAAAGAGAACAAGCAAGTGAGGGGCGGAAAGGGGAACAGGCTCCAGGCTCCACACTGTCAGTGCAGAGCCCACTTCAGACTCTCTGTCCTCCTCTCTCTGCCCCTTCCCTACTTGCACTCCCTCAAAATTAAATAAAACACTTGAAAAAAAGATTTTATCTGTTAAGTAATCTCCACACCAAATGTGGGACTTGAACTCACAACCCCAAGATCAAGAGTCTCATGCTCCATCGACTGAGCCAGTCTGGCACTCCATTCACTTTTCTTCTTAATGTATGTGATTCCCACTATTCATAGTCAGGATGTAGAAGCAAGTGATTTTTCTACTTATTTCCTAATATGTGATCAAAGTATATAATTTACCCTTTATAATCCTCAGAAAGGTCTGAATCACCCCTTACAATTTATTCAGAAGTACTATGACTTGTGAAAGCTACTAATCAATCAACAAGCATTTACTGAATCCTTTTTGGAGTTGTACAAATGCTATATCAGTATTAACTTTTTAAAAATTTTTTAATGTTTATTTTTGAGAGAGAGACAGAGTGGGAGCAGGGGAGGGACAGAGAAAGAGGGAGACACAGAATCCTAAGCAGGCTCCAGGCTCTGAACTGTCAGCACAGAGCCCGACGTGGGGCACGAACCCATGAACTGTAAGATCATGACCTGAGCCGAAATTGAACGCTTAACCGACTGAGCCACCCAGGTGCCCCCAGTATTAAGTTTTAAAAGTTCTCTATTTCAGAATGATGAACATAACATAGTTATGCAATGTTGTCAAAGAAGTGATAAAAGCACAAATTATGGAGTGCCTGGATGGCTTAGTCAGTTAAGCATCAGATTCTTGATCTCAGCTCAGGTCTTGATCTCAGGGTGGTGAGCTCAAACCCCGAATTGGGCTTTATGCTAGGCGTGGAGCCTACTTAAAAAAAAATAAAATAAGAAGAGGAAAAGCAAAGTTATTTCTCTTTAATTATTTCACATACAATTACTTAATTGTGAAAATCTTTTTTTTTTTTCCTTAAGTAAACTCTGTGCCCAATGTGGACACTGAATTCATAGCCCTAAGATCAAGGATTGCATGCTCTACCAACTGGTAGAGCCAGGCAGGTGCCCTGTAATGTGTAAAAATCTTATTTCTCCAGAAAGATTTATAATATCGGAGAACAGTGACTAAATCATATGCTGCTGCATACCTAGAAAATGTTTAGTAGTCACTGAAATGAAAAGTCAGCCAACTGAGGACACAAAACAAGGAAAAAAATTTGATCCTACATAGGCTTATTTGTATCTCAAGGATTAGAAAAAAGGCATAATAGAATATATTTTTTTACTGTACTTTCTACAAATGTTTGATACATTTGCTTTTTTAAAGTTTATTTATTTTCGAGAGAGACAGAGGGAGAGAGACTGAGCAGGGGAAGGGCAGAGAGAAGAGAATAGAGAATAGAGGATCCATGCTGACAGCAGAGAGCCCAATGTAGAGCTAAAACTCACAACCGTGAGATCATGACCTGAGCCGAAATCAAGAGTCAGATGCTTAACCAACTGAGCCACCCAGGCACCGCTAAAACTTTTTCAATACTTTTTCTAGTTATTAAGCATGTCAACATTTTTCTCACTTGGATGCTGAGGCTGTTGCATAAGCATTTGAAATGTACTGAAGTAAGACTGTCTTATGGCCTTGCATTTTCATTTTTCTGGCTTTTAATAAATATTTATCTGCCCTTTCATAATGACCTCCACATAACTGCACTAGACTATCTTCTTGTAGAAATTACACAAATAACTTCAAGAGCAGGTGAAGCTACTGTAATATTCATCCTCACAACCTTCCCCCAAGATAAATATTTATTCATCCTTTTTAGAGGACTCTAGAACACAGAAATATCTACATCAAAACTTACTTTTTCTTCCTTAATCTAGAATTTTCTCTGGTTAGAACTGATTAGATATTTAGACCTAAAATGTAATGATTTTATTTTCCAAACACAAAACTAATCATGCTTTAAACTTTGAACTTCTTCCACTTAAAAGGGTTCCCTTTCCCTTCAACTAAAAGACCAATTTCCAAATCTCTTTTGTGCTAGGAAATCAAATCATACAATAAAATTTAGGATAAAATCTTTGTCTAAATGTTCAAAAAGCAAGATGACCACCTACTCTTTTTTTATGGAGAGAAATCCAAGCTTCAGTTATACAAATAACAATTCAAAAGAGGACTGGTTATAGCTGTTCATCCCAGGGCATATCTGTTTTTTCTTTTACTTCAGAACCATCATTGCCTACTACTGGCTAACTCATTGCTCTTGGAGGTTGAGGGGGGATTGTTTTCCATTATATGATTCTCATATTAATCAATTTTCTCAGTGTGTATCTGCTATTATCCAAAAATAGGCTGTACACATTTATTCTTCTTAAAGCACAGAATAAAAAAGGAGAACTATCAGACTTGTGGGGGGTTTTCCTCTTTCAAATATTACTGAATAATCTTTCCAAATTTCCAAAAATAAGTGCCTTTAAGAAAATATACCAAACACAGACTATTACCAGAATGGTTTCACAGCTAAGGATTACTCATATGCATTCTGTTTGCCAAGTTTTTATGTAGAACATCTGTAAGAAATGTTTGCCATTGTCTTGCCTTCCTACATCTCCCTATAAGGATTGTTTTATCTTGGCCACAAGGCTTTAGTAATAGAAAAATAGGGAAATAGAGGACAATATGATGGGGTGATTAGGCCAAGTAACAATTTTCTAGTTAAAAGTTTCATGACCAGGGGAGACTGGTTCATTTGGTGGAGCATGCAACTCTTGGTCTCAGGGTTGTGAGTTGGAGCTCCACGTTGGCTGTAGAGATTACTGAAAAATTAAATCTAGCGGGCACTTGGATGGCTCAGTGGTTAAGTGTCAGACTTTGGCTCAGGTCCTGATTTCACAGTTCATGAGTTCGAGCCCTGTGTCGCACTCTGTGCTGACAGCTCAGAGCCTGGAGCCTGCTTCAGATTTTGTCTCCCTCTCTCTGCCCCTTCCTTGCTTGCACTCTCTCTCTCTCTCTCAAGAATAAATAAATATTAAATTTTTTTAAACATTTAAAAAACAAAATCTATAAATAAATAAATAAAATATAATATAATAAAATCTTTTTTAAAAAAGTTTAATGACCAACATCACATTTCCAGTTATCCATTACCTCCCCTATTTCAGTATAGCTAAGGACAATCCTTATGGTACAAAGCCTAACTTCTTAGCTTTCTTTCTTTCTTTTTTTTTTTAATGCTTATTTATTTTTGAGAGATAGAGCCAGTAGGGGAGGGGCAGAGGGACAGGGAGGGGCAGATTCTGAAGCAGGCTCCAGGCTCTGAGCTGTCAGCACAGAGCCCAATGTGGGGATCAAACCCGTGAACCGTGAGATCATGACCTGAGCTGAATGAAGTCGGACACTTAACTGACTGAGCCATCCAGGTGCCCCCTAACTTCTTAGCTTTATGAACAAAGGCCTTCACCATCTTTCCTTCACAAGCTTTATCTCTCTTTTTTTATCCCTCTTAAACCTCTTACAGTTCACTGAATATACCGGGCCTTTTCCCAAACTTGCCTTCTTTCTAATGAAAAGGAAAAGGGAGAAGCGTCTCTCTCATTTTCTTGTCTTTTTTTTTTTTTTAAGATTTTACTTTTATTTATTTTGTTGTTTTTTTTTTTTTTTTAGTGGGCTCCACGCCCAACATGGGGCTTGAACTCAGCCTTGAAATCAAGAGTCAGATGCCCTACTGACTGGGACAGTCAGGTGCCCCTGGCTCTGTCATTTCCTACAGATTTTTCCCTCTACCTTCAATGCCTTTCCTTGTCCCTGCTCCAGGCACCTTCTATTCTTTCTTCAGGGGCACCTGGGTGACTCAGTCAGGTAAGCATCTGACTTGGTTTTGGCTCAGGTCCTGATCTCATGCTTTGTGAATCTGAGCCCCAGGTCAGGCTATACGCTGACAGTGCAGAGCCTGCTTGGGATTCTCTCTCTCCTCTCTCTCGGCCCCTCTTCCCGGCTCACTCAAAATAAATAAATAAGCTTAAAAAAAAAAAAAAAACCCACACACATAGCATAATTGGAGGGTTAAGCATTCTCTAATCCCCAGATCATCATTTACCTGCCTTGTCCTCTGAGTTCACAAAAAGCTTTGTTCACACTCTGGAGTAGTATAACATTCCTCTTCTGTTTTTATTGTTGCTGGTTTTGATTTGGGAAGGGAGGAGATTATGGGTGATTTTTTATTTTATTTTCTTCCTTACACTTTTTGATACATTTTGACCTCCTACAATGTATTATTTTTTTAATTAGAAAAAATATTATTTCAAATAGTAGTTCTAGACAAAGAAAAGTAAAAAAACAAAACAAAACAAGTAGTCTTTAGTATCCAGAGTAAATATTATACTCATGGTAAGGAAATGAAAAAAAATTAAGCAAACTCTCTGAACATTATCATAAAGCAAATTATTTTACAGATGACACTTTATCATCAGCATCATATCCTAATATTTATTTAAATATTCTGGATATGCTAATATTATATTTAGTACTCTGGTTTACTACTGGTTAGATTATGACAATCTTTCTTATTTTAATTTTTTTCTATTTTATTGTATTATATCATCTATGTAAGCTTCCTCAAGCCCTTGATGGGATATAAATAGAAACAATGTAAATAAACCATTCTGGCACTAGAATTTTAATTGTTCCTGCTGGGTTCCACCAGATCCACATATTTAGCTGGGATGGGAGTGCTTTCTCTGAGCAAGGGATCACGAAGACAGCAAAACAACTTACCAAGTGGCTAAAATGCATGGTATAAAAGAGCTCCCATACACAGTCAACATAAGTATGTCTATGTGCAACAAACCACAAATGAAATGCAGAAGATTCTGATATTTATTTCTATCTCCTCTTCTTTATACAACTTGTGAAAACCCTTAGCTACAAATGGCTAAGTCATGTTTTCTGTTTTGATTTATTTTCTTGTGTAGTCCAATGCTGATTTTCTTTTATGTGTTATGTGTTTTTATGTTTCACTTATTATTATTATTTTAATTAAGTAGGCTCCATGCCCAATGTGGGACTTGAACTCACAACCTTGAGATCAAGATTAGCATGGTCTACTGACTGAGCCAGCTCCTATTTTATGTGTCTTATGTGTTCTTGAACCATGCATATCTGGCTGACATGCAAGATGGCTTTTGAGATCAGTGCCTTTATTATTACTTGGAAAGGCAGTGATATTTTCTATAACCTGTAATTTCTGAATGATATGCTCAAATATTATCAGTTGTATTGCCAAAGAGGCTTGTGCTCTGCCCTGCAAGTTCTTTTCTTTTTAGTTTTTTTTAAAGGTGGAAAGTGATCCACTTTTTTTTTTTTAATGTTTATTTATTTTTGAGAGAGAGAGAGAGAGAGAGAGCATGAGTGGGTGAGGGGCAGAGAAAGAGGGAGGCATATAATTTGAAGCAGGCTTCAGACTCTGAGCTGTCAGCACAGAGCCCAACATAGAGCTTGAACTCATGGACCATGAGATCATTACCTGAGCTGAAGTTAGATGCTTAACTGACTGAGCCACCCAGGCACTCCTCTGCCTTGCAAGTTCTGCTCCATGCCTGCTTCTCTCACTCAGCTATCTCCACACTTGGCATAAGCAGCATTTCAGTAGTATATTGACTGATGAGATGTATAATTTGTATGCTTTGACTTTTTGCATTGCAAAAAGCATGATCTCCACTATATTTCATTGGTAGCATTACCTAAAACCTTCTTATTTATATCCCTGCAAGGGTTTTACTGTTGAGGTCTACACAGCATTTACACCATTGTATTGCATATTATCTCTTTAGGAAGCCAGGAGATTATGAATTCCTTAAGGCCTGGGACTTTTTTTTTTTTTTAATTTTTTAAAATGTTTATTCATTTTTGAGAGACAGAAAGAGACTGTGCATGAGTAGGGAGGGGGCAGAGAAAGATAGAGACACAGAATCTGAAGCAGGCTTCAGGCTCTGAGCTATCAGTACGGAGCCCAATGCAGGGCTTGAACCCACAAACTGCAAGATCGTGACCTGAGCCGAAGTTGGACACTTAACCAACTGAGACACCCACCCAAGGCCTGGGACTTTAGACTCAGGATTTAGTATAAATCTGACACATATTAGGTCCTCAATAAATGCAGAACTTATTTGAATAAATAAATGAATGGACATAAAGCACACTCTTTTTGAGAGAGAGACAAAGAGAGACCGAGCAAATGGGGGAGGGGCAGAGGGAAAGGAAGAGAGAATCTTAAACAGGCTTAATGCCCTGCATGGAGCCCAGCACAGGGTTCCATCTCACAGCCATGAGATCATGACCTGAGGGGAAATCAAGAGCTGGACACTTCACTAACTGAGCCACCTAGTAGTCCCAAACATATTTTTTAAGTAGCAGAGAAAACATCAGGAGAAATTTTCAAAGAAATTTAAGATATGAAAGGAATTTCCTAAACTAAAAGTGAAAACCCAACTTAGGAATGGCAAGGGCTCTAAAAACACATTTCTCCAAAGAAGATATACAAATGACCAATAAAAATATGAAAAGATGTTCATTATCATTAACCATTAGGGAAATGCGAATCAAAACCTAAGTGAGGTACCACTTCACACTCACTAAGGTGGCTAAGATAAAAAAGATAGATAAAAGTGTCAGAAAGGATGTGAAAAAATTGGAACCCTGAGATATTGCTGATGAGAATATAAAATGGTGCATTTACTTTCTTTTTTTTAATTTTTTTTTTTTTTTTTTTTTTTTTTTTTTTTTAGCGTTTATTTATTTTTGAGACAGAGAGAGACAAAGCATGAATGGGGGAGGGCCAGAGAGAGGGAGACACAGAATCTGAAACAGGCTCCAGGCTCTGAGCTGTCAGCACAGAGCCCGACGCGGGGCTTGAACTCACGGACCTCGAGATCATGACCTGGGCCGAAGTCGGCCGCTTAACCGACTGAGCCACCCAGGCACCCCTATGCATTTACTTTCGAAAACAGGTTTGGCAGTTCTTCAAAAGTTAAGCATTGACTTACCATATGATCCAATAATTCCAATCCTAGGTATATACCCAAGAGAAATGAGAAAACCTCTACACAAACATTCACAGCAGCATTGTTCATAATAACCATAAAGAGGAAACAACTCAAATGTCCATTAACTGATAAATGGGTAAATAAATATGACATATCCATGCAACGTAATATTATCTACCCATAAAAAGTAATTAAGTACTAATACATGCTACAACATGAATGAACCTTGAAATCAATATGTTGAGTGAAAGAAGCCAGTCACAGAAGACCACATACTGTATGATTCCATTTATATGAAATGTCCAGAACAGGCAAATCTAAAGACAGAAGGTGGATTAGTGGTTGCCTGGGGTTGGAGGGAAAGGGGAGTTGGGAATAAATGTGAACAGACAAGTACTAGGTAAGGAGTTTCCTGCTAGGGTGATGAAAATGTCTCAAAATGGATTGTGATAGTTGCCCAACTCTATGAATACACTAAAAAAAAATTGAATCGTCCACTTTGAATGGATGAATTGTATTGTGAATTATATCTCAATGAAACTGGTTTAAAAAAAAAAGGAACTGAAAGGCATTTTGCCAGTAACAATTACATTGCTAACGCTCAAACTTTTACTTCTTTTGCAGGATACCTTTTAAGAATAAAACTATACACAAGAAATGCAGCAGATTCTTAAAGGAAAAAATCTCTTAGTCCTTATACTAACACTAGGAGCAGGATAAAATCAATATGATGAAATTGGATCACTTCTCATGGATTTTTACCTAATATTATCAGTATATTTATAAATAATGTGGCTTGTTGAAAACAATGGTGAAATGTTAAGCTGTTTTATGATATAGAAAGGGGAAAAACCCTGAACCTATAAACTTTACACCTTAAAGTAAATAAATTTTTAAGCTTTGCTTAGATTAACAGCAGCCTTTCTACTTCCTTCAAAACTCTTGTACAAGCAAGTAGTATATTAGGCAAGAGACAGAGGTGTCATTAGAGGAGACTTTCTTATAATAACAGTGTACCCGCAACCTCTGCTGAGATATCATCTATTTGGTCACAGGTTTGCTTTAATTTTTCTCAAACAACTGCTAGCCAGTAACACTATCATTCAATTCCATGCAACAATTACAGCAACCAGGATGATGAAACTGATAACCAATGGTACAAATCCATTACAATACCAAAGCTGGTTTCTACATCACAGAGGATTTCAGTACAAGGGCTAGAGAAAGAAAAATTAATGAGGTCAGAATGGAAAACAAACGACAAGAGAACAGTGAGTGAAGTCACTAGCTCACTGGGATATACTTAGAAAATCAGCTGAAGTCTGAAAGCAATTTTGCAAATAACATTACAGCAAGGAATAGGAAGGTGTGTGCCTTCTAGAACAGTTCCAGGAGATGAATTAAATGACTTGTTTTAACAATAATTAAAGTGACATTTACTTAACTTTAACACATTACAAAGCACCTTCACATCTATTTTTGCATTTGAGCCTCCCTCTGATGAGGTGGCTGGAGCAGGTAATACTTGTCTCATCATTACTATCATAAGAAATGACCTATATTGAATTCCTGTATCCCAGGCAAAAAGGGATGTTTCAACCCTACCTCTTTAACCTAATAAATACTTTGGATGAGAGGGAAAAATAAAGTTTCATGGAAATAATAACTACAAAAGAAAGGTCACTATAGCAGTAGTTTAAATGGACAGATTTTGATGAGAATAAAAAGCTGATGACTGAAATGAATCTCAATGTAAAATGTGCATGGAAAAAGTTGCTCCTGGACATAATCATTTCAGTAAAATAAAAAATGAGAATAGAAAAAAAATTGGAAATAGTTTCACTATTACTGCATAAAAATTTGACCAAGAATTAAATAGATTACAACTATTGTTTAAATGGGTATATTCAGGGGCGCCTGGGTGGCTCAGTCGGTTAAGCGGCCGACTTCGGCTCAGATCATGATCTCGCGGTCCGTGAGTTCGAGCCCTGCGTCAGGCTCTGTGCTGACAGCTCAGAGCCTGGAGCCTGTTTCAGATTCTGTGTCTCCCTCTCTCTGACCCTCCCCCGTTCATGCTCTGTCTCTCTCTGTCTCAAAAATAAATAAACGTTAAACAAAAAAAAAATTAAAAAAAAAATAAATGGGTATATTCATAACTACAGAGTTCAAAATGGCAGGTTAAAATCATGC
This sequence comes from Leopardus geoffroyi, assembly GCF_018350155.1. NCBI lineage: Eukaryota > Metazoa > Chordata > Mammalia > Carnivora > Felidae > Leopardus > Leopardus geoffroyi. Next base: position 188,624,296 of record NC_059328.1, on the reverse strand, counting down.
ACCTCATTCAAGTGGGGGAATAAAAAACAAAAAGGAGAAGATGGCAGGATCAAATAGGCATTTTTTTTTTTTTTTTTTTTTCAAATTGGCGTTATTGACTTGACTTTTGGAATCCTGCCTGCCTTCTTATCTTCTTTAACATGACTCATGTTAGGTAAGTCTCACAATCAGGCTCTCTCCCTACTTGTAAAATGAGAAGTACAATGTTGTGGATTAAATGAGATAGTGTGAATAAAGTTGTTAGCATAGGAGTGGCACAAGTGAAGTGTATTTTAATCCTCTCTTTTCCAAGAATTCATTGTACCCTTTCAGTGTGCCAGGCCAGGATCTTTAAAAGTAGATCTCCAAGTCACTAAACCACATTACTTCATCTGTAAGTACATTTCTGTACATTTCTTATAATTGACAAAATACCCAAAGCAGATCTCTGATCAACAAAGCTTTACCTCTGGCTGTCTATATATTTTAAAGTAGAAATGTTAATTTAGAAAATATTATTCCAACCAACTATTGGAATATAAATTTAAAATGCTCCAGATTGTTTAAAAAATATAAAAATAAAAATACCTATGTGTCTTAAAAATGTTTGGTGCATAAATAGCTATTTTGGTTTGACTTATCCACCCCCAAATTGCTTTATTTCTTCTCAAGAAATAAAAAATGGCCAATTAAGTAATGGCTTTCTCAGTTTCACTAACAATATGAGGTATGGAATACTGGGAAATCATACAGTCTATCAGTCTTATCATATGGAAAACAGACATGATAATATACACCCACTTCAGAGTTGTGAGAGCTAATTAATATCTTTAAACTGCTTTGAAATTCCCATATGAAAGACACCTAATCTGATCTTTATCTAGAGACAAGGGTACGGCATGCATGGGAAGACACTATTCACATAGAAGCTAAAATTGGCTCTTGCTTGTATAACTTGAATTTCTACTTGCCAAGAATGTAATTTAGCAGAGGGAATGCTGACACTTTTTTTAAAGTTTATTTTTAAGTAATCTTTACACCCAACATGGGTCTCAAACTCACGACCCGAGATTAAGAATCACATGCTCTCCCAACTGAGCCAGCCAGGGGTCCCTGTCATACAACTTTCTTTCTTTTTTTTTTCTTTTTTTTTTTTTTAAGTTTTTATTTATTTTTGAGACAGAGACAGACAGAGCATGAGCAGGGGAGGGGCAGAGAGAGAGGGAGACACAGAATCTGAAGCAGGCTCCAGGCTCTGAGCTGTCAGCACAGAGCCAGTCACGGGGCTCAAACTCACAGGCTGTGAGATCATGACCTGAGCTGAAGTTGGACGCTTAACTGACTGAGCCACCCAGGTGCCCCATACAACTTTCTAAATGCATGTTTCAAAAACATATGGTACTCATTCATTTTTTCATTATTTCATTTTTCACGTAGTAGCGATGTGATACCAATCACAGATACACAAAATGCTCAATTCAGTATTCAAACACATATAGCACATGGAACTCTGTGTGATTACCCTATTATTTTTGAAAATCCTCCTTGCTTTTTCTGTAACCAAAAATATGCAATTGTTAATTGATTGCTGTTGTTTGTTTGTTTGTTGGTTGGTTAGTTGTCAAATGATCTTATATTGAAATATTTTCCTTGGGGCACCTGGGTGGCTCAGTCGGTTAAACATGTCTAACTTCGGCTCAGGTCATTATCTCGCGGTCTGTGAGTTCAAGCCCTGCATCAGGCTCTGTGCTGACAGCTCAGAGCCTGGAGCCTGCTTCAGATTCTGTGTCTCCCTCTCTCTCTGCCCCTCCCTTGCTTGCATTTTGTCTCTCTCTCTCTCTCAAAAATAAACACTTAAAAAATTAAAAAAAAAAAAAATTTCCTCTGTAGTTCCTAACTAGCTGGATATTCCTCTGTACCATTATTGATGTCATCTATGATGTCATGAAGGTGGCGGCCATCAACACTGCAGCCCACAGACTGGACAGTCCCCAGGATCTCTTTAATGTTTCCAGAGAGTTGTCTGACTAATATCGGTGCTGCATCTGTGGGGCAATGTTGAAGGCTTTGATAATCAGGGCAGAGGCAGAAGGTAGCACTTCAGTCTGGGCCTGTCAGTTCTGAATGGTCACTTTCACTGTAATCCTCAGACCCATCCAATCACCAGTTGCCTTGGCGATGTCATCACCAAACTTTTTTGGAGACAGATCCAGCGGGCCGATCTTCAGGGCCAGGGCAGACATGGCACCTACTTCACCATCAGTGCACCTCAGATATACAACTTTGATTTCGTTGGGGTCAAACTCAGGCAGCATGGTAGAGACAGCTGGTGATGGATGAACCTGGATTCAGGATGACCAAAGACAGTTGCATCTTCGCCTCCTCTGAGCCAAAAAAGCCAAAAGCTGTTAATTGTTTTTTAACACAAGATTTCAGAAGTATGTGACTGAGAAAGTGAAAATCTCCCAAAATCCCATGCCCCAGAAAAAACACTGGTAATAGTTTGATATATATTCTTCAGTGTTTTTTCCCTTTAACTATCACACACATGCACACACACACTAATATATATACTGTGTATATACACACTTATATATAGGGGCCCCCGGCTGGCTTGGTCAGAAAAGGATGCAAATCTTGATCTCCGGGTCCTGAGTTCCAGCCCCATGTTGGGCTAGAGATTACTTTAAAACATAAATGAGGGCGCCTGAGTGGCTCAGTCAGTTAAACATCTGACTTCAGCTCAGATCATGATCTCACGGTTCGTGGGTTGGACCCCCACGTCAGGCTCTGTACTGACAGCTCAGAGCCTGGAGCCTGCTTCAGATTCTGTGTCTCCCTCTCTGTCTGCCCCTCCCCTGCTCACGGTCTGTCTCCCTTTCTCTCTCTCTCTCAAAAATAAACATTAAATAAAAAAATTTTTAAATAATAATAATAAATAAAATAAAACACACACATACATATGCCCTCTAAAAAGTTTGTACCAAATACACACAATTATATTCATTTATATACACAATTATTGTTATTAACAGATACAGGACTATATTATGCAGTCTGTAGTGCAGGGCTGAGACTAGAATAAGGCAAGAGAAGAGAAAGACTAGGATGTAAAATTGAAGGAGGCACTCACTCTCAGGGTCCAGCCCTGCACTCCTACTACTCTAAGAGTATCTCCTTAGGTGTTCTGCTTGAGGCCTAGGCCTTGCCTCACCTAGTCCCAGTTCCTCCTGCAACTTGCTTTTTATTTTTCCCAATTAATTTATCCTCCCATATAGAACTATCTTTTTTCAGTGGCTGCATAATCTCCTTTTTTTTTTTTTTTTAACGTTTATTTATTTTTTTGAGACAGAGAGAGACAGAGCATGAACAGGGGAGGAGCAGAGAGAGAGGGAGACACAGAATCTGAAATAGGCTCCAGGCTCTGAGCCGTCAGCACAGAGCCCGACGCGGGGCTCGAACTCACGGACCGTGAGATCATAACCTGAGCCGAAGTCGGACGCTTAACCAACCAAGCCACCCAGGCGCCCCTACATAATCTCCTTTAATGAATAGATCATAACTCCAATCATCCTTTGAAGGACATTAGTTTCTAATTTTCTAGTGAGCATCTGTGTTATATACATCTGTGCCTATTTGTGTTAGAATTTCTGTGTTAAATTTCTAAAAGAGAATAACTGGGTGAAAGTATAGGATGCACTTTTTTTATATATAACTAAAGGCATTTTGCCCTGAAGAATATTTGTTCTAATTTCTACTCCCATCAAAAATGCCTTTTCTGTGGTGCCTGGGTGGTTCAGTCGGTTGAGTGTCTGACTTCGGCTCAGGTCATGATCTCACAGTTCATGAGTTCGAGCCCCATGTCGGGCTCTATGCTGACAGCTCAGAGCCTGGAGCCTGCTTCGGATTCCGTGTCTCCCTCTCTCTCTGCTCCTCCCTTGCTCACACTCTGTCTCTCTCTCTCTCAAAAACAAATAAACATTAAAAAAAAATGCCTATTCCCTGGGGTGCCTGGGTAACTCAGTCAGTTAAGCATCTGACCTCAGCTCAGGTCACGATATCGAGGTTCATGGGTTCAGGCTTCACGCTAGAGTGTGGAGCCTACTTGGGATTCTCTCTCTGTCTCTCTGCCCTTTCCCCGCTTTCTCTCTCTCTCTCTCTCTCAAATAAATAAATAAACAAAATCTTTTTAAATAAATGCTTGGTCCCTAACACTCTGACCAACCCTCGGTATTATGAATTTTTAAGAGCTTTGGAAGTGGATAAAATAATAGGTAAAAACAGGTAAAAAAATAATTGTAATAATAATAGGTAAAAAGGCAAAAATAATAGGTTGTTTTGGTTTTAACCTGCATTTCTTTATTTTTTTATCTTGCATTTCTTTTTCATTTTTAAAGATTTTATTTTTAAGTAATCTCTACATCCAGTGTGGTGCTTGAACTTACAATGCTGAGATCAAGAATCCCATGCTCCACCGACTGAGCCAGACAGGTACCCCTAACTTGGATTTCTTTAAATGATATAGGCATTTCTTCCTCTTAATTAACTACTGGTATTATTCCTTTTGAGAATTGCATGTTCTTTCTTGCTCTTTGGCAATTTCTTCTCAACATTATTTTTTTCTTGAAATTTATAATATCTTTGTAAAGTAGTCTTTTTAGTCTTTAGTCTTTCTAGTCTTTTTTTTTCTAAATACATTTTGAAAATATATTTTCCCTGATTTATTTTCTGTCATTTTGTCTTTTGATGTTGCCCAGTCATCACTTTTGTTTGTTTTGTTTTAATTTTTCTTTGAATTTTTTTTTAAAGTAATCTCTATGCCAAAAGTGGGGCTCAACTTCAGGATGGCAAGTCACATGCTTACCAACTGAACAAGCCAGGTGCCCCGAGTTCCAAGTAGGATCCACACTCAGTGTGGAGCCTGACATGGGGCTTGATCCCATCACCCTGGGATCATGAACTGAGCCGAAATCAAGAGTTGGACACTCACCCAAATGAGCCACACAGGTACCCCAATTCACTGTCACTTCGTAGTATGTTTTGAAATCAAGAAGTGTGATTCCTACCCCTTTGTTCTTTTTCAAGGTTATTTTGGCTTTCCTGGCTTTCTTTTTCTTTCTTTCTTTCTTTCTTTCTTCTTTCTTTCTTTCTTTCTTTCTTTCTTTCTTTCTTTCTTTCTTTCTTCTTTCTTTCTCTTCAGAGAGAGTGAGAGAGTGCTAACAGGGGAGAGGGGCAGAAAGAGAGAGAGAGATAGAGAGAGAGATAGAGAGAGAGAGAGAGAGAGAGAATCCCAAGCAGGTTCCATGCTCAGCATGAAGGAGACGTGGAGCTCAATCCTATGACCTTGGGATCATGGCCTGAGCCAAAATCAAGAGTCAGATGCTCAACTGACTGAGCCACCCGGGCAACCGTCCCATGATTTTTTTTAAGGACTTTTGCTATGGCAGTATTATCAACAAATCCCTCTCAAAGGCACTTTATTTACTGACTTCAGTCTTGTGGTCTAGAAACAGGATGCAAAAAGATATAGAATTTTCAGACTCTCTGAATACTTGCCTTCTCTAATTAGGCATAAAAGATGCCAAACACCGTAATATTTGATTGCTACCTATAGGGAATCATTAGTTTCAAGTATAAGTGTAACTTAGTGTTATGCCTACATCCAGAAACCAGATTGTGAATCAGATGTTGTAGCACTTGGTTTACCATCACTACCTTGAAAACTTTCCTCCCATTTTATGTCTATGTGCCAAATGACTGCAACTTTCATTCATGCCTATTAGTACCCTATTAATTCCTGCTTATTTATGCCTGATAGTATGGCATGAAGTCAAAAAGTGAGACACTTTGGGGCGCCTGGGTGGCGCAGTCGGTTAAGTGTCCGACTTCAGCCAGGTCACGATCTCGCGGTCCGTGAGTTCGAGCCCCGCGTCAGGCTCTGGGCTGATGGCTCAGAGCCTGGAGCCTGTTTCTGATTCTGTGTCTCCCTCTCTCTCTGCCCCTCCCCCGTTCATGCTCTCTCTCTGTCCCAAAAAAAAAAAAAAAAAAAAAAAAAAAGTGAGACACTTTGACTAGCAAGCAAATTCTATATCTTATTTTGTAAAACATCTCTTAATGTTTTACAAAAATGAATTAATCATCGATTTGATTTAGCTTTAACTGCCCTGGCCAAAATTATAATTCTGAGAATTACTATTATATGTTCTAATACAAAATGTAGACCATGCATGTAGAACTCATTCTAGGATACTTGCATTAAACACTATAATACATTATATGAGTAGTATCTTAGTGTCCTTGTCAAAATTAGCATTTGGATATTCATCTGCTAGGGTTAGCTGGAGTTAGCTGACAATACCTTTTTGTGATAAGTATTTCCCTTTCTTTGCAAACTGCTCTACCATGTATGTTTATTTGCTCCATTAGTGTAAGTCTTCCCGTATTACCATTAATAATGTAGCTTTCTACCCAATAGTATCAAAAACTAAAAGTTAATTCAATCTTCTACTTCATTGTACTTTGTCTTCCAAGCCATAAACTTAAAGAAAAAAATCTACAAGGGTGCCTCGGTGGCTCAGTCAGTTAAGCGTCTGACTTCAGCTCAGGTCATGATCTCATGGCTTGTGGGTTCGAGACCCGTGTCAGGCTCTGTGCTGACAGCTCAGAGCCAGGAGCCTGCTTCGACTTCTGTGTCTCCCTCTCTCTCTCTGCCCCTCCTTGCTCACACTCTGTCTCTCTCTCAAAAAATAAATAAACATTAAAAAAAATTTTTTTAAAGTCTACACCTTATTTATTTACTTTTTAGTACATTTAAATCCTTGAGGGGTATAGCATCACACAGATTCTGTAGCCAATGGCTTTAGCAGGAAGGTTGCTATGGAATACAAGAACCATGCCACTGTTTCCACGAGCACAAATTACTTTTCCCCAGATCACTGTGGTTTTGCTTGGTTTGCCACCAGGAGTCACTGTATTATGTATCCTTTGCTTTGTACACATAAGCGTATCTCTTGTCTAGATAGAATTCAGTTTCATCTTGAGCATAAACACATTCAGTTTCAAGAGGAGCCATGTGCTCCCTCTGGTTCCAGAGACCCCATTTATAGCCAGCAAAAATGGCATTGGACCACAGCTTTCCAAACATATTTGTTTTTTTAGGAGTCCTGTTCCCAGCAGGCCTCCATAGATTCCAAGATGGTGGAAAGAGAAACATAAACTTTTTAACTAGCCAGAAAATCAACATGAACGAACATCTTCAAACTTCAGAAACAGATTCAACAGTAACCTGGCAGAGTCAGGCAGAAGGTTGCTACATAGTACAGAACAATGGTCCTTAAACTTGTGGCCACTATTAAATCCAGATTCCTAGATGTCCTGGTCAGCTTCAATGTGTAACGGCATGGTGTTGAGCTTTCTCAACTGAATTTAAAAGTTGTTTCAATTGTACTTTCACAAATCTGTTGAGACAACATAGATTAATAACAGATTCATTGTTAAGAGTGTGGGCTCTAAAGTTAAATTACCTGGATTTTTTTTTAATTTTTTTTTTTTTTTTTACATTTATTCATTTTTGAGAGACAGAGAGACTGAGCACAAGCGGGGGATGGGCAGAGAGGGAGACAGAATCCGAAGCAGGCTCCAGTCTCCAAGCTGTCAGCACAGAGCCCAACCTGGGGCTCAAACTCAGGAGCTGTGAGATCATGACCTGAGCCAAAGTCGCACACCTAACCGACTAAGCCACCCAGGCGCCCCAAAATTACCTGGATTAAAATCTCAGCTCTGCCACTTTCTAATTGTGTAACCTTGAGTCAGTTAACTAATCTGTCTATGACTTGAGTTCCTTATATGAAAAGTAGGAATAATAATATTGCCTTCCTCATGGGGTTATAACAAACTCTAAATTAGTTAATATATATAAAACATTTGGAAGAGTGCCTAGCATATAAAGATTACTTAATAAATGTTGGCCTATTAGACATTATTATCAAGGTGTCTTAATTTGTAATATATAGAGGAACTTCATGAACTCTTTGAAATTCTGTACAGAATATTGGAAGTATATGTATACTGCATTGTCTGGAGGGTTCATATTTTATCACATTCTCAATGAGTTTCCATGGGTGTAAGTCTTAAGAACCATTGTCTTTCAATTAAATATCCTAGAATTGTTTACAAATTCACATAATTTTAAAAGTTTCTCTACTGTACGTAAAATTATAAGTTCAGCTGACTCTTGAACAAGACAAGGATTAGGGGTACCAACCTTGCTCAAAAATTTGCACGTAACTCTTCACTCCCCCAAAACTTTACTAATAGCTTACTGTTCACTGGAAGCCTTACTGATAACACAAATAGTGGATTAACACATATTTTGCATGGTATATGTATTCTATACTGTATTCTTACAATAAAGTAAAAGAAAATGTTTAAAAAATCATAAGGAAGAGAAAATACATTTACAGTACTGTACTGTATTTATAAAAAAAAAATTCCATGTACAAGGGCATCTGCACAGTTCAAACCTGTGTTGCTCAAAGGTCAACTATATATTATTATCTTACCTTACTTTTAGTGTAATTTATTTATTTATTTTCAAATGTTTATTTATTTTGGGAGATAGTGGGGGAGAGAGGATCCCAAGCTGGCTCCAAACTGTCAGGGTGCAGCCAAGCATGGAGCTATATCTCACAGACAATGAGATCACGACCTGAGCTGAAATCAAGAGTCAGATGCTCAACAGAGTGTGCCACCTAGGCACCCCTTAGAAGGGAAAATACAGATGAGAAGGAAACATATAAAAAAAATTAGCAATAGTTCTCTTGAGGTAGTAGTTTCATTTATTTTTTTATTTTCTTCTTTAAATTTTCTTTACTTTCCAAATTTTCTGAAATCTCCAATCTTGGTTTTGTAATCAGAATTTAATACAATTTTAAGGATAGAAAAAACAAATCTGACAAAAATTGAGACATTTTATTAAAAAATCTACCTCAAAAAAAAAAAAAAGAAACAAATTTTATCACACTTCTCTTTAACACCAAGTACTAGAAGACAGGAAAAATTAGCCACAAATGTGAGGAGGGAAAATGATTCTGATCCAAGAATCCTATACCCAGCTAAGCTGTTCGTCATATGTACTACACCAGGAAGTATTCTCATACATTCTTCATTCTTTCAAGGACCCTTTAAATATTCTGTATGTGTACATTTTGTAGAACTATATTACTGAGGGAAGTACCCTAGCTCACCTTCAAATAATTTAGCTTAGAAAAAGCTATGGGGGCACCTGGGTGGCTCAGTTGGTTGAGTGTCTGACTCTTGGTTTTGTCTCAGGTCATGATCCCAGGGTCATGAGACCTAGTCCCTCATCAGGCTCCACGCAGATTCTCTCTCTCCCTCTGACCCTCTTCCCCACTCATGCACTCTCTCTCTCTCTCAAAAAAAAAAAAAAAAAAAAAAAAAAAAAAAAAAAAAGCTATGGTAAAAGGAAGTATCACATGCTTAAATAGTAAGTTAATCCCAAATGAGTTATAAAAAAACAACAACAAAAAACGTTTCAAGTAAATTTTCCCACTTATTTACTCAAAAGTTTCTTAAGAAAAAGAAACCAGGACTCTTTGCTTCCTGTTAAGCATTTTAAAGTAAAGTTCTCTCTTGGCAAATAACACCTACTTACTTGAGAAATTTTCATCACAAAGCAGAGGTGGGAAGAAATCAGCCCTCAGGTGTTTGGGCTGCATCCCATAGCATGTGATCAACTGACTTTAGTAACTCAAGCCAAGTAATAAACAAAGAGTGAATTTGATGTCTGTGCAGGACCCAACTTGATGGGGAATCAAGGGAATTCAAAAACAATCATCCAACATTACATGGTTTCAGCCTTTGTTTTTCAGAACACTATAATTTTTCACAATGTTTGCCTTGAACTTGCTATTATTGAATATATCCCTTCCTGTGGATTCTTTTGAAGGTCTCTCATCATGTCGCCCTGAGGGCCATATTTGTTCCAGAAGTGCAATGAAAAGCATGCTAGACATAGTCAAGATGCCTGGATTCTAGTCCAGCTCTGCTAGTTAGGAAAGTGATCCTTCAGCTAGTGATCAAAACACTCTTTCTGAGCCTTAGTGTCCTTATTCCTCACTACTTCAGTCAGAGTTAAATAAATTAATGATTGCAAAAATGATTTGAACACTTCTAGTTCTAATCTTTTTTCCCATTTTTCCAGGAACCCAGAATTCTTATGTTACCCTGGAACCTTCAAATAATTGGGAAAATAAGTCAATAGACTAACTTAGAGTAGGATGATAGTGTTATCTCTAATGTGTTATCTCTAGTGGTGTATTTCTATTTCAAAAGAAGTATCTTATAATTAAAGTGCATGCTGGGGTGCCTGGGTGGCTCTGTCAGCTGAGCATCTGACCCTTGATCTCATGGTCATGATCTCACAGTTTGTGAGTTCAAGCCCCAAGTTGGGCTCTGTGCTGACAACATGGACCCTGCTTGGGATTCTCTCTCTCCCTCTCCCCCAGTCACATTCTTTCTCTCTCTCTCTCTCTCTCTCTCTCTCTCTCAGAATAAATGAATAAACTTAATTTTTTAAAAAGCGCATGCTATTCTCTTCACCTGGAAAAACCTTTGTGTTTACCAGGCAAAATTCTATCCATCCACCAAATGGATGGGTAGAATCCTGCAAGCTTCCTAGTGAAACCTTTCCAAATTTTCCTTAAAGAGTTGCTACTCCCTCCTGTGAATCCCATCACCCTTTGCACATGCTTCCATTATGCTTGTCACTTTAAGGGTTAGCACATATGTTATGATGGAAACATTTGTATATGAAACAGCTGCACTGGTGTTCTTAGAGGTGAAGAGTAGAGGTGTTAGCAGGTAAGACTTTGAGGGGCAGGCATAACAAGGAAAGGAAAGATATAAGGAAAGGCAGATACAAGGAAAGGAGCTTGCAGTCAAGTTTAGTGCAGAGGTGTGAGGCAGGTAAAAGAGATACTTTTAGATAAAAAAGGATATCTGGGGGCGCCTGGGTGGCTCAGTCAGTTGAGCATCCGACTTCCGCTCAGGTCATGATCTTGCAGTCTGTGAGTTTGAGTCCTGCATTGGGCTCTGTGCTGACAGCTCAGAGCCTGGAACCTGCTTTGGATTCTGTGTCCCCCTCTCTCTCTGTTCCTCCCTGGCTCATGCTAGTGTCTCTTCTGTGTCAAAAATAAATAAACATTAAAAAAAAAAAAGGATATCTGGTGCTCTTCAAATCACATTTCTGAGGACTGTCTCTATAAAATGACACCTCTGTTTGGTATCCTTTGGGTCTTCTCTGGGGAAAAGTTAGGATATTTAGAACCAAAAACTTTAGATGAATATTTAAACCTTTCTCTTTTACCTGCCTTGCTGCATGTAGTTTGTGTGAGAACCACATGAAATAGAATCAAAGGTGGGGCACCTGAGTGGCTCACTCGGTTGAGCATCTGATTTTAGCTCAGATCATAATCTCACAGTTCATGAGTTTAAGCCCCGCATTGGCTCTTTGCTGTCAGCACTGAGACTGCTTCAGATCCTTTATCCCCCCGCCCCTCTGCACCTCCTGCTCTCTCTCTGTCTCTCAAAAGTAAATAAACATTAAAAAAAAAAAAAGAAAGAAAAGAAAGAAATAGAACCAAAGAATATTAAAGCTGTCTAGTCCCACCATACATTTTACAGATAACAAAACTAAGGTCTAGAGAACTTAGGACATGTTGAAAGCTTAAGGACATGGGGGCTCAGTCAGTTAAGAGGCCGACTTCGGCTCAGGTTATGATCTCATGGTTTATGAGTTCGAGGCCTGTATCGGGTTGTGTGTGGTCATGGAGTCTGCTTTGATCCTGTCTCCCTCTCTCTCTCCCCTCCCCTGCTCTCTCTCTCTCAAAAATAAACACTTAAAAAAAAGAAAGAAAGTTTAAGGACACAGATGTGGCTGAAGAGGTCTAGAACACAGATCTGACAGTGTGGCACTTTTCCCCTCTAGACTTCATTTCCTCATTTTATGCAAAATATTTAAAAATATACATAGCATCTTAGCCAATGTTCTTTCTACTGCAAGCAGGAGAAACCTTCCCAGAGGGTAGTTTATTGTAAAGATAGCCTAGCAATTAGCTCCCGATAGCTCAGTGCAAAGGCCAGACTTCTGTTTGGTTAATTCTTCACTATGCAGGCTCACTCCCATTTGTGCAGAAGGAGAAAATGTTCTCAGAGTAGGACATCTCAGTTAAGGGAATATCCCAAAAGGTATATTTCTTTTTTTTTAAATATGAAATTTATTGTCAAATTGGTTTCCATACAACACCCAGTGCTCATCCCAACAGGTGTTCATTGTGTATTGCATAGAGAAACAATTCAGCTGTCATAATAAATGAACCCTGAGAGTCTAGTGGTTTGACATAATAAAAGTTTGTTTCTCTTGTTTACAGTCCAATATAGGTTGGTGGAGGGGCTGGAGAGAAGAAGGAAAAAAGAAAGGAAGAATCAGAAGGAAAAGAGAGGGGAAGGAAAGAGAGGGGAAGGAGGAGGTAGGACAAGGAGGGGAAGGGGCTCTGCCCCATATAATCATTCAAGAACACTGGCTTTTTCCATCTTGTGGCTCCACCCTTCTCTTTGTCTTCAAAGTCCTCTCCATTCAGCAGGAAAATGGATAGCCAAAGAGTGAGGAGTGTGCTTGTGAGGTTTTTATGGACCTAGAAGTGGTGCCTTTCAGTCCTGCTCACATTCTGTTGGCCAGAACACAGTCACATGGCCACCCAACTGTATTGGAGACTGGCAAATGAATTCTGGCTTGGGCTAGGAAGAGAAGAACCCAGTCAGCCAGGTGGCCCATCAAGTGACCATTTCCCACTTGCTACCTTAGTAAAGCAAGAAGTGAAAAATGAATTTTTCTTTGTATTCCAAGTAAAAGCAAATGTTTTCTGATTTTAAAAAAAATAAAAGTAAAAAATAAAAATAAAATATATACAAGGATTTTATAATAGCAAAGAAGTAGAAAACAAGTTTAATATCCATTAAATGTATCTAATGATGTAAGAAAGATATTAATATACTGGTTGGAGGTATATGCACGTGAATACATACACATCCTGGGAAGGAAAAAAGTACAGCAAGATATAATGAGATAATGGCTAATTTCTTCTGTTTCTTATCTGAATTTTCCAATTTCTCTACAATGAACTCAGATTACTAGTGTAACATTTTTTAACAAGGGAAAAAAAAAACCAAATCAAAGTAGTTAAACCATGACTCATAATATCAGCACAATCAGATTAGGAAAACATTACCTTTTAAAGTGAAATCTCTTCTAGAGTCACTAGGGGATTGCCAAGACCTTGTATGTAATGTTAAGAAAAAACTGCCTCAAAATATAAGTGATCAGCTTTCATTTGTATATTTTAAAAGTTTTATAAGGACAGGGGCACCTGGGTGGCTTAGTTAGTTAGGTGGCCGACTCTTGATCTTGGCTCAGGTCATTCTAGCCCGGTATCGGGCTCTGAGCTGATAGCATGGAGCCTGCTTGGGATTCTGTCTCTCCTTCCCTCTACCCCTCTCCCCTGCTTGTTCTCTCTCTCTCAAAATAAATAAATAAATTTTAAAATTTTTATAAGACAGGAACATGTCAAAGGGACACAAAGACCAACCTGAAAGAACTCCAGATGGCCAAAATGAGAACAATTTGAGTAATAAAGTTAATACATGTTGGTTTACAACTCAAAGTAAAAATTCGTATGAGTCTTTTAGATAAAAATGAATTAATGAATAAATAAATGGGGAAGAAGAAACAAATCTTCCTGACAAAAGAATTCCATTTAATATATGTAAATGCTCCCTCTTCCAGGAGGTGAGCTTCATCTCCATGCCTTGTCCTACCCCATTCCTCCTCCACTGGTTTTTCCGGGGAGGATGGCCTCTACCCACAACGTGGGGCTCAGATTCCTGACTAGAGATCAAAAGTTGCATGCTCTGGGTGCCTAGGTGGCTCAGTCAGTTAAGATTAGGCGTCAACTCTTGATTTTGGCTCAGGTCAAAATCTCATGGTTCGTGAGTTTCAGCCCTGAGTCAGATACAGTGCTTACTAAATAAATAAATAAATAAATAGGACAATCTGAGAAACTGTCACAGCCCAGAGGAGCCAAAAGATGCATACTATGATATTGTGGATGGAATCTGGAATGGAAAAAGGACATCAGGGAAAAAAACTAATGAAATCCAAATAAAGTGTGGAGTTCAGTTAACAGTAATGGGCCAATATCAATTCCTTAGTTGTGACAAATGTACTGTAGTAATTAAGAAAAGATGTTAACAATAGAGGAAACTGAAGAGGATTTTATGGGCACTCTGTACTAACTCTGCAACTTTTCTCTAAGTCTAAAATTATTCCAAAATTAAAACTTTTATTTAAAAATTCTTAGGGTATCTGAGTGGCTCAGTCGGTTAAGCATCGACTTCGGCTCAGGTTGTGATCTCAGGATTCTTGAGTTGGAGCCCACATTGAGCTCTGCACTGACAGCACAGAGCCTGCTTTGGATCCTTTGTCTCCCTCTCTCTCTGCCCTACCCCTGCTCGTTCTCTCTCTCTTTATCTCTCTCTCTCAAAAATAAAGTAAACATTTAAAAAAAATAAGATAAATTAAAATAAATTAAAATTCTTATAGAAAATGGGAGAAAAGATAACTCTTTGGAGGGAGCCATGGATTGCAAAATACACTTTAAAATAAGCTATTTCCCCCTTGAAAGTGGCCCTGTCAAAGGACAGAAGCCATGAGGGAGAGGGTGAAGTGCCTTTAATTTTATAAATGTGTTTTAGGGCAGAACTTATTAGCATTTTGTCTAAGAACTCCAGGCTCAGCATTTATGAGGAAATTTTTAGAATGTTCACATAAGCAACATAAGGACCTGCCTGTCCTTGCCCGGGGCTTTATTCATCTGTCCCCAGTTTTCTGGTAGAAGCTGTGGCTTTGACATCTAAAGGAACATTTTCCCACTGATTTCTCATGCTAGCCTGGGGCCTCTGAGAACAGGGGGGGGGGGGGGGGGGGGGGGGGGGGGGGGTGAGCCTTCAAGCAAGCTCTGAATTTGGGGAGGGCCAGCAGGGGGGTGATTATGCAGACAGAGCTTTCTGCATTTTCCCCTCCTCCGCTTGGCAGCACAAGTACAAAGTTCTGGAGATAAAAGGCTTCCATTAATACCAAACCCATGGAAGTCAAAGAGATTTCTTGACTATGGGTAGGTCATAACCACAATTTCTTTTTCTTTCTTTCTTTCTTTTTTTTAAACATGTTTATAAATCAAAGTCAAGATTTTGACTCCCTTGGGCTACTTTCCAGCTTCTATACCACAGGAGTGCAGTAAAGATTCAAATGACGAGTAGAAGCAAATGCCTTAATCCATGGCAGCTCCTTTTCCAGCTTCCAAGGACGGGAAGGAAATAGGGAAACAATAGGAACTGTCTTTTCCTCCTATGCAACGTTATTGTTCTGTGCTCCATAGATATCTACTTTCTTCATTCGTCATTTATTCAGTGAGCTGCCTCCAATGCACTGAGGGATTCACACCCACTTTTACACCCGAACCTTATCATCAACACTGTTCCACTTCCTTCACTAATGTACTCTCTGGCAACAATCTCCTTCCTCATTTGTTAATTTATTCATTCAAAAACTATTTATTGAGTAGATCCTTTTCTACTGAATTGGGTGCAGGAGGTGGGGTGATGCTCAAGACAAAGTAGATCCTGCTCTCTGGGGATTTTCGGTCTACTGGAGGAGGCAGACATAACTGAGATACTGAAAAGTCTGGGGTAGACGGATGAGAAAATGTTAGAAATGTGGTTGGGGAAAGCTTCTTAGAGGAAGAAATCTATGTACTACAACCTGAATGAGAAATCCGTGCTGTGCTGAGTTGGAGGAAGAGTATTTCAGACAAAGGTAACTGGAAGTCCTAAGACCCTGAGGCAGGAATGAGCTTAAAGTGCTCCAGGATCCATGTGGCTGGAAGGCTGTGATGAAGAACAGAATGAAAGGAGATAAGGCCAGACAGATAAGCAGGGCCCACATCTCAGAAACCATGGAAGTCCTAATGAATTTTGATTTCCAGGTCATGGGGAGTCATTAGAGACTTAGTTACAAGCAGGGAATTAACATGATTTGCTCACTTGTCTTTGGAGGGGGTAACTTTTCCCTTTAACCCTTTACTCTTTACACAAATCCACCAATTGTTTATATTTTTACCCTCGTTTTTTTTTTCTCTCCCATCTTGTAAAACCTCTCCTATCTTGCAAAATAAACATATCAACAACAACCAAAGCCCCTCCCTGAACTCCACTTCCCTTTCCAACTGCTGACCTCACTCTTCTCTGGCAGCTTCTCCATCTCCTTCCACTAGGCTACCTTACCTCTGCCTAGGTGGCTCACGTTTCACTTGGCTAACACCTATTTCTTCAGGTCTCACCTTAAAAGTTATTTCCTCAAGGAGACATTCCTTAACCTCGAAGCTGGAAAATCTCTTTGCTCTGTATTTTCCTAGAGTACTGTACTGTCCCATCACATCATTCCTCACACCTTGTTACAAATTACCCACCTGTCACCTGCTTTCTGCCCTGTGCTCCATGAATACAGAGACTGTTTATCTTTTTTCTTTTTTTTTTTAGATTTTCTTTCTTTTTATTTATTTATTTATTTACTTACTTACTTATTTACTTATTGGATCTGCACCCAACATGGGGCTTGAACTCACAAACCCGACATCAAGAGTTGTATGCTCTACTGACAGAGCCAGCCAGGTGCCCTGAGACCGTTTTTCTTGTTCACTGCCATATCCCTAGCATCTGACACAGTGCCTAAAACAAAGCTAGTACTCAAGCAATACTTGCTAGTGAATGTACAGCTGATCTTCAGGTGTCTAGTACTTGCAAGGGCCATATATTGTTGAAGTGAGAGCTACAATGTGACAAGTGTTTTTTGGAATCCCAAAGGTTTCTGTTAACTCTGTCTATGGATTGTTAAATTGGATGAGCAGCAGGTAAAGAATTTGCACTGACAGCAGTGGACACAGCAGACTGAATAACGGCAGATTTCTGGCCTCATTCTCCAGGGTAGCTAATTCCCCACCCAGAGACTCTTCAACAGCCTAAAACAGGCTTGTTTTACTGTGGATGTCTCTCTGTTTCAGGCCTTTGCTCAAACACAGAAGCTTTGGGGTAACAGTTTGGCCTGAGGAATTTCACTCCCTTCAGAGTCCGGGTTTATACCCTGGCCCTAGCTTCTACTAGACCATAGGGGTTGTCCTCCTGGGTAACCTCCTCTTCTGTCTGACACTAGTCCTCACTGTGGAGTCCTGAGTATGGACAGCAGCAGCCAAATGACATAAAAGTCAGGACTCTGAAGTCACTTAGCCAGGGCTCCAATCTCAGCTCTTGCACTTTCTAGCCTTGGACCAATTATTTAACATAGCATCTAAGCCTCTCTTTCCTCTTCTGATAAACATGTCTCATTCAGAGTGCTGGGGTGAGGAATAAGAGAACATGAAAACAAAGCTCTTAGCGCAGTGCCTGGTACACAGTAAGTGCTCAATAAATATTATCTGTTATTAATATGGCAGACTGTGAGAGCATACCTGCCATCTGGGGATACCTCCTCTCTCCAGAGTTTCTCAGACCCTAAGGAGAAGGCACTCCTGTTAATTGAGATTAATTACCCACTTCCAAATAGTCCTTAGATTCTGAATTACCAGGTTTACTCAGCATCAGACACCTCCACTCCCATAATCAACTCACTTTAAATGTTTTATTTTTAAGTAATCTCTATACCCAACGTGGGGCTCAAACTTACAACCTTGAGATCAAGAGTGGCATACTCTACCAACTGGGCCCACCAGGAGCCCCCAAAATGTAATAAATATAATAAAACCAATTTTATTTATTTATTTACTTATTTACTTACTTATAAGTAGGCTCCATGTCTAGCATGGAGCCCAACATGGGGCTTGAACTTACAATCTTGACATCAAGACCTGAGCTGAGATTAAGAGTCAGACGCTTAACCCACTGAGGCACCCAGGTGCTCCACCAACTCATTTTAGAGCTAGGATCCAAAGGTACCTCTTCTGTCTCTAGAACTCACCTTTCAGGTACTGATGCCTGACTTTGTAGGGACCAACGATGGCTTTGCATCAGCTTTTATTTTAATTAATTAATGAATTTATTTTGCACCAGCTTTTACTGGTATCCCTGACAATGGATACTTTTCAAATGTCCAGCAGATAACAGGATATTAGTTGGCAGAGGTACTGCCCACTCTACACCAGGGAGTCTGTTTTTTAGTTATGCAAATATAAAGACTCTCTTTTGAAATAAAAATGTTTTTTTTAAATTTTTTTTTTTTCAACGTTTATTTATTTTTGGGACAGAGAGAGACAGAGCATGAACGGGGGAGGGGCAGAGAGAGAGGGAGACACAGAATCGGAAACAGGCTCCAGGCTCTGAGCCATCAGCCCAGAGCCCGACGCGGGGCTTGAACTCACGGACCGCGAGATCGTGATCTGGCTGAAGTCGGACGCTTAACCGACTGCGCCACCCAGGCGCCCCGAAATAAAAATGTTTTATATTAAGAATAAAAAATCAGATTTATGTTTTAGAAAGAACGGGTAAAAGTGTGACTATTCTGACTTTTGGAAAAGAAGAGCTAACCGGGAGAGTTAATGATCCATGGGATGGTGGTGAGGGAGAACCAGGACCAGGAACTTCAAAGTTTTGAAATGGGCAGTGGGTATCAGTAAAACAGGTTTAGAGATGAAGAAACTTTTATGGCACACAGTGAATCTGAATTGCTCATGAGACATTCAAATGACATAACTGAGAATTTAAAATTTATAAATATGTATGGTCATAGAAAAAATTCTGGGAAGACACACACCAAATTGTTAACAGTTATTATCTCTGAGTGACAGAATTATGGGCGATTTTAATTCTTTAGTACATAATTTTTTTTCATTTTTTTAATGTTTATTTATTTTGAGAGAAACAGCATGGGCAGGGGAGGGGCAAAAAGAGAGGTAGACACAGAATCTGAAGCAGGCTCCAGGCTCTGAGCTGTCAGCACAGAGCCTGATGCTGGACTTGAACCCACCGACTGCAAGATCATGACCCGAGCTAAAGTCAGACAGTCAACGGACTGAGCCACCCAGGTGCCCCTAGTATATAAGTTTTTGTTTATTTATTTATTTTGAGAGAGACAGAGAGTGCACAAGTTGGGGAATGGGCAGAGAAAGAGGGAGAGAGAGAGAACCCCAAAGCAGGCTCCCCACCGTCAGTGCAGAGCCTGATGCAGGGCTCAAACCCATGAACCTCAAGGTCATGACCTGAGCCGAAATCAAGAGTCAGGTGCCCAACCGACTGAGCCACCCAGGTGCCCCTGGTATATAATTTTTCAAAAGATTTTATTCATTCATTCATTTATATCATTTATATATTTTATCTTTAAGTAATCATTCATTCATTCATTCATTCATTTATAAATTTTATCTTTAAGTAATCTCTACACCCAATGTGGGGCCTGAACTTACAACCTCGTGATCAAGAGTTGCATGCTCCACTGACTGAGCCGGCCAGGTGCCCCAGTATATAATTTTTTTTTTTTCTGTGATGAGCATGTATTATTTTTGTATAAAAGAGGCATAGGAGGGGCTCCTGGCTGCCTCAGTCAGTAGGGTATGTGCTTCTTGATCTCTGGGTCATGAGTTTGTGGGGTAGAATTTATTCCATACATACATACATACATACAAACATGCAGCATAGGAGATGATATTGAAGCACCCCTGTGTTACTCATGGCACCTATCCTAAATTGCTTGTTCTCATTTACTGCCCACTTTGTTTCTTGTCTATTCAAAATTTTCCTGGATTCTGACCTCAGGCCTTTTTTTCCCACATAACTACTCTCTTAGGGGCACCTAGGTGGCTCAGTCAGTTAAACATTCGACTCTTGGTTTTGGCTCAGGACATGATTTCACAGTTCCATGAGTTGGAGTCCTGCATCAGGCTCTGTGCTGGCAGTGCAGAGCTGCTTGGGATTCTGTCTCCTCTCTCTGCCCCTCCCCCACTCACATCTCTGTCTCACTCAGGATAAATAAACTTTAAAAGAATAAAAAATAAAAAAACAACAAAAAAAAACCTTTCTTAGATCTCAGACCAGACTCCAAGCCCAAGCAGTCTTCTTAGCCTTGCCACTTGTTTCTTTCTTCTAAGCACAACGGGGGCTCTCCCTCCAGCCAGGGTGCTGTTGGACACCCTGACTAATAGAGAAAAGACGCGGGGATGCACAGCAAGGTGCTCTTCCCTGTGAGATATTATTTCAGTCTGTGGAATTCTGAGGGATTTTGAGAACTTGGAGAGAAAGATCACAAACACAGGGGTTCCTGGATGGCTCAGTTGGTTGGATGACCGACTTTGGCTCGGGTCATGATCTCACAGTTTGTGAGTTTGAGCCCCCATTGGGGGCTGACAGCTTGGAGCCTGGAGACTGCTTCAGATTCTGTGTCTCCCTCTCTCTCCCTGCCCTTCCCCCACTCATGCTCTGTCTCTCTCTTTCTCAAAAATAAATAAATGTTAAAAAATTTTTTTTTTAAAAGAAAGATCTCAAATACAAACTAAAGCATTGGCAAAATGTGACTGACTTACAAGGCAGATGAAAGAACAAGACTTATTTAAGATTGAATTGTTGATTTTTTTTTTTTTTTAATTTTTTAATGTTTACTTTTGAGAGAGAGAAACAGAGTGTGAGTGGAGGAGGGGCAGAGAGAGAGGGAGACACAGAATCCAAAGCAGGCTCCAGGCTCTGAGCCATCAGTACAGAGCCTGATGCGGGCTTGAACTCACAGACTGCAAGATCATGACCTGAGCTGAAGTTGGACGCTTAATCAACTGAGCCACCCAGGCACCCCTGTTGATCATTTTTTGAAAGGCCCTTAAAGTAAGCTAGCTACTATTTTCTATCTTCACAGAGGGAAGACCAAAAGAAAATGGACTGAAATTGCAAAAAGGAGATTCTGTTTTTTTTATGGAAATCTCTCCATATATAAAACAAAACCTGGGAAGGCACAAACTTACAGTTATAAAATAAATAAGTCACAGGGATGTAAGTACAATGTAGGGAATAGTCAGCAAAATTGTAATAACTTTCTGTGGTGACAGATGGTAACTAGACTTCCTGTGGTGATCATTCATAATGTATGTAAATGTCATATCACTATGTTTTATACCTGAAACAAATATAATATTGTATGTCAACTATACTTCAATTAAAAAAAAGTTAAGAACTCCCAAACAAACAAACAAACAGACAAACAAAAAATCCCCAAACCTGGGAGCCCCAATTATAAAACAGGAAAAAGGGGGATGGCTACAATAATGAAAGCCTGAATGCGAATTGCCAAGTCCAACCAACTCTTTTTCCCCTCAGAGGACTTGCCAAAGCAGTTTAAAACCAGTAATTTAGATCAAGGGTCAATAAACTATAGGCTTGTTTTTATATAGACCATGAGCTAAAAAATTTTCATTTGTAAATGGCTGGGGAAAAAAAGAATTATTTTATGTGATGTGAAAATTAAATGAAATTCAAATTTCAGTGTCCACAAAGTTTTGTTTGTTTATTTATTTATTTTTAACCTTTATTCATTTTTGAAAGACAGAGACATAATGGGAGTGGGGGAGGGGCAGAGAGAGAGGGAAACAGATTGGAAGCAGGCTCCAGACTCAACTGTCAGCATAGAGTCTGAGGCGGGGCTCGAACCCACGAACTGTAAGATCATGACCTGAGCCAAAGTCAGACGCTTAACTGCTGAGCCACTCAGACACCCGTTTTTTGTTTGTTTGTTTGTTTGTTTGTTTTTGTTTTATTGTAGTTGATACACTAATGTAGTTACATTAGTTTCAGGTAAGTGCCTGCAAAGTTTTGTTGGAAAGCATGCTCATTTGCTTAGGTATTGTCTACAGCTATTTTTGCTGTAGTTGCAATAGAAAGCATATAGTCTGTGAAGCCTAAAATATTTACTGGTCCTTAGCAGAAAAAGTTTGCCAATCTCTGTTTTAGACGAAAAACAATGCTTTATTGTATTGTTTTTAATGCTGTTGTGATGAATAGAGTCGTATGATTTCTCCTTGGAAAGCATTAAAGTTCTGCCAGGCTGTGGTTTGAAAGAGGTCTTGTCTGTATGGAAGGAGAAATGACTGGTCTCAATCTCCCAGGATCCCTGAAAGTCTGTCCCTTGCAGCCATGGGAGACTGTGGTTTTACCCTTGGGCTCCAGCCAGTCGCCTTCAGTTGGCTAAAGGGAAAGAAGGCAATTACCCGGCATTATGCCAAAAAATCTCCCCCCCCTCCCCACCCCGCCCCACCAAGTTTGGAGCCTGAAATTCCTGGCAGTTAAAAAAAGGATTTCCTTCAGAAGAACACAATTGCCGTAATGCTCTGGCCAGCCAGTCACTAGATTTCACAGGCTGGGAAAACATTTGTGATTTGAGAAGAATTGATGAGAGATGGAGGAAGCCTCCACGGAAGACTATGGGAAAGAGAAAAGCACATCTAGAACAAGGAGAAAATGAAGCAAAATCTTAATACCTATTTGTGCTCTTCCAAATCATTATAGATCACTTAAGATGAAATCAGATCATTTGTATTAACTTATATTTACAACCCTTTGGTCCTCAATCTAGCATTTCACAAACATGTTTCTCAAATACATTAAACAGGTAGAAGCTGGAGTTATAATTCTCCTACCTTAATTCTTCTATGATTCTAGTTCTACAAAATGGGGATGAGACCTTCAAAACCTTCAAAATCATGGAGTGATTTCTCAGCCTCAAGTATAAAGACTGGTAATTGGGGATTAAGTAAGGGCAAGTGTGGGGAAATGATGAATCTCAAATAATTTGTTCATTTATCCTCCCACTTTCCACTTTGTTCTTTACTGGAAGAGTCTTGCTGATTACACTGATGAAACCACAATACTATCAAAAAATATGTATCCCCTCATGATCTCTGCAGAGAAAAAAACCAAATCAATAAACAAAAAACCAAATAGCCAGTGTCATAGCTTCAGATAAAACACACATCATGATAGTTTTATTTTTAATTAAAAAATTTTTTAAGTTTATTTATTTATTTTGACAGAGTGAATAGGGAAGGGGCAGAGAGAGAGGGAGAGAGAGAATTCCAAGTAGGCTCTGCACTGTCCAACCATGAGTTGGATGCTTAACTGACTGAGCCACCCAGGTGCCCCACATTGTGATACTTTTTGACTACAGGTTCAATTATTTTACATTTTTATTTCAATTTTTTTAAGTTTGTTTATTTTTTTAAGTAATCTCTACACCTAATGTGGGGCTCAAACTAACAACCCTGAGATCAAGAGTCACATGCTCCACTGACTGAGCCAGCCAGGTGTTCCTTGTACACTCTTTATTTGTTTTAGTTTTAATTTATTTTTAATATTTATTTATTTTTGAGAGAGAGAGAGAGAGAGAGAGAATGCACAAGCAGGGGAGAGGCAGAGAGAGAGAGCGGGAGACACAGAATCTGAAGCAGGCTCTGGGCTCTGAGCTGTCAGCACACAAATTGTGAGATCAAGACCTGAGCTGAAGTCGGACGCTTAACTGAGCCACTCAGGTGCCCCCCTTGTACACTCTTTTTGTAAGATTACGTATTATTTGTATTTTCTTTTTTCTTTTTTAGAAAGAGACAGAGCGTGAACAGAGGGGAGGGGCAGAGGGAGAGAGACAGAGAATCCCAAGCAGGCTCCATGATCAGTGCACAGCCTGACTCAAGGCTCATCTCACGACTGTGAGATCATGACCTGAGCTGAAATCAAGAGTGGGTTGCTCAACCAACTGAACTACCCAGGCGCCCCAGTCTTTTCTTCTATCTTTTTCTTATTAATTCAACCTCTTTATATATTAAAGAAACCATCTCTTTGTCACATTTTGACTATTTTACACTATTTTTGCCATACAAGTTTCTACGTGGTCAATTTTGTCAATCATTTCCTTTATGTTTTCTGAATTCCATATAATTTTTTTATTAAGTAATTTCTATGCCCAATGTAGGGCCTGAACTCAGGACCCTGAGAGCAAGAGCTGCATGCTCTACTGACTGAGCCAGCCAGGCACCCCTGAATTTCATATACTTTAGAAAAAATTCCTTACCTCTTTTTAAAAAAATGTTCATTTTTGAGAGAGACAGAGAGAGCAAGAGGAAGGGAGGGGCAGAGAGAGAGAGAGAGAGAGAGAATCCCAAGCAGGTTCTGCACTGCCAGCACAGAGCCTGATGCGGGGCTCAAACTCCAGCTGTGAGATCATGACCTGAGCTGAAACCAGGAGTTGGACGCTTATCAACTGAGCCATTCAGGCACCCCTCCTTCCCTTTTTTTTTTCTTTTTTTTTTAAAGTAAGTTCTATGCCCAACGTGGGGCTTGAACACATGACCCCGAGATGATGAGTCACATGTTCCACCAATGAACCAACCAGGCTCCCTTCCTCACCTCTTAATTATAAATTTTTCTGTCTTTCTTTTAAGATCTAAATAGTTTAATTCTTTGTTTATTAAAGAGGTTTTGTCCTTTTGTCTTCCTTAGTTTTTGGTTTTAGGTTTTTTTGTTTTGTTTTGTTTTGTCTTTTGCTACATTGATTCTGAAGGTCAAAAAACAAATGACATAGAAAATACATTTTTGACTTCTGCATGATTTGGCTCTGAATTTAACCTTTGAAAACTATGTGGGCCAATATTTTGTGGAGCAAATCATGTATTTTTGCATCCAAAGCTGCATCAAAGACAAGCAGTTTATAATCTTTGTTCCATGAGCTCAATAATAATAATTTTCCTTCTCACCTTTGAAAATGTGGCTGTCAAAAAGACTTCCTTTAAAATGGCGTATTGGGGCGCCTGGGTGGCGCAGTCGGTTAAGCGTCCGACTTCAGCCAGGTCACGATCTCGCGGTCCCTGAGTTCGAGCCCCGCGTCGGGCTCTGGGCTGATGGCTCAGAGCCTGGAGCCTGTTTCCGATTCTGTGTCTCCCTCTCTCTCTGCCCCTCCCCCGTTCATGCTCTGTCTCTCTCTGTCCCAAAAATAAATAAACGTTGAAAAAAAAAATTAAAAAAAATAAAATAAAATGGCGTATTGTTACAGTGGCTGCTAAAGCAAATCAAATGATCTATTAGGGAGAATCATATGAAATTAATTTAAAAAATTTATATATGTATGTATGTATGTATTTAGAGGAAACTCTACACCCAACGTAGGGCTTATTTAAAATAAACTCTGGGGCACTTGGGTGGCTCAGTCAGTTAAGTGTCCGAGTTTGGCTCAGGTCATGATCTCACAGCCTGTGAGTTCGAGCCCTGCGTCGGGCTCTGTGCTGACAGCTCAGAGCCTAGAGCCTCTTCAGATTCTGTGTCTTTCTCTGTCTCTCTGCCCCTCCCCTGCTCACACTCTGTCTCTCAAAAATAAATAATCAATCAATCAATCAATAAATAAATAAATAAAATAAAATAAACTCTACATCCAACATGGGGCTTGAACTTAAAACCCAAGATCAGGAGTCATATGCTCTACCAACTGAGCCAGTCAGACATCCATATTTTTTTTACTTCATAAAGTCAAATACTGGCAAGTTCATATGGTTCAAGCTAATTTAATGGCCCAAATGTAGTAAGTTTATTTCTTCCTCTATAAAGTTCAGTGGGTAGCTGGCCTCCAAGCCACTGGTGGTGACTCAGGGCCCCAAGCTTCTTTTACCTTGTAGCTTCTGTATCTCAACACCAGGCCTCCAAAGTTACCATTTGTCTGCATGGAGCCAGTCGCAGCAGGGATAGGGCATTGGGTGCAGTGGGGATTTTTACAGAGCAGGCCTTCAAGAGATGTACGTCAGCACATCACTACCATTCCACTGGCTAGAACTCAGTTACATGGCCACATCTAACTGCAGGTAAAGCTGAGGAATATAGTCTAGCTGTGTGCCCAGAACTAACAGAAAATGGGTCCAGTAAATGGTTGGCTAAGTGGCTTTCAGGGAAGTTTCCCTAATCCCTCCTCCTGACTTCTCTGGAATACTTAGCTGTTGGATCTTCTTGTCTTTAAGTAGAACAGATTCTGAGTAATAATGTATTTGTTCAGTTTATAAGGAATTTTTGCATAAATTACCTCAGTTTCCAAGTACTCTGTAAGATAGGGAATTATTTCCATTTCATTTTGTTTACACTGATTTATTTATTTTGAGAGAGAGCGTGCACAGGAGGGGCAGAGAGAGAAAGAGAATTCCAAGTGTGACTGGATTTGCACTGTCAGTGTGAGGACAGTGCATGAGGATGCTGATGAGGCACTGGAACTCACAAATCCATCAGTCAAGAGTCAGACACTTAACTGAGCCACTCAGGCTCAGTTTATAGGTGAAGACATGGAGGCTCAGAGAGGGCATGCCCAAGGACATGAAGTAGTGAGTAGTGAAACCAGCTCATAACAGCAAGGACTTTTTTTATAGTGCTTTTTGGCTCATGCAGCCCTTTCATGTATATCCTTTTCTCCGACCACTAGTGCAAGGATCTTCCTATTCTGACAGTTGGCTTGTGGCCTCTCCATCATATCCAGCTGGTTATTAGCATGTTGCTGGCCCAGCAGATTATAGGTTATAAATAGATGCATTTGTTGTCTGACCAATTCTTTTCCTGGAGTCAGGTACATCCACCTCTGCGAGAAACCAAGGCCTTCTCTGCTTCTTGGCTAAGGTTAGGAAAGCAGTTTTGAGGTCCCAAGGACTCACATATGGCTTCTGTGCACTTCTATAGCATAGCACAGCGCTCCAGGTACCAACCTGCCAGAGCTCAAAAGATCTTGGGAAGTGATTTTAGGGTGGAGATATGGGGTACAAAGGGATGCAGCTGTACTTACAACTCGATTACCTGCCAAGGGATAGGTCTTTGCTGCTGTTATTTCTGTTTTCTACTTTCTTCAGTGTGTAGCTAGCAGAGGAAGGGAGAGGGATTTCTCTTCCATAAACTCAAATTCCACTTTGCAGCTTTTGTCTTCATCATTTCTCATGCTCTCGCTCTATTTGTTGCTTCCCTGAGCTCCTCCTTACTTAAGCAAGAAAGGACTTAAATGATAACCTGACTTCAGCAGGAGGGTCTAACGTTTGAGGTTCACTTTGTGAACTGTGAGGGCAGAGCAGCTGCATCTTCTGCTTCCTTGAGTTCTATCGAACAAGCACCTGGCCCACGGTGGGTGTCTGCAAATGTGTGTTGACCAAGAATGTTGTAAAGTTCTAATTTACAAGTTTTTGTTGTCTTAGGGGCACCTGGGTGGTTCAGTTGGTTAAGCGTCGGACTCTTGATTTCGGCTCGGGTTATGAGTTTGAGCCCTGCATTGGACTCTGTGCTGACAGCACAGAGCCTGCTTGGGATTCTGTCTCCCTCTCTCTCACCCCTCCCCAACTTGCTCTCTCAATAAACTTAAAAAAATAAAAATAAAAATGAAGTTTTCAGAGTTACTTAGAATTAAAGCAAAAATAAATAGAATGCTACTGCTTTAAAGAATAAGATTTTTTTGGGCGCCTGGGTGGCTCAGTTGGTTAAGCGTCCGACTTCGGCTCAGGTCGTGATCTCGCGGTCCGTGAGTTCGAGCCCCATGTTGGGCTCTGTGCTGACAGCTCAGAACCTGGAGCCTACTTCTGATTCTGGGTCTCCCTCTCTCTCTGACCCTCCCCCCGTTCATGCACTGTCTGTCTCAAAAATAAATAAACGTTAAAAAAAAAAAAAAGAATAAGATTTTTAATTATGATCATTTTCAAGCATACAGGGAAAAAAGGGAAAATGATGAAAATCTATATACCTGCCAGATATTCAACAAGATTTGAATTATCATCAGGCTATTTAGAAAGTGTTCCAACATAGAGTAGCTTGTGCTTTTCAGAATCACAGAGCTTTAGAGGCATTAGAAATTAAGAGGCATTCCTAATGACTCAAGTGGAATTGACTAAGTTCCTTTCCTTAAGCTCTCTATGCATCAGCTTCCTCATATGTGAAGTGGGCATAATAATAGTATTTGTTAGAAAGGGTTGTTAGGCTAGAAGTCAATAGCACCTGACACATGGTAAGTGCTCAGTGAATGTTAATTATTTTAAGCCTACTACTTTATACTTTCCAACAAATGATAAAAGACCAGACCAGAATTAAGGGCCACCAGCCTGGCTCAGTGGGTAGAGTGTGACTTTTTTTTTTTTTTTTTTTTTTTTTTTTAGCGTTTATTTATTTATTTTGAGAGAGAGAGAGCACATGCACATGTGAGTGGGGGAGAGGCAGAGTCCCAAGCAGGCTTCACAGCTCAAGGAACCTGATGTGGGGCTTGAACTCACAAACCTATCAGATAATGACCTGAGCAGAAATCAAGAGATAGATGCTTAACCGACAGAACCACCCAAACACCCCAACTCTTGATCTCAGGGATGTAGGTTTACCATGTTGGGTATAGAGATTACTTAATAAAATCTTAAAAAAAAAAAAAAAAAGTCTGTAATTAAGAACCACAGAAGCAGTGCAGGGCTGTGCTTACAACTGTGCAAGTTATTCTTTACATAAATCTGGGGTCGGTGGTGGGCATTCATGTTCTAGTCATTGAATCATAGGCCAATTTTCTGGCACCTAGTGGTACAGTGTTCTGAAGAAGGGGTTAATTTTCTATCCACACAAATTCCCACTTTGGGTTAATAGCACAAGATTGGTGGGAGTGTATAAACCTTGAATGTGATTTCAGTTCTGTACTGATAAATCCTCTTGTACATCTTGACTACAGAATTTTAAGAGGTAGAAAGGGAAAATTACCTGATTTTAAACCACTTAATTCAAGATAATATATTTTTTAAACGATTATTTTTGAGAGAGTGCCAGTGGGGAAGGGTCAGAGAGACAGAGGATCCGAAGCAGGCTCTGCACATCGTAAAAGCAGGGCCTGATGCGGGGCTTGAATCCACAAACTGTGAGATCATGACCAAGCCAAAGTTGGATACTTAAACGACTGAGTCACTCAGGAGCCCTCATGTTAGTATTTTTAAAAAGTTAACTATGTAAAAAACTATGTTAGTGAGTAAGGGGTTAGGGTAGATGCTAATAGACAATTATGAGACAGTTCCTGAAAAGGCTTTCTCATAACACTATTGGTTGGAGTATAAATTTACTGGAATATTTTGAAGGCAAACTGGCACTATGTTTTAAGTCATTTTTGTTTTAAGTAGACTCCACACCCAACATGGGGCTTGTAACTCACAACCCTGAGATCATCAGCTACATGCTCTATGGAGCCAGCCAGCCCCACAAACTGGATACCATTTTACACTTGTCTATCTTTGATATAGTAATTCTACATCTAGACATTTATCCTAAGGAAACACAAGTACATAAAGACAAATGTATAAAGACATTCATTGCAGCTTTGTAATGAAACAGCCAGAAAAAACAAAACCAAAATCTAGAACTACTCCAAAGAAAAATACTAAATAGTAGACACTTGGAGATGATAAAATAATGATGCTAGTATGAACATTGATTTTGCATTCTTTTTAAGGTTATAATCAACCAAAGGAAGACCGAGAAATCTCAGCCACTTGCATATATGGGGTTAGTCCATAAATTTATCTCATTGATGTTTCTTTCAGAGATGCTTTTGTGTGCTTTCTCCTCTGTGTGTGCTGCTTTAAGTTTACTTATGTGAAAGAGAGAGAGAGAGAGAGCACATGAGTGCAAATGGGGGAGAGGCAGAGAGAGAGAGAAGGAAAGAGAGAGAGAGGGAGAATCCCAAGCAGGCTCCACTTGGGGCTCGAACCCACAAACCCAACCCAAAGTTGGAGGCTTAACTGACTGAGCCACCCAGGCGTCCCTGTACTGCTTTAAATCTGTTTTTTTCTCACAAACTTAATAAAACATAGGCTAAGTTTTTTCACTTTTATAGTAAATATGTACAGAACACTTATAAAATCAACAATTAGATTCCTTCAAAATCAAACTCTTAAGACAGGAAAGAAGGCTGATAATTTTATTTCTTGTACCCAACCAAAGTTTGCCTGCTTTATGTGGGAAAAGCACTGTACACATTAAGTCCCCAGCCCCAGGAGCTTCCTCAAAATTAACTAGTGAAATAGCACAACTGCTGCCCAATGACAGTATTGCAGTGGTGCTCATTTTAATAAGAGGCACAGGCTTGACTTCTTGGCCATCAAAGTAGGTATTAGCTTGCAATATAAGGGAATCCTCCTAGTATAGTGGTCAACGTATAAACATCATCAGCTTGTCAAAGTGCATATTCTTTATTTTTTTTAAAGTTTATTTATTTTGAGAGAGAGAGAGAGAGCGAGAAAGCAAGAAAGTGAGCGAGCAAGCAGGGGAGGGGCAGAGAGAGAGAATCCCAAGCAGGCTCCACAGTGTCAGCACAGACCCTGACTGGGGGCCTTGATCTCACGAATTATGACATCATGACCTAAGCTGAAATCAAGTCAGATGCTTAACTGACTGAGCCACCCAGGAGCCTCCAAAGTGTATATTTAAAAAAAAATGTTTTTATTTATTTTTGAGAGACAGAGCACAAGTGGGGCAGAGAGAGAGGGTAACACAAGATCTGAAGCAGGCCCCAGCCTCTGAGTTGTCAGCACAGAGCCTGATGCTGGGCTTGAGCCAAAGTGAAGACATTTAACTGACTAGGCCACCCAGGCACCCCTTCTCTTTTTTTTAAAAATGTTTTAAAATTTTTATTTTGAGAAGGAGGGGAGGGACAAAGGATCCGAAGTTGGCTCAGAGCTGACAGGCTGACAGCAGTGAGTCCAATGTAGGGCTTGAACTCACAACCTGTGAGATCATGACAGGAGCCAAAGTTAGATGTTCAGCCACCTGAGCCACCCAGGTGCCCCCAAAGTGCATATTCTTGAGCCCTATATCCTAGATCTACCAAATCAGCAATGTACCTTTTTAAAAGTTCTCGGGGCACCTGGGTAGCTCAGTCGGTTAAGCTTCTGACTATTGATTTTGACTCAGGTCATGATCTCATGGTTCCTGGGATTGAGCCATGCATCTGGCTCTGCACCATCAGTGCAGAGCTTGCTTGGAATTCTCTCTCCCTGCCCCTCCCCTCCCTGTGTGCTCTCTCTCAAAATAAATAAATAAACTTAAAGAGAAAAAAATATTCTCTCAAAATAAATTAAAAAAAAATTAAAAAGTCCTCCAGGTATCTGTAATTCCCACAAGTTTTGAAAACCACTTCCCATTACTTCTAATTTCTTCTTAAAACCAAACCCAGCACAACTATAAATACTTGAGAAGAATCACCACTTGACATTTGCTACAAGAAATGTTTTTAATGGAAAAATTATTAAAAAATAATCTATAAAGTTGTATTTGAAAGCAATAAAGTTTACAGTTAATGGCCATAGGACATAATAGAAAACTGAGCTCAAGGCCCAAAAAACATGAGTTTATCATTTAGGCTCTTATATTTAGTGGTCTTCTTAAAGCATTTTCATAAAGAAAGAAAAAAATCACAAAACAAGCCCCAACAAATTAAAGAAGATGGAAGTCCATACTATGCATCTTTCTGACCACACGCTATGAAACTATATATAACCTAACCACAAGAAAAATCTAGAAAGACCACAAATGCATTGAGGTTAAATAACGTGCTACTAAATAATGAATGTTCAACCAGGAAATAAGAAAGAAATAAAGAAGTACATGGAAACAAATAAAGATGAAAACACAATGGTTTAAAACCTTTGGAACACAGCAAGAACAGTTTTAAAAGTAAAGTTTATGGCGATTCAGGCATACATCAAGAAGCAAGAAAAACCTTAAACAACTTAACCTTACACCTAAAACAACTTGAAAAAGAATAAACAAACCTAAAACCAGCAGAAGGAAGGAAATAATGATTAGAGCAGAAATAAATGATAGAAAAACTAAAAAAACAATAGAACAGATCAATAAAACTAGGAGCTATTTCCTTGAAGAAAAAAATCAATAAAAGTGATAAACCTTTAGCCAGACTTTCCAAGAAAAAGAAAGGACTAAAATAAATAAAATCATAAATAAGGAGAAATAACAATCAACACCACAGAAATACAAACAATTATAAGAGACTATGAAAAACTATATGCCAACAAACTGCACAATCTAGAATGGATAAATTCCTAGAAACATATAAACTACCAAAACTGAAACAGAAAGAAATAGAAAATTTGAACAGACCCATAACCAGCAAAGAAATTGAGTCAGTAATAAAAAAAATCTCCCAACAAATTAAGTCCAGGACCAGATGGCTTCGCAGGTGAATTCTACCAAACATTTAAAGAGTTAATACCGGGGTGCCTGCGTGGCTCAGTTGGTTAAGCGTCCAACTTCAGTTCAGGTCATGATCTCAAGTTCCTTGTGCCCTGCATCAGGCTCCGTGCTGACAGCCTGGAGCTGGAGCCTGCTTAGCATTGAGTGTCTCCCTCTCTCTATGCCCCTCCCCCGCTTGTGTTCTATCTTTCTCTCAAAAATAAAGAAACATTGAAAGAATAAAAAGAGTTAATACCTATTCACAAACTATTACAGAAAATAGAAAAGGAAGGAAAACTTTCAAATTCATACATGAAGCCATCATTACTCTGATACCAAAATGAGATAAAGACACCACAAAAAGAGACTACAGGCCAATACCTCTCATGAACATAAATGCAAAAATCCTCAACAAAATACTAGCAAACCAAATCCAACAATACATTAAAAAAAAATCATTTGCCACCATCAAGTGGGATTCATTCCTGGGTTGCAGGGGTGGTTCAATATTTGCAAATCAATCAATGTGATTCATCACATCAATAAGAGAAAGGATAAGAACCATATGATTTCAACAGATGCAAAAAAAAAAAAAAAAAAAGAAAAAGAAAAAAGAAAAAGCATTTGACAAAGTACAACATCCATTCATGACAAAAGCCCTCAACAAAGTAGGTTTAGAGGGAACATACATCAACATAATGAAGTCCAACTAAAAACTCACAGCTAATATCATCCTTAATGGGAAAAAACTGAGAGCTTTTCCCCTAAGGTCAAGAAGAAGAAAAGGATGTTCACTCTAACCACTTTTATTTAACACAGTGCTGGGAAGTCCTAGCCACAGCAATCGGACAACAAAAAGAAATAAAAGACATCCAAATTGGTAAAGAGGAAGTATACCTTTCACTATTTGCAGATGACACGATACTATACATAGAAAATCCCATAAGGCACCTGGGTGGCTCAGTGGGTTGAGTGTCCAACTTCTGCTCAGGTCTGTGGGTTCGAGCCCCACGTCGAGCTCTGTGCTCACAGCTCAGAGCCTGGAGCCTGCTTCTGATTCTGTGTCTCCCTCTCTCTCTGCCCCTCCCCCACTGATGCTCTCTGTCTCTCAGAAATAAACATTAAAAAAATTTTTTTAAATAAAAAATTAAAAAAAAATTTTTTTAAATGTTTATTTATTTTTGAGACAGAGAGAGACAGAGCATGAATGGGGGAGGGTCAAAGAGAGGGAGACACAGAATCTGAAACGGGCTCCAGGCTCTGAGCTGTCAGCACAGAGCCCGATGCGGGGCTCGAACTCACGGACCGCGAGATCATGACCTGAGCCGAAGTCGGCCGCTCAACCGACTGAGCCACCCAGGCGCCCCAAAAAAATTTGTTTTAAAAAAGTCCGAGAGACTCCAACAAAAAACCCGCTAGAACTGATAAACTCAGTAAAGTTGCCGGATAGAAAAATCAATGTGAAAACATCTGTTACATTTCTATACACCAACAGCGAAGCAAGAGAAAGAGAAATTAAGTAAACAATCCCATTCATAATTGCATCAAAAACAGTAAGATACCCAGGAATAAATCTAATCAAAGAGGTGAAAGACCTGTACTTTGAAAACTATAAAACACTGATGAAAGAAACTGAAGATGACAAAAAGAAATGGAAAGACATTCCACATTCCATGCTCATGGAAGAACAAATATTGTTAAAATATCTGTACTACCCAAAGTAATCTACTCATTTAATGCAGTTCCTATCAAAATTTAATGCAATTCCTATCAAAATACCAACAGCATTTTTCACAGAACTAGAACAATTCTAAAATTTGTATTAACCACAAAAGACCCTGAATAGCCAAACCAATCTTGAAAAAGAAAAGCAAGGCTGCAGGCATCACAATTCTGGGTTTTAAGTTATATTACAAAGCTGTAGTAATTGAAACAGTGTGGTACTAGCACAAAAGCAGACATACAGATCAATGGAACAGAACAGAAAACCCAGAAAAAACCCACAACTATAGGACCAATTAATCTTTGACAAAGCAAGAAAGAATATCCAATGAGAAAGTCTCTTCAACAAATGGTGTTGGGAAAACTAGACCACTTTCTTACACCATACACAAAAATAAATTCAAAATGGATTAAATGACCTAAATGTGAGATCTGAAACCATAAAAATTCTAGAAGAGAACACAGGCAGTAACTTCTTTGACAATGGCCAAAGCAACTTAAGAGAAACAAATGCAAAAATTAGCTATTGGGATTACATCAAAATAAGGTTTCTGCACAACAAACAACTAAAAGGCAACCTACTGAATAGAAGATATTTGCAAATGATGTATCTGATTAAGGGTTACTATCCAAAATATATAAAGAAATGATAGAGGCGCCTGAATGACTCAGTCGGTTAAGCATCCAATTCGATTTCCGTTCAGGTCATGATCTCACAGTTCGTGGATTCGAGCCCTGCGCTGGGCTCTGCGGTGAGTCTGTTTGGGATTCTCTCTCCCTTTCTCTCCCTCTCCCTTGCTCGCATACTCTTTCTCAAAATAAACATTTTTTTTTAAAAAAGAAAAAAGCTCATGAGGAGGGAGAAAAAAAAAAACATCAAAAGTGGCATTGTTAATTTTTTTTTAAGGTAAATTCTACACCCAGCATGAGACTCAAACTCACAACCTTGAGATCCAGAGTCACATAACTCTACCGATTGAGTTAGCCAGGGACCCCAGCATTCTTAATTTTGCTTTCTTCTGAATATAACAGTTATGAAAAACTTAGTTAATTCATCCACAGGTCATATCCTCATCACTACACAAACACTAAGGCCCTACTATATTGCAGAAACCCGGACAGTAAGAACACACAGGGAAGGTCTACAACTGGGGAGTGAAGATATTCAAGGGATGCAAAAGGAAATTAATGGCTTTAAAAACTCCTTTAAAAATTCTCACTTTATTCTTAGAGCAACCCGGTTTCAGACAAATCTGAGAGTTTAAGTAATTTGCCTGAGTACCTTACTATATATCCTAAGTGTGGCCTCCAACAAGAATCATCTAAGAGCTAACTAAAAATTAAGAATCTTAGGCTCCAATTCAGATCTACTGACTCAGATCTAGTTTATCAAGATCCCCAGGTTATTTTTATGCACGTTCGAAGTTTTAGGTACTTGGCCCTAATGCCCATTATTCTAAGTGGTACAGCTGGGATAGAGGATGGGCCTGAGCCAAGTTTTAAAAAATGGCCTTAGAAAAGCAACAAATGAATAAAGAACTGCAGAAAAGTGATCTGAGCTTGGAGTCTGGACTGAATACAGCTTATCCAAAATCTTGATAAGCACACTGAAGACCCAGAAAATAGTAGATACATATAGAAATACTTTCAGCCAAAAAATATAAATTTACTTTATTTTTGAGAGTGCATGAGCAGGGGAGGGACAGAGAGAGAGGGAGACGGAGGATTTGAAGTGGGCCCTGCACTGACAGCAGAGAGCCCAATGTGGTGCTTGAAATCACAAACTGCATCATGACCTGAGTCAAAGTTGGATGCTTAACGGAGTCACCCAGGTGCCCTATATTTACATTTTTGAAAGGAAAAATGTGGACTAGATCTTTTTTTTTTTTTTTTTGAGAATCAGGAAATTTTGATTTTTTAAGTATATGCCCAATGTGGGCTTGACCTTAAGACACCTCAAAAGCCCCATGCTCTATCAATTGAAGACAGCCAGGTGCTCGAGAATCATTAAGTTTTAAAACATTTTATGTGGCGCACTCACAGAAATTCAAGTTTTCTATCAAAATTAGGTATATAAAATTCACCTGTGCTTCCCATTTCACATTTAGATTTCAGACTAAGATCCCAAGGCTCTTCAATAGAACAAGCACATCATTTTAGCACAAAGAACCAGAATCTACCTTCAGGTTAGTGTTTCAAGCAGTTAAGACTTTAGTGCTTAACAAAGCTGATGGCTCTGTGATTCAATGAGGTTTTTAAGTTTATTAGCATTCTCAAGGTCTACCTTGTTTCAGATAAAAAGCTTTTGACCATAAAGCCCTTTGCAGGGCAACTTTCATCAAAAGCTGTTAAAAATCTGTTATGTTCCATATCAAGAATGTGTCTGGGGTACTAATGAACCATGCAAAATGATAACATTCTCTTAGAAGCAAAATAATCAGCTTTATTATACAATTGTATCTAGGGATGGCTACCTGTACTTCATGTAGCATATACTCTAAATATCTAATTGTACTTACATCTCTGAAAATTTCTCTAATTTTCTACAAACCAATGTTGGTGGAGAGGTAAAGCTGACCATCATCTCTAATTTCCAAGTGAGAAACTAAAGTTGGGGGGCTGTGGATTTGCTCCCAGTTACATGAAAAGCAGAGGTGGAACGCAAAGTTATAATCACTTCGGCTCCTCCACCTGTTGGATGCTTATTGAACCAGGCTTTAGCATCATGCCTGTGGCAAACACAGGGATGCAAGACCTAACAGTCTTATGAAACTTGTGGCTGCCATGATTATAGAGCTGTCAATCAGGCTGTTGTTCACTTACTAAATACTGCATTTTAGAAACAAAGACTGCCCAGAGGGCATTTGTTGGGATAAGCACTAGGTGATATATTTAAGTGATGAACCACTAACTTCTACTCCTGAAACCATTCTCACACTATATGTTACACTAACTTGGATTTAAATAAAATTAAAAAACTAAAAATAAACTGTTTAATAAAAAAAAAAAAAAAAAAAGACTGTTCTTTGGTGTTCTGTATCTTGGTTTATACCCATGGACATTTTATTTTTGGTCTTGTTTTCTTGTTATTCCCCCATTCTTTACTATAAAATTACTTTGTGTTATCCTTTTAAAATTGTCACTTTAGAAAAAAATTGCATCTATGATAATTACTTTGTTGCT
This sequence comes from Leopardus geoffroyi, assembly GCF_018350155.1. NCBI lineage: Eukaryota > Metazoa > Chordata > Mammalia > Carnivora > Felidae > Leopardus > Leopardus geoffroyi. Next base: position 188,587,054 of record NC_059328.1, on the reverse strand, counting down.
CCATTCAGAACTCTGAAGTAAATAAAAGTTTAGGAACACAATTTTTTCTTTCTGAAGAGATACAGAAAAGTTGTGCTCACTTAATTTAAAAATTTTGAACACAAAACACAGCTTTATTTAAATAAACACAGAGGCGGAAAAATAGGAGAAAAGGAGAAAAAGAGTCCGAAAAGGAAAAAAGAAACATTAGTGTGAGGCTCTCAAATTGGTCCATCTACATGATCTCCCAAAAGGCTAAGTTTCAAATTAACAAGTCACAACTCTCACTTCTCAGCTTTAATTATCAAAGCACTAACCATCAAATGCTAGATAGAATAAAGGGCCAAGGCTGTCTACCTAAAATACAGAGATCACAGAACTGCCTCAAAGTACAAAGAAAATATTTTTATTTGTATAACAAAGACTCTAAGAAATGATAACATAATCAAATTATCAGAATTGGTGTCAAGACACAAATAGGTTTGGAAAGCTATAGATGATCAATCACTTTGTTTCATTCAACGTTCTCTCAATTGGAGAGCATCTCTGATATTTCCTGACTGAAGTGTGATGTATCCAGGTGATTCAAAGATGGTTCCCTTCAATTAGTCCTCATTATCTCTCTTTTTTTTCTTTTTCTTCTTTTTCTCTGGACTCTGAAAATAACCAACAAGAAGGCTTTTGAAAGAGCTGTAAATGTATGGGTAACAATAACTTTTCCTATAAGAACAAAGGAGATCTATTTTCCTTAAAAATAAATTTGGGTTAAAGATTAAAACCTAAAAATATAAAAACCACCTCTATGAAAGTGATCTTTAGCAAAAATATAAAAACAAAAACCCAAAAAATATAAAAACCAAAAGTGATCTGTAGCAAATCATATTCTTTCTTTCTCAAGGCAAACCTATTTTGCAATAAGATTCTACGTTTAGGAAATGGCTCTTTGTAAAAAATATCATTTTTATTTTTACTATTCCATCATTGAAAACCGTAACTGCTTGCTCATTTCTGATAAAGAGAATAGAATAAAATACAGAGACCCTGTCCATACCAACAAAGTATTGGCAATTAAAAACAAACATACAGGAATTGCTGTGCTAGTGCACGGTTCTTCCTCGGAAAGTGGTTCCTCCTTAATGTGTTTCTTTTTGTCCTTTTTCTTCTTCTTCTTCACAGATGTCTCCTGTTCTTCCACCACTAGTACTCCTTCTTCCTCTTCTTCCTCTTCTTCGGCTGCTACTGTTGTGGTTTCTTCAACTGAATGGGTAAGTATAAAGACACAACAATTAACATTGTGTCAGACCTCACTTCCCCCACCCCAAACTTTTGGAATCTCACTCCCCCCCCCCCCCATCATTCTGGTTAACTAGCCAATGTTTATTATAAAATTCTATAAGTGGAAAGGTCCTTGCAATTCCTGCCTAGTCCATTAACTCTAACTTAAATGATATAAAGCTCAAAGAAATTTCTCATGAGATCAGGTAGCTACGTATAGAAATTAGGAATAAAACACATTGAAACTATTTTTGCAAACTGTCAATTATATTAGAAATGATTAAGAGTTTATGCTCCAGAGTTAGGACACTTGGGTTTACTCAACCTGGTGGGACCTGGAGAGTAAGTCATTTGACTTCTGTAAACTCATATTACTCATCTGTAAAATTTAGTGATGTCTACCTCACTGGATGATAACTAGGACTTAATGAGATAACATATAATACTTGGGGCATTAGAATGAGGACTCAATAATAGGTAGCTATCGTTAGAAACTCATTCACCTTTAAGGGAAAAAAAAAGTCATTCACCAAAAATTCATTTAGCACCTACTAAATACCAGGTTGTATTCTACAATTTGAGATACAACAAGGCATAAAACAGACAAACTCCTTGTCCTTATATATCTTTTATTTTAGGAGTAGAGAAAAAACCCAAAATGATACAACTATACAATATTTTACACAGTAATCAGTGCTAAAGGTAAAAATAAAGCAGGAAGGGGAACATTGAAGAAGACAATGCGTATGGATAGTTTAGACAGGGCAGTCAGACAAACACCTGCAAGAAGCAAGGGAGTGAGTGAATGATGGAAAAATATTATCCTGAGGAAAATTTTTCCAGGTATAGAGAATAGCAAATGCTAAGGTTATTTTGGGAGAGAAGGGGAATTGGCAGGTTTAAGGAATAAGAAGGAGGCCAGTGTGGCTGCAGCAGAGTGAGCAAGGAGTAGGACTGAATCAGAGCTAATGGGTGTCACGGTGGCTGCTACATTAAGAACAGCAGTGGTGGATATGACAAGTGGTTAGACTCTGGATATATATATGTGTGTGTGTGTGTGTGTGTATATATATATATATATATATATATAAATGTTTATTTATTTCTGAGACAGAGCATGAGTGGGGGAGGGGCAGAGAGAGAGGCAGACACAGAATCTGAAGCAGGCTCCAGGCTCTGAGCTGTCAGCACAGAGCCCGATGCAGGGCTTGAACTCACAGACCGCGAGATAATGACCTGAGCCGAAGTCGGATGCTCAACCAACTGAGCCACCCAGGCGCCCCTTTATATATATATTTTTTTAACGTTTATTATTGAGAGACAGAGAGACATAGAGCTGAGCAGGGGAGGGGTAGAGAGAGGGGAAGACACAGAATCTGAAGTAGGCTCCAGGCTCTGAGCTGTCAGCACAGAGCCCGACGCAGGGCTCGAACTCACAAACCATGAGATCATGACCTGAGCTGAAGTCAGACAGCTAACCGACTGAGCCACCCAGGTGCCCCTGGAAATATTTTCAAAGTAGAACTGAATTGAAAGGATTTGTTGCCAAAATAGGGGTGTGTGGCTGTTGACGGAGCATGCAAGTCTTGATCTCGGGGTTTTAAGTATGAGCACCATACTGGGTGTAGAGATTACTCAAAAATATAAGTTCTAAAAAAAAAAAAAAAAAAAGGATTTGTTGCCAGAGTAGGTTTTCGAAGAGTGAAAGTTAAAGGCCAAAGCAACCAGAATTGCTACTTTATAAGAAAAATAAATTGGAGAGTAACAGACTGAGAGTAACAAGGATCCACGAAAGTTCAAGTTTAAAAAGCTTACTGGATGGATATACAAGTGAAGATACAATCCTGGAGTCTGGTGTTTCAAATGCTAATTAAGGGACCTAGAGATCACCTTACTGTTCAATAAGTAAACAGAAGTGTAGAAGCTGAATAACTTGTTTATGTTCTCTTCAGCCAGGGTAAGAATTCCCATTTGCTGATAGTATACTTTTGACCACTAAGCTATTTAGAAACCAAAAATTAAATCAGTCATTATTTTAATGCATGATACTCTTGTTGGACTAGTCTGTAGGCATTCAACACAAGTACTGCTAGTAAACAGAATTACTGGCTTATCAACTTTGCGAGACAGCGTAGTTCAATGGAGAGCACCTATTAAATATTACTGTAACGGCAGGCTACCCAATGTTATTACTATAGTCCATTCTATGTGACAGAAACAATGAAGAAAACCACTGCTGTGAATTCTACTCTTAACTATATAACAAAAATACTTCAATAACGTAGAAACCATAAGCATTTTTTTATGTTTTAAGCTATTCTCAAAATAGCTCACATGGTAGTTAACTAAAGTTTGGTACACTTAGCATAATACAGAATTCCACATATTGAAAGAAACGCTTCTCACATTCCTCTATGAAGTCTGATATATCTAATAGTACCTGAACTATTCCCAGAGAACATGGCAGCTTATTAAAACACCATTAGCTTTCAATATGGGTGATTTTACAATAAAGTTCAGTGGCATGTACTTTCCCAAGATTTCTGAAGTCTTTCTTAAAAAATAATATAGAGGTGCCCAGGTGGCTCAGTCGGTTAAGCGTCCAATTTCGGCTCAGGTCATGATCTCATGGTTCATGGGTTTGAGCTCTGTGTTGAGCTGTGCTGACAGCTCAAGAGCTGAAGAGCCTGCTTCAGATTCTGTGTCTCCCTGTCACTCTGCCCCTTCCCCACTCGCATGTGCACTCTCTCTCAAAAATAAATAAACATTAAAAAAAATATATATATAAAGAACATTCAAAAAATTTAAACTGACCTTTAATTTTAACCTTGGCTTTTTTTGCCTTCTTTTCAATAATTTCATCCTCTTTATCTACCTGTTCTATCTTGCGTTTCTTAGAACAGGTTGGGAGTGTGGAGTCACCAGAAGGATCATATGTCTTCACTTCACTGAAAAAGCCAAATTATAGAAAATTTCTACAAATACTTGTATGAAATAATTCTAAACAGATTTAAAGGAAATACTAGTAGATAATACTTACATAAGCATACAATGCTGTTTTACTTTAGTGGCTGTGGGGCAGTTTATGAAAACTAATAGTTCCCAAAAGGTAAAGAGGTTTTACTATTTTCCAAGCAGATCAATCAGACTTCAAGAGAAGTGGGGAACTAAAATGAATTTTGGTTTAGTAATCAATGTAGTGACTATGGTACAGAAAAACATTCAATCAGTATGGGGAAAGATGGAAAAAAAATCTCTTTATACCAAATGACATCTAGAAAGTAAAAATTGAAGCAATTCAAGTTTTAGAACATAGGGCAATTCAATGAAAACAACAACAACAAAACAGAAAACCCACAAAAAACCTCATCAAGTTAATACTAAAGACTTCATCACAAAATCCCAAAAGGTAGAACAAGCAGGGATACATATGGATAAACATTCCCTAAATAAGGCAACATTTGCTTTCGCTCTAATGTAGCAGAAAGAAAAAACTGAAGTACTAAGTGCCTAAGAACTAAACCTCATAATTGGTGCTTTAACACCATGTGTTTAAAATCCTAAGTTCATGTGTTTAAAGTCCCATGGTATGGGAATATTAAAAAATTGTTCAAAACAAGCTAACGAATGTTTCATTTTTTAAATTGTAGACTTGTGGCTGTTTAATTTTTATAGATTAAAAACATTTAGAATTTAAAGAACAAAGATCCACACTTATCAACTAAACACATCAAATTAGACCTTGAACAGAATAAAGGAAAACAATTTTTCTAAATGTGTACACTTACAGACATATGAATATATATGGTAAGATGTTATGGTATTTTGTTCTCCTTGCCCACTTATTTACTATTAAAATTCTTAGAAGGGTTACAAGAGTCCTAATGGAATTTATGGGTTAATGACAAGAAACATTTTAAAGGCTCCTGATACATACTGTCAAACTGCTTCCCAGAAAAGTTGTACCACTCTCTACTTCCATCATCACAACCTTACCAGTGTTGAACATTACCTCAAATAACAAGCAAAATACCTCTCCCTACACGTATCTTTTGTTAATTTCATGGTGGTCTGAATACTATGCCTCTTAGCTAGTTTTAGACTCTTCTGTCTTTACATCTGAAAATGAACAAATATTAAGAAAAAAAGCCAAGGGGTGCCTGGCTGATCAGTCGAAGGAGTATGCAAATCTGGATCTCACAGTCTTGAGTTTGAGCCCACGTTGGGTATAGAAAGCCAAAACAAGTATGCTATATGTGTACTTAGTACAACAACGTAAAAATATGTATATGATTAAAAATTGTGGGGTGACTGGGTGGCTCAGTCAGTTAAGCATTTGACTCTTGATTTCGGCTCAGGTCATCATCACACAGGTTCATGGGATTGAGCCCTGCATTGGGCAGCATGGAACCTGCTTGGGATTCTCTCTCCCTCTCCCCCTTCCCACACTCTCTCCCTTACGAATAATATAAAGTTAAAAAAAAAAAAGTAAATATGGAAAACTGTAAGGAGCAAAGAAACAATTAGAGACATTGAGGTGTTTACGTTTATAATAAAAAAGTGCTGTCAAAAATTATAATTTAAATAAGCAGAAACTGTTCATCCATCCTCCCCCAAACGTACTCACCTTTTATGTTCGTATTTTTCTGTTTTTGCTAATGCTTTTCCTGTTCCACTTATTTTCCTTATCTAAGAAAAGATATCAATTTTTGGTAAATATAAGGGAAATTGTTAACAGCAGAAACAAAAAATGTTGTTAGATATGCTGAAATGTTTCATAAATAAAGCTGCTTAGGTGAAATAATTAAGTACATACACTTGAAGTTTATTAATTTTTGATAGCTAACACTTCTGCAATAATAGGCAGGATGTGGTTCTTACCCCTCTATCTTCCAAGGTCCTCAACCTGGCCTCTAATTTGGCTCTGTTCTCAATTCCCATTGCAGAACTGGAATCTTCACCAAAAGCATCATACCGGATAGCCAAAACAGTTTTGGCTGCCAGCATTCGAGAAATCTAAAAGAGAACTTGAAGTTAGAGGCATTCAAACTATATTCCAAGTTGAGATATAAAAATCCTCAATAAGTTATCCATGAGAAAACTAGAGCAAGTCATGAACTCAATCATTCACTCTAGGATTTTTCCAAATCAGGAATTACAAAAGTATTATAAAATCATACAACTCAAGAAACCTATCTTATATCTCAATCTTTGCCACCATATAATGGGTAACTGGTTATATACACAACTATATTCGTTTTGGTGGAAAAAAGTATCTTGTAGTTCATATCTAAAATGAGCTCAAGCTGGAGAGGATGTGGAGAAACGGGAACCCTCTTGCACTGTTGGTGGGAATGCAAACTGATGCAGCTGCTCTGGAAAACAGTGTGGAAGTTCCTCAAAAAATTAAAAATAGATCTACCCTATGACCCAGCAATAGCACTGCTAGGAATTTACCCAAGGGATACAGGAGTGCTGATGCACAGGGGCACTTGTACCCCAATGTTTATAGTAGCACTTTCAACAACAGCCAAATTATGGAAAGAGCCTAAATGTCCATCTACATCAACTGATGAATGGATAAAGAAGATGTGGTTTATATATACAATGGAATACCACTTGGCAATGAGAAAGGATGAAATCTGGCCATTTGTAGCAATGTGGATGGAACTGGAGAGTGTTATGCTAAGTGAAATAAGTCAGGCAGAGAAAGATAAGATACCGTATGTTTTCACTCATATGTGGATCCTGAGAAACTCAACAGAAGACCAGAGAGGGGTGGGGATAGGGGGAAAAAAGTTAGAGAGGGAAGGAGACAAACCATAAGAGACTCTTAAATACTGAGAACAAACTGAGGGTTGATGGGGTGTGGGGGGGAGGGGAAAGTGGGTGATGGGCATTGAGGAGGGCACTTGTTGGGATAAGCACTGGGTGTTGTATGGAAACCAATTTGACAGTAAATTACATATATAAAAAATAAGATAAAAAAATAAAATGAGCTCAAACTGCTCTTCTAATGTCTTCTTTTAATTTCTACTCAGTGACCTTAGTTCTATATCAAGAGGTCATCCAGAAAACGCGTAGCCCCCTTTTTAGGCTAATTAACACTTTACCAACCTCCTTCTTCTATCTGCTCTGAATTTTATAAAATTTCAGTTTCTATTAAATTACGTATCCTACCAAAAACCTTGAAAGTACTTAGTTGGTTTAAGATTCAGCTTTCTCATCTGTAAAACCGAGAGACCTACTTCTCATAGGTAGTTTTTTTTTTTTTTTTTTAAGTAAACTCTACACCCAACAAGGGGCTTGGAACTCATGGTCCCACAATCAAGAGGTCCATGCTCTACTGACTAAGTCAGCCAGGAGCCCTGAGTACACTTTCAGTGTACAGAAGTGCTTTTTAAAAAGCTCAAGAATTCATCATTCTCTATTTAATGAAAAGAAGTAGTAGAAAGATTTATTGCATATTACAGAGTAGGATATGGGTTATTTAGAGGGAAAAAAAGAAAAACGACCCACCTCAGGAGAACTGTAACTCACCTTTCCTTTGTGTTTGGGACTTGTTTGGCCTACAAGTGAAGCATGATAAATGAGTCCATACTTTGGAGTATCTCGTCTAGACTTGAGGGCTCTGAAGAGTGCCTTTTCTGCTCCAAGAATCTGAACTGTAGAAGCTGCGTGTTTGGCCAAATTCAAAAGAGAACCTTCAAAAGAAAAGAGGTAGTTACAAGGAATGCAATTCCAAGTATTTGAAAGTTCCATGTATTAAACACAAGACATACAGTCTAAGTATTTACAGCCACTACAGTAAATAAAAATAATTCAGATTCTATATAGTCTGGGATTCCCTAAAAAACTTCAGCATTTGTGATTCATCCATGTAGCACCATGGGCAGAAGTTTGTAATGAATGCTTACGGTAACTGAAGGTTAAGACTATCAGTTCAATTATACTTATTTGCCTGAGAGATGGTATTACTATTCCACATTCCACCACCATACCACAGGGGATGATTTTGGACATCAAATATTCTACTTTTAGAGATGAAAAAAATATACAAATAAATGGAAACTCTCAGGACATCTCAGTAGTAGAACTATGTGATAATCTTCTCACACTTTATTTACCTCTGTTGTTTAAGATATGGAGATGGAGATACACTTATATTATATAAGTATAATCGGGTACTAAAAGGTGCTGGTTTGTTAAATTTATTACACAGATTTCGTAAGAACACACCCCCAACATTAATGCTCAACCACACAATACATATTTAAAATTAAAAACATACTTCTGTTAATCCCTATATCTCTTACAACAAAAGGTTAGCTAAGCCTATGAAATTTCATATGTAGACAACAAAACCTGCCAGATGATCCCAACCTTGCAGCTGAAGGTATCTGAATGGCATATTTGTCTATTTAATGATGCAGTTACAGGAGCTATTCTAGTTTAGACATGGTGACAGATGATATGTTAAGATCTTCTGTGATGGATTATACTCCAATAATATAACGAGCTAGTAATTCACTCTATTTGCAACTATTCAATTTTATAGTATTTTGTAGCATACCTTCTTTGTAAAATCACTATATACATGTTTGAAGTTTTATGATAAATTATTTATTAAAAATATTTTGCATGTCAAATATATTAAAATAGCGTATTTTAAAATAGCATATTTAGGGGCGCCTGGGTGGCGCAGTCAGTTAAGCGTCCGACTTGAGCCAGGTCACGATCTCACGGTCCGTGAGTTCGAGCCCCGCGTCAGGCTCTGGGCTGATGGCTCAGAGCCTGGAGCCGGTTTCCGATTCTGTGTCTCCCTCTCTCTCTGCCCCTCCCCCGTTCATGCTCTCTCTCTGTCCCAAAAAAATAAATAAAAGTTGAAAAAAAAAAAATTAAATTAAATAGCATATTTAATAGTGAACCAAATTCTCAATCAAGCATATATATCAACCCTTGTGATAACTATTCCTATTTTAATCTGATGAGTTTTTAGTATCAGGAAATATTAACTGATTTCATCCTCCTGCACTTCATCTGAATATTCTAATTAATGGTAACAAACTTCTGAAAATGGACCATAAGTGTCTCAGAAGAGGTAGTGACTAAAGATGCCTTCATTATCCAAAAGGAAATCAGGCATACAAATTAGAATCATCATTGAACACTTACTTGGTCCTTGGTTCTCCCCAATATACTATCTACTTCTATTTTTTACCAAAAATTTCTAATAAATGTAATTTGAAGAGTAAAAAATAATCCTAGTAGAAAATAACTCAACTCTAAATATTCCTATTTACCAGTCACATTAAAATCATCACCTGCATGAGCAATAAGCCGTGCTCCCACTAATTCCCCAACCATGACTGTAACGTTCGGTGCAATGGCCATCATTCGATTTTGTAGATATTCATAGAGCTGGGTTCTATACTCTGAGATTTCAATTACCTAGTATAAAGAACAAAGTGGATATGTCAAAAATGATCTGAGTAAAAATTATATAAAAACCACCGCCTGAAACATTACAGTCCTTCCTAAATTATCACAGAACAGCTGTGCAATCCTGGGAAAATGAACCACTCCTTACTTCAGTTTCTCATTTTAATACATATTTTATGAGATAATAAATGTAAACAATCTAATACGCTGCCTAAAAATGTTAGTCAACTATTAATTTGGTTAAGTGCTCAGCTTTGCCTCAGGTCATGATCTCACGGTTTGGGAGTTCAAGCCCTGCATCGGGCTCTGCGCTGACAGAGCAAAGCCTGCTTCAGATCCTCTGTCCCCCTCTCTTTCTGCCTCTTCCCTGTTCATGCTCTCTCTCAAAAACAAACATTAAAAAAAACAAAAACAAACAAAAACTCCAAGGGCTAGACATTGTATCATCCTCTTTGGTACTTTGTTTTTTAAGATTTTGTTTTTAAGTAATCTCTGTACCCAACATGGGGCTAGACTTTAAACCCTGAAATTAAAAGTCACATGCTCTATCAACTAAGCCAGCCAAGTGCCCCTTCTTTGTGATTCTTGTTTAACTATCTCCAAATGGGCAAAAAGGGGCTCCAGGCTACAAACACAGAGGCTGGAATTAAATAATTCAAACTGTAATTCTCTGTCTTCTTAATGGATTTATAATTCATTATCCAGACAATGCTGACAATACAAATAAATTGATAGTGTTCTATTAACTTTACTTCAGTATTATTTCCCCCACTAAGTATATAAATCAAGATGGCATCAGATGAGGTAGTGACTGAACACCCTCATATTTTTCAGGTAATTAGTAAATTTAAAAATCATCATTGCCATCAGAAAATTATTCCATAGCTGGTTCCAACACAACTAGTTTCTCCATGTATAGTTTACCTGAGTGCAGAGATGTAGAATATTGCAAATATCTTCTTCTGAAACCTCTGTTCCCATTGATATCTCTGCAGCTGCTTTCACTTCTGCTTCAACTTCCTCTGGCAGTAATTCAGAAAGTTTAGCTGAGGCATAATTCTTCCTGTCGCCTATGGAATGTTTGCAGAGGATGAGGAAGAATCACTCTTTAACAAATTATATAAAACCCAAATAGTAACAAAACAAAACAAAACAAAACAAAACAAAACAAAACAAAACAAAGGTAGAAATAAGCCAATGAAAAGGGTACCTAAACAAAACAAAAAGCAAACAAGTCTGACCTGGATATTTTTCTTATGTAAAGGCTTAATTTTAGAGCTTAAAATCTCTCCCCACATTTCTATTCAAAAAAAATATGCATTAGATAAAAACAAAATACCCCATGAAATAGGACTGATAATATTGTGACAATTTGTAGCCAAGGTTTCATTAAAGCCAGTGCCATGAATTCTTGAGGTGGTAATATGGTAATATAACATGAACCTGGTAAGTCCTATTTATCAACAATGCCCAAGCCCCTCTACTAATATTACTGTACTATTAATATAGAATATAACAGTAACAGCATAGGCAGCGTACTAGTTTTATTATTAATATAATGCACGCTATTCGAAGTCTACAGTTGTTCGTATTAATGGCAAATTCACTATGAGATATATTCATCTGAAGATGCCATTTTCAGAAAAACCAAATTAGAGGGGCATCTGGGTGGCTCAGTCGGTTGAGTACCTGACTCTTGATTTTGGCTCAGGTCCTGATCTTACAGTTTGTGTCAGGTCATGATTTTACAGTTTGTGGGTTTGAGCCCTGCACTGGGCTCTGTGCTGTAAGTGTGGAGCCTGCTTGGAATTCTCTCTCATTCCCCATCTCTCTGCCCCTCCCCAGGTTGTGCTCGCTTGTGTTCTCTCTCTCAAAATAAATAAATGAACTTAAAAAAAGAAAAAAGAAAGAAAGAAACAAAGAAAGAAAGAAAAGGAAAAACCAAATTAGAGAATGATGCTCTGTTGTACAGGCCATCAAAATCACAGATAACTGTATCTGAATTCTAACAGACACTAAGATCACTACACTCCCAAACACATAAAAGTCATAAGGAACTCTGGGAAGCTCAAGGAAAAAGCATTACTATAAACTCATGTTTTTGGATGCAAATACTTATTTTCAATGCCTTAAAAGATAAAGTTACTCACCAACTTTCTGTAAACACTTGCAGTATGTCAAATTATCTGAAATAATTTTTCCTAATTCAGGAAAATGCCAGCCATACCATTCTCTACACCGCATAATGTAGTTGTTTAGTTCTTTATCTAGATCATCTAACAAGGCTGCAGGAGATTAAGATGGAAAAGAAAAGAACTTTTAAAAAGGCTTTGAAAAACTGTGGTAAAATATACATAAAATTTACTATTTTAACCATTTTCAAGTGTAGGTTTCAGTGGCATCAAGTACATTCACAATGTTGAGCAACAGTCACCCACTATCCATTTCTAGAACTCTTTCATCATACCAAATGGAAACTCTGCACCCAATAAATAACACCCCATCCTCTCCTCCTCCCATCTCCTGGTTATCTCTTCTACTTCCATTCTCTATGAACTTGCCTGTTTTAGGTACCTCATAAGTGGAACCACACAATAGTAGTGTTTTTTTGTGTGGTTTATTTCTCCTAGCAGGTTTTCAAAACTCATATAACATGTTGTAACATGTATTAGAACTTCATTCCTTCTTAAAGATAAATAATAATCCATTGTGTGTATGTATTCCATTTTGTTTACCCATTCATCTGTTAATGGGTATATGGGTTGTTTCCATCTTTTGGCTATTGTGAATAACGCTACTGTGAATGCAGATGTATATATACCTGTGAGTATCTGCTTTCAATTCTTTGGAGTATATACCCAGAAATGCAATTGCCATTTAAAGGGATTTTTAAAACTAGAAACTGTTAAGAATCTGATGTTTTCAAAATTCATTTAATGACTTAGGAAAACGACCTATTACAAAGCCAAGTGAAAAAAGCACAATGCAATAGATCCTACTTAGTCATTTACTTCACGGAAAAACACACATCTGTTAACATCACTAGTGTTAATTCACGTTATTTCTACCTAGTTAAATTATGGGTGGTTTTCCTTCCCAATTCTGCATTTTCTAGTTTCTCTACTTCATTACTAAAAATTCTAACTGATCTCCTTTCCCTTCCTCAAGTGCTAACATTACAAAAAATACAGTTTTAACAGGAGGAAAAAGTCATGAGGATTAGGCCTCCCATGGATTATACTTACAAATTGCCTGAACAATCATGGTATCCACTTTATCAGCACTAAATTTCAATCTATACCGGGACAAGCTGGGGATAAAAGGGAAAAATAAGAAATTACTGACAGCATCTATGAAAAGAACTAACAGCTTAAAAAATTGTTTAAAACCAATCCCCTCTTCTTGGAGCTGCAATATTTTAATTTTCCCAGCATGAGAAAATCAGTTGAACAAGAATACAATATGCAAAATCAGGGGCGCCTGGGTGTCTCAGTCAGTTTAAGCGTCCAACTCTTGGTTTCGGCTCAGATTGTGATCTCATGGTTCCTGGGTTCGAGCCCCAGGTCAGTGCAGAGCCTGCTTGGGATTCTCTCTCTACCCCTGCCCCACTCATGATCTCTCAAAATAAATAAAACAAACAGAATATAATTATGCAAAACCAGGAAATACACATTTAAATTTTTTAATGTTTATTTATTTTTGAGAGACAGAGAGACAGAGAAAGAGCATGCGCCAACACAGTGCGTGAGATCATGACCTGAGCTGAAGTCACTTAACAGACTCACTTAACTGAGCTACTCAAGAGCAACGTGGAAATACACATTTAAAAAGAAAATACATCTGTCCTGCTATAACCTATATTTCAGAAACATGAATTAATTTATGACAGACAAAAAGGATGATGCTGTGCAATGCAAGTCATATTGGCTCATACATGATTTTTACAAGGTATCAATGCTTTATACCAGTAGGTAAATAAAAGTACAGCACTGTTAACACCTGAAAACAGAAAGCCATGGAGGAACAAAATTGTACATAAGGATTTTTTTTAATTTTACTTATATTTATTTATTCTTATGTTTTGTCTCCCTCCCTGTTTTTATATTATTTTTGCTTTCCCTCCCTTATTTTCATGTTTTGTATCTTGAAGTCCTCATAAGAGTGAAGTCATATATTTGTCTTTCTCTAATTTCATTTAGCTTAATACCCTCTAGTTTCATCCATAGTTGCAAATGACAAGATCTCATTCTTTTTGATTGCTGAGTAAAATTCCATTGTGTGCACACACACACACATCCATCAATGGACATCTGGGCTCTTTCCATACTTTGGCTATTGTGGATAGAGCTACTATAAACATTGGGGTGCACATGTCCCTTCAAAACAGCACACCTGTATCCCCTGGATAAATACCTAGTAGCGCAATTGCTGGGTCATAGGGTAGTTCTGTTTTCAATTTTTTAAAAAATCTCCATACTATTTTCCAGAGTGGCTGTACCGGTTTGCATTCCCCCCAGCAGTATACAAGGGTTCCTCTTTTTCCACATCCTCACCAACATCTGTTGTTGCCTGAGTTGTTATTGTTAGCCATTCTGACAGGTGTCAGGTGGTATTTCATTGTGGTTTTGATTTGTACTTCCCTGATGATGAGTGATGTTGAGCATGTTTTCATGTGTCAGTTGGCCATCTGGATGTCTTCTTGGAGAAGTGTCTATTCATGTCTCTTGCCCATTTCTTCACTGGATTATTTGCTTTTTGGGTGTTGAGTTTGATATGTTCTTTATAGATTTTGGGTACTAACCCTTTACCTGATATATCGTTTCAAGTATCTTCTCCCATTCTGTCAGTTGCCTTTTAGTTTTACAGTTTACTCCGCTGTGCAGAAGCTTTTTATTTTGATGAGGTCCCAATAGTTCATTTTTGCTTTTGTTTCCCTTGCCTCCAGAGACGTGTTCAGCAAGAAGTTGCTGTGACCAAGACCAAAGAGGTTTTTGCCTGCTTTCTCTTTGAGGATTTTGATGGCTTCCTGTCTTACATTTAGGTCTTTCATCCAATTTGAGTTTATTTGTGTAGGAAAGTGGTCCAGGTTCATTTTTCTGCATGTCGCTGTCCAGTTTTCCCAGCACCACTTGCTGAAGAAACTGTCTTTATTCCATTCGATATTGTTTCGTGCTTTGTCAAAGATTAGCTGGCCATACGTTTTGTGTCCATTTCTGGGCTCTCTATTCTGTTCCACTGATCTGAGTGTCTGTTTTTGTGTCAGTACCATACTGTCTCAATAATTACAGCTTTGTAATACAGTTTGAAGTATGGGATTGTGATGCCTCCAGCTTTGGTTTTCTTTTTCAAGACTGCTTTGGCTATTCAGGGTCTTTTCTGGTTCCATACAAATTTCAGGATTGTTTGTTCTAGCTCTGTGAAGAACGCTGGTGTTATTTTGATAGGATTGCCATAAGGGTTTCTTAATCTTGGCACTGTTACAATGCGGGCCAGATAATTCTTTGCTGTAGGGGCCTATTCTGTGTAGAGTGGATGTTTAGCAATATCCCTGGCCTCTACCCATTATGTTAGACCTGAACCCGTATGTCACAACCAAAAATATCTCTAGACACTACCAAATTTCCTCTACGGGATATTAAATTGCCCCTGATTGAGAACCACTACTGTTATACAATGCCAACTAATCACAAGCTTGTATCTTGACTCAGTTTAGCTAGTAATGTTCTTTTAAAAATGCTTATTACATAGGGGCACCTTGGTGGCTCAGTCAGTTGAGCATCTTGATTCCTGACTTCAGCTCAGGTAGTGATATCACAGTAAGTCCTGAGATACAGCCACTCGCACGCCACAGTAAGTGAAGCTGGCTCCAGATTCTTTCTCCCTCTACCCTTCCCCACAACCTCACACGTGCTTGCTCTCTCGCTCAAAAAAAAAATGCTTGTTACAAAGTTCTTCTTGACTTTTATGTATTTTGTTCATCTCTGTAACTCAGTAGCTTTAACCCTTTCATTGATTTATGCTATGTTTTGTTCAAAGGTACAGATCTCTGTTTATAGTATTATTCCTTTTATATAAATTTAACGTGTCTTTTTAACTGTATTAACACATAGAGCTTTTTTTAAAAGTTTATTTTGAGACAGCACTAATGGGGGAGGGGCAGAGAGAGGAGACAGACACAGAATCCAAAGCAGGCTCCAGGCTCCAAGCCATCAGCCCGGAGCCCGACGCTAGGCTTGAACTCATGAAACTGTGAGATCGTGACCTGAGCCAAAAGGACACTTAACCAACTGAGCCAGCCAGGATTACAGGGCTATTTTTGATAGTGCTCTGGTTATAAAGTTGCATAGATTCTGAGTAGTCTACCTTTAATCCTATCTATTCTTCACCAAAAAATCCTGATAGTTTAGTACAATTTCACAATATGCCGAGCTTTCCGGGAAAACATACCACAGTAAAACAGAAATGCCTGTTCTAATGGACCTCTGGTTAAACATGATAGGACAATGTGCTTCTCTTTGCCTTATTATAAAAATTCAATTAAAATCAGTAAAACAAGCAACACAGATACACAGCAGACCATAGCAGGTAAGAAAGTTCAGGAAGATGAAGACGGAGGGATAGCAAATGATTCAGCAGGTATCAGAGAAAAGAAAAAAGAGAAAGCCCAAGTATTGTGGGACCCAATGCTCATAAGGCAGAGAATGCTTATGATGAGGACTGCCTGGTTTCCAGCCCTGGCTTCGTCACCTACCACATAACTGACTTTGGGCATCAGATTCATCTATAAAACGAGGATACTACTACTACTACCTTCCTCATAAAATTATTATGAGAATTAAATTAGTATTTACAATATGGTTAAACCAGTGCAACATAATTGCTTATTAAACAGAAATAAGCGGACTTTGTTTTCCAGTAAATCTCACCTGTGTGCCAATCCAAGACACATAGCTGCCATTTCACGTGGTTCTACTCCAGGGATTAATCCATCCATCTGGGAACGAATTCCTCTCATAAGTTCATTAACAACAGGACTATGGATACAACTGAGATTCAGCTTTTCCTGTAAGAATAAGAATATCTATCTGTATTAAGTTCCTAAAACCATTTAATTATTAAAATAGAACAGATTTAAATATATATTTCTCAGTTTCTTAAAAAGCAGTTTCTAGTTAGTGTGTGGGGAGAACACTAAATGCAGATTTAAAGAATTTTTTTTTAATATTTATTTTTCAAAAAGAGAGTATGTGAGCAGGGGAAGGGTAGAGAGAGAGGGAGACACAGAATTTGAAGTAGGCTCCAGGCTCTAGCTGTCAGCACAATGACCAACAGAGGGCTGGAACTCATCAGGCTGGGCTCAAACTCACAGACCGAGAAATCATGACCTGAGCTGAAGTTGGATGCTTAACTAACTAAGTCACCTAGGGCCCCCAGACTTTTTTGACATGGTCCAGTACTATAAATGTACTTTCTCTTCTTTACGATTCTTCTCTTTGTAAAAAATATTTTATTTAAGTAATCTCTATACCCAACATGGGTCTCAAACTCACAATCCCAAGATCAAGAGTTGCATGCTCCACCTACTGAGACAGCCAGGCGCTCCCGATTTTCTCGGTAACATCCTTTCCTCTAGCTTACTTTATTGTAAAAATACAGTATCTAATACGTGTTGACATACAGAATACGGGTTAATAAACTATGTATGTCATTGGTAAGACTTCTGATCAACAGTAGGCTTTTAGTAGTAAAATTTTGGGGGAGTCAAAAGTTATACACAGATTTCTGACTGTGTGTGTGTGTGTGGGGGGGGAAGGGTTGGCTCCCCACGCCTAAGCTGTTCAAGGGTTTACTATACAATTTTTTTACACACACACCTCCACACATTAATAAATTTTGTTCTGCACCCATTCATTTCTTTTCACTTTGCATTGTATTTAGTATTCAATTCAATAATTCATTGTAT
Source organism: Leopardus geoffroyi (assembly GCF_018350155.1). Lineage (NCBI taxonomy): Eukaryota > Metazoa > Chordata > Mammalia > Carnivora > Felidae > Leopardus > Leopardus geoffroyi. Next base: position 188,569,395 of record NC_059328.1, on the reverse strand, counting down.
TGTGCTAGTTTATCCAATGCAAATAATGACATGCATGAAAAATTAGATGTATTACATCATGTTTAAGAAACAAATATTTGGTATGTATGAGTGATCTTCAGTGTAAGTTTTTAAAACAGAGAAACTGAAAAGAAAAAAATAAAAATACCCATAATCCCACCATTCAACAATTTCTTCTGTACTATGCTAAAATCTAATGTTTTCAACAGAAAATTACAAACACTTGTGGGCACACCAAAGAATGAAGATAGAGATTGACATCATCACAGAAAACTTCATTACTTACCAGACAGTGTTAGAAATTCATTTAATTGAACTTCTTAAATTCACAATCCTGGACAAAAAACCCCCTCAAATCTACTTAGCATTTTCTTACCTAAAAAGACCTATATAACACGGGGTGCCTGGGTGGCTCAGTCAGTTGAGCATCTGACTCTGGCTCAGGTCATGATCTCATGGTTCATGGGTTCGAGCCCCATATCGGGCTTGCTGCTGTAAGCACAGAGTCCACTTAGGATCTTCTGTCCCTCTCTCTTTGCCCCTCCCCAACTCGCACACGTGCACTCTCTCAAAAATAAATAAAACAGTAAAAAAACAATAACAAAAAAATGAAAAAAAAAAACACAAAACCCTACAACATAATATAAACCTTGCTTCAAGAATTAGAGGTATGGAACACCTGGCTGGCTCAGTTGGAAGGAGCACAGAGGGTCTTGATCTCAGGGTTGTGAGTTCAAGTCCCATGTTGAGAGTAGAGATTACTTAAATAAACAAACTTAAAAAAACCCAAAAAACAAGAGGTATATTCACAAACACAATAATTAACCTGTCACTGTAAGATCTACAATAACCACTGAAGATCAAACTATCGCAACTGGCTCTCAAACTCTTCTTCTTGTTCTTGGGAGCCCATTTTTCCACTACTTCTACCAATCTCTAGAAACTCTACCCCCTGCTGAAGTTTTCTAATAAACACACACACTCAAAAGAAATGTCATGTTTCCATTTCTGTTGAAAGAAAAAGAAATGTGGCTGAACAAAGACATGGCGGGATACAGTGTTAACAGATTATCTCTGGGCAGCAAGATTAAAGCTATTTTTTTTTTTTAAATCATTTTAGGGGTATCAATATTTTCTACAATGACCAGGCATTACTTTTATATGCTTAGTACATATTGGAAATCAATTATTCTATAGGTAAAGGAGAAAAGATCAAGTATGAGAACTTAAAACAACCAACTCAATGCAAAGCCAAGTCTTTGTAGTTGCTAAGCTGTATGGTGAACTCTGATTAGCAGGCATGAAAAAAAAATTACCTTTATGACCCCTCCTAGTTTAGCATCAGCTACAGCCAAGGGTTCATGAGCTTCTTTTACTATTTTCTTCAGAACTTTCTTCAGCTGCTTATTGATTTTGCCCTCCATCAGAGCTGTAAATGCTTTTGAGGAAAAAGAAAAATCACAAGAATTCTCAAGTTTCTAATTTTAAGAACTTAAGCTCTCATTTAAACTTAAAAGATAAAGCAAAATAAACACTTCCTTTTACCTTTCAAAAAGGGTGAATTTAACATTACTTCTAAAATGAAATGATAAATGTAAAAAACACTGAAGGGGTTACACATTTGAATTTCATCTGATCTTCCCACCCCCATTTCAGCTCTAGAATTGGGAATTAAAGCAGAACCAACATTCCTTTCCCTATGTAATAGGAAATCTACTCTTGAACTCAGAGCTAAAATCATAAAACGTTAGAAACAATCTATTCTGGAATCAAAAGTAAATTCCCTCTCCTATATTATAAACAAACTGGCCTGTAAAAGGAGTATATTCACTTGGAAGGTCCTGCTGCGGGGTAAGGATGTCTGAGTGGAGGGCTTTTGCTAATCCTGATTCAGATATGTCATCAGGCCTCTGCTTGTAAACCTCCAGCGATGGGGAATTCCCCACTAAAGACAGCCTCTTCAATCTGAGACTGCTTTCATTTTTGGAAGGTTCTAAATCTGCTAATTTATAAGTCTCACTGTTCTTTAGGCTTACACTTAGATCTTCTGGACCCACATGGACTGACACCTCCTGTTATCTGTGATGGTTCTGGCTGAATTTAAAGTACTCCTGGCAGGAAGGAATTCGGTCACAATTTCTAAGGCCAGGCAATTTATGCTTTATCAGCCAGGTATCTGCTCTTTCCTGACCACATCTCCATCCATTTGAATTACAAGTCCATTTCACCTGTTGTCTGGGAAGATGAAAGGTGAGGACAAAAATCATCTGGCTACCATTAATCTCTTACAGAGGTTGAGACACTCTAAGAAGTTGAGACTCAAGCTATTTTTGTTAGGTTCCAACCATACTGTACAATACTGACTCCTTATGATCTGCCTTTCTAATAGGAGTTATCTTACTTGCTTTTATAATTAAAAAATTTCAACTTCCAGCTTCTATTCTCAATCTTGCATACCATCATTTATGCTTAGATTTATCTTCCCTTTATTATGAGAAAACCTGTTAATTACTTTTCATAATATGTATTTTTTTGTTAAGTTTATTTTTGAGACCGAGGGAGACAGTGTAGGGAGGAGGAGAGAGGGAGAGAGAATCCCAAGCACGCTGTGTGCTATCAGTGAGAACCCCGATGGAGAGCTCGATCTGGGCCGCCCCTGTAATTTGTACTTTTATTTTTATTTATTTATTTGTTTGTTTGTTTATTTGTTTATTTATTTATTTATTAATGTTTATTTATTTTTGAGACTGAGAGAGACAGAGCACGAATGGGGGAGGGGTAGAGAGAGAGGGAGACACAGAATCGGAAGCAGGCTCCAGGCTCTGAGCCATCAGCCCAGAGCCCGACGCGGGGCTCGAACTCACGGAGCGTGAGATCGTGACCTGAGCTGAAGTCGGACGCTTAACCGACTGAGCCACCCAGGAGCCCCTGTAATATGTATTTTTAAAAGATGGCAAACAGGGGCATGTGGGTGGCTCAGCTGGTTAAGCATCCAACTCTTGATTTCAGCTCAGGTCATGATCTGACAGTTCATGGGATTGAGCCCCGAGTCAGGTTCCTGCCTGACATTGCAGAGACTGCTTGGAATCCCTGCTCTCTCTCCCTCTCAAAATAAATAAATAGACTTAAAAAATAAATAAATAAAACATGGGAAACAGAGATGGTGATGAAGTTAAGAGGACACTGAGTCTTGGGGCGCCTGGGTGGCTCAGTCGGTTAAGTGTCTGACTTCGGCTCATGTCTTGATCTCGCGGTTCATGGGTTCGAGCCCCGCGTCGGGCTCTGTGCTGACAGCTCAGAGCCTGGAGCCTGTTTCAGATTCTGTGTCTCCCTCTCTCTCTGCTCCTCTCCCACTCGCACAGTCTCCCTCTGTCTCAAAAATAAACATTAAAAAAAATTTTTTTTTTTTAAAAATAGAGGACACCGAGTCTTTATTCTACTTCACTAGCCACTTCCCAGTAATTTTCCCACTTCATCCAAATGTAGGCTGGCACCAAATTTTTCTGTGGCATTTGGAAGACTTGCAACTTGGAAATTAGACCGAGAGTAAAGATAAAGCTCTCCATACCAACAGCATATTTGAATTTCTAGGACCAATATAAATTCTTTTTTTTAAAATTCAACCTTTTATTTAAAAAAAAAAAAAGTTTATTTACTTATTTAAGTAATCTCTACACCCAATGTGGGGCTCGAACTCATGACCCTGAGATCAAGAGTTACACTGCCCCTCCAACTGAGCCAGCCAAGCACCCCAAAGACTTTAAGTAGGCTCCACATCCAATGAGAGGCTTGAACTCATGACCGTGAGATCAAGAGTCTCATGCTCTACCAGCTGAGCCAGCCAGCACCCCCCCCCCCCATATAAATTCTTGACATCACAACAGATCAGACTGTTTCTTGGGCTACGGAGTTTTAAATGTACACTACCATATCTATAACCACTCAGTTTTGGTTCTGTCATACTATAATTGCTTTTTACAGGGAGTGGGAAGTTAATTTCCAGGAAAGACTACTCTCTTAATAAGGTGATGTTGAGTTTCTGGTAAAAATAGATGAGAAAAGGCAGATTCTTGACAGAGCTCACTACTTTCATCCCTTTATCCAAAGTATTTATATGCTAGAATCTAGCAATTTGACAGCGAAGAACAATATAGTCTCTGCCTTCCTGGAAGGAAGATGGGTGGAGGGGGGCTGACTTTAAATTCTTAGCTAGTATGGCATTTTAGCCATTTATTTTACAGTATTTTAAGGTATACCAAAAGCTCAGTAGGGAAATGAGATACCTCTCAAGCCTCAGTTTTTCTGTAAAATAGTTATTAATATGTATCCCACAGGATTGTTTCAAGGATTAAACAACAATTTTGAAATGATGAGTACAAAATCTGACACACACTACATGATCAACATATTAGCTATTAATAGTAAAAATCTGGGGGCGCCTGGGTGGCTCAGCTGGTTGAGCGTCTGCCTTCGGCTCAGGTCATGCTCTCACAGCTTGTGGGTTCAAGCCCCATGTCGGGCTCTGTGCTGACAGCTCAGAGCCTGGAGCCTGCTTCAGATTCTGTGTCTCCCTCTCTCTCTGCCCCTCCCCGACTCATGCTATTTCTCTCAAAGATAAACATAAAGAAAAATTAAAATAGTAAAAATCTGCTTCATGTCTGGGTAGAAGTAGACCATTTAATATGGACTGGTCAGAAATAGCCCAAAAAAAGATTAAAGAAGTAATATGCAAAAGGGAATTCAAAAGAAGTCACTTGGGATCAGGGCCACTGCACTTTATAGCTTCAGCAGGAGCTGTTCAAATCAGTCTATGTGAATATTGCACACCCCACCCGAGTTGGAAAATAGTGAACACAATCTTTTTCCATAGAGTTTTAACAAAACTCTACCCATGTAATTTTAAAGCTGTGATAAACAGATCTTTTTAAAAAATTCTCTAGGCAGGGAGGCACCTGGCTGGCTCAGTTGAAAGAACATGCAACTTGTGATCTTGGGGCCATGCCTTCAAGCCCCAAGTTGGGTGTAGAGATTACTAAAAAAAAATAAGAACAAAAACTAAAATTAAAAAAATTATCATTGTTGTGCTTTAATAGCTCTATGAGGCTTTAATTACTGACTTACTGATGCAGCAGCCCTAGAACTCTTTTTAAAAATTAAAAAATTGGTCTCATTATTGGGTCTTCCTTCAGCTACCCCTCTGCCAATGTTGGGGCGGTCTATTAATATTCTAGCATGTTTAGTTAGATTCCTAATTTTTACAAAAGAATTATACTCCTCTTTTGTGGCTGATGAACAAAATTATTTGGGTCTATCATATTCTTGCCTAATTATAAGCCATATTCTTTATAGTCTACATTTTCAGATTATACCAACAAGCAGTTGGCTGACTTAATATATAGAACTTAAGCAACTGAAAAATCCATGATTAGAATTTTATATCCAGTCTTCTTATTTTCCCTAACACTATGGGGCGGGGGGGGAGAACAACCTTGTTAAGACCAACTGCTTATTAAAGCCAAACCTAGATGATACACCCTATTACTTTATGTCTGTTCTCCCATTATGAGGACTGATTGAAGGATATGAGCCATCCATTCTTCATGTTCCCTTCAGATTAACTCAAGGCTCTGTGTAGGTTTCATACTAAAAAAACCCCCCAAAAGCTGCTTTATTATTATTTCAACTGTGAATCCTGGCTATTCTCAACTTTACCCTTGAATTAAAATCATCAGAGGGCTGTGCACTTGACTACATTACCTTGGTCCCTTGTAGAACAGCTTTTACTGAATTGTGCTTCAGCATTATGCTGTTGGTTTCCACAGGGAGATCAACTTAACCACTTCTCACACTCATCACATGGGGGGGGGGAACAAGCCCTATGGTGAAAAAAGCTAACTCAATGTTGTCTCAGTGGTAGTGACGAATTAGAGTTAGATCACTTAAATTCAGTTCCAAAAAGAATGCATCATTGACAACATTGAATAAGGTTAACTCAGGCAACTGAAGCAAATAATCTTTTGATAATACATTGACAAGATTATAAATAAAACCAAAAAAAGCTAGTCTTTCACTTTACCTGCTAATGCTTCTGCTGTATCCTGAAATTTCTCAAAATGTTTTAGCTTTACTCTAGAAGGAAAAAAAAAAAAAGAAAAGTTATGAGGGCAAATTGATTCTTCAAAAGCCATATATTTAGGAAAGAGGTTCTGGACTGTTTTCAAAGCACACACCAACAAAATAAATTTTCCTGTCACTGGGCATGAGGGTGCAAAGTTAGATAAATTCATATTAAAACAACTTGTTTCTCCAAATACTAGGTCAGTAATGTCTGGACTAAGAGAAGATTGTAGGGTTTGAAGGAAAAATAGCTAAGAGGTTTGGTACCACATCTCAACCACAGGAAAGATGTTGAAGCCTGAACATAACCTCTGTTGCTTAAATCTGGACACAGATGCCTTTTACTATATGGAATAGGAGACCTTAGAAAAGGAATTAAGAGTACCTCTCAGGTCAGGAATCTCACAACACTGATTTGTCCATCTAGTACAAATGTCATTAAGAAATAGCTAATGGTCTGGGAATGCAAGCTGGTGCAGCCACTCTGGAAAACAGTATGGAGGTTCCTCAAAAAACTAAAAATAGAACTACCCTACGACCCAGCAATTGCACTACTAGGCATTTATCCATGGGATACAGGTGTGGTGTTTCGAAGGGACACATGCACCCCCATGTTTATAGCAGCACTATGGACAATAGCCAAAGTATGGAAAGAGCCCAAATGGCCATTGATGGATGAATGGACAAAGATGTGGCATACATATACAATGGAGTATTACTCAGCCATCAAAAAGAATGAAATCTTGCCATTTGCAATTACGTGGATGGAACTGGAGGGTATTATGCTAAGTATTAGAGAAAGACAAAAATCATATGACTTCACACATATGAGGACTTTAAGAGACAAAACAGATGAACATAAGGGAAGGGAAACAAAAATAACATAAAAACAGGGAGGGTGACAAAACAGTAGAGACTAAAAATATGGAGAACAAACTGAGGGTTACTAGAAGGGTTGGGGGGGGGGTGAGCTAAATGGCTAAATGGGTAAGGGACATTAAGGAATCTACTCCTGAAATCATTGTTGCACTATATGCTAACTAATTTGGATGTGAATTTTAAAAAAATAAAAAATTAAATAAAAAAAAAAAGAACTATGTTCCTTAATTTCCAAATATTTGTATTCTTAAAACCAATTTACTATTAGCTTGTAATATATTTCTGTTGACATTATAATATATGCCCTGTGAGATTTCAAGCTTTTGAAATTTACTGAATCATATTTTATTACCCAGCATATGGTTTATCTTAAAAAAGCATTCCATCGGAAATTGAAAATAATGTATGATACGGAATTTTGTGAGGTTTATCAATTATATCAAGGTATTCATTATTGTTTTTATCTAATCATTCTATCAATTACGAAGACAGTCATATAAAATTAATCTATTTTGCCTATGATTTTCATTAACACACAGTAAGAAATGTGACAAATAATTCAGGTGTATTTCTGTTTAGAAGATAAATGAGACTTAAGCTCCTGTTGTTTAATAAATTCTTCTATAAACGACAACAACAACAAATAGCTAATGGTCAAATCTGACTCCTTATTTTACTTAAGTTACCCTTATTTTACTCTCCTTCCCAACACACTTATGTGCAAGGTAACATCATTTTATATTCAACAAAAATATACAGTTAATTCATAATTCATTGTTGTCTCAGTGGTAGTGACGAATATTTGAGTTAGATCATTTATATTCAGTTCCAACAAGAATACATCATTGACAACAATGAATCACGTTAACTCAGCCAAATGAAGCATACAGCCCTTTAAAAAGAAAAACTAGTCTCCTATTGTCCCTAAAATAGTATTGTCTTAATTAAGGAAGGTTTTCTTATCTGCCAGGGAACAAAAACCCTGGTGATCCCTTAAATACATTTAACAATACAAAGATTTTAGGAAAAAATAGTAATTTCAACTTATTGTGCCTCACCCCATCCCCATTTCCACCCTTTTGAAGTGGCATCTGTTGGTGTCTATGCCTGCATAAATGCATACACAGATCTAAGAGAACCTTGAAACAATGGGGTCACATATGTATCACTGAGAAGCATGATTTTCTTGGTATACCACAGTCCTCTCCCCAAGTCACCAAAGGATCTATAGATATACTACAATTTATTCAGCAGTTCTATTACTTGGGCCCCCTGGTTAACTCAGCTGATAGAGCATGCAACTCTTGGATCTCGGGGTCATGAGTTCAAGCCCTGCATTGGGTGTAGAGATTACTTAAAAAAAAACACACCTAAATGTTAACTAAATACTTAGTTTCAAGATGACTTACATTTTATTTGCTTTCTCTGGAGTTTCAAATTCTTTCCACAAACTATCAACCTCTTGAAGTTTCTTCTCATTCAAAACCTGTAACAAATATTTAAATGGCATAGCTTAGACATATATAACTACACTCTTCAAGTACAACCGTACATGTAAAATGAGAGTGGTAAAAGCTATGTTCTCATTGAAATACACCAATTTTTTACCCACCATAAATACGTGATCAAATTAGCAGCTCAAGTGGCCCATTTAATAACTGGATGGAGGGGCGCCTGGGTGGCGCAGTCGGTTAAGCGTCCGACTTCAGCCAGGTCACGATCTCGCGGTCCGTGAGTTCGAGCCCCGCGTCGGGCTCTGGGCTGATGGCTCAGAGCCTGGAGCCTGTTTCCGATTCTGTGTCTCCCTCTCTCTCTGCCCCTCCCCCGTTCATGCTCTGTCTCTCTCTGTCCCAAAAATAAATAAACGTTGGAAAAAAAAAATTAAAAAAAAAAAAAAAATAACTGGATGGAATTCAGTTGATGACTTTGTTTAAAACTTCCCATTTCGAAGGAGTCACTAACACCTTCACAAAACATAGGTTTTTTAATTTTTTAAAAATATTTATTCATTTTCGAAAAGAAAGAGAGAGACAGAGCGTGAGTGGGGGAGGGGCGAGCGACAGAATCTGAACCAGGCTTCAGGCTCTGGGCTGACAGCACAGAACCCGATGCGGGGCTTGGACTCACAAACCGTGAGATCATGACCTGAGCTAAAGTCGGACGCTTAACCGACTGAGCCACACAGGCGCACCAGCATATGTTTATAGAACAACAAAAGACTTTATTTCCCTACTTTCTAGAATAAAGAATAAATTTTATTTACTGCTTATGATCACCCTAACATCAAAGTACTAAGGATTTCTCTAAAACTGAGATACTATCAATTTACTTCCTGTTACAAGAAAACTTAAAATGAAAAGGGAAAAAAGGGGCACTTTAAATCTATGAAACAGTCATTAACAATTAGGCATATATATTTAAGGCTTTTTGACAGTCTTCTCAACATTTTATTTATGCATACTTTTCAGAATCACACTATATCATTTAGCATAACATGGACACAATTATAGGTTTTGACAACGTAGAATTAGACTGTATGAAAATATCACCATCTTATGCTCTTATAGAAGTTTAAGGTCTTTCTAAATTTTCCTTATTCTCCTGCAGGAAACAGTTTTGTATGTATACATGTTGTATTTCTATAAGACATACTTTACTAGAAGTGCGGTTAATTGATCATATAGGAAATGCATATTTTATATTTGACAGATGCTACCAAAATGCCTTCAAGAGAGTCTATTAGTTTCATTTAAATCAAGAGTTAAAAGGGATGCCTGGGTGGCTCAGTCAGTTAAGCATCTGACTTCGGCTCAGGTAATGATCTCGCAGGTGAGTTTGAGCCCTGCGTTGGGCTCTGTGCTGGCAACTCAGAGCCTGGAGCCTGTTTCAGATTCTGTGTCTCTCTCTCTCTCTCTCTCTCTCTCTCTCTCTCTCTCTCTCTCTGCCCCTCCCCTGCTCACACTCTGTCTCTGTCTCTCAAAAATAAAAACAAACATTAAAAACAAACAAAGAGTTAATAAAACATGTCCCACACTCTCACTAATTCTTGATGGCATAAGTCAACTGCCCAAGCATAACACAGGGTAGACTCAATCCTAAAAACCATTTCCTCCGGATTTAACATCCTTGAAACTGACATGCCTTACAACTCATGGGAGGTAAATTTAATTAGCAGTGTAAATAGCATATTAAATTTGGTGAAATATAATACACAGATATTATGTCTTCTTGTGGGAAAAATACTCAACTGATAAATTTAAAACTATACCTTACTGATAAACATTTTATCAAATCCATTATCACAGAATATTTACACAGTAAGATTTATTGCCCAGTGACATCTAGTGTATATTTTTGTGATAAAACATAATTACAATACTTCAAGTTGCATTTAATTTCTGTCAGACAAGTATGGCAAGATGATTTTAAGGAGGATTTGTTGTGGGGGTGCCTGGGTAGCTCAGTCAGTTGGGCATCTGCCTCTTGATCTGGGCTCAGGTCATGACCCTAGGGTTGTGGGATCAAGCCCTGTGTTGTGCTCCGTGCTGGGTGTGGGGCCGGGCTTGGGATTCCCTGCCCCACCCATCACCCTCTGCCTCTCTTCCTTAAAAAAGAAGGAGGGGGGGCGCCTGGGTGGCGCAGTCGGTTAAGCGTCCGACTTCAGCCAGGTCACGATCTCGCGGTCCGTGAGTTCGAGCCCCGCGTCGGGCTCTGGGCTGATGGCTCAGAGCCTGGAGCCTGTTTCCGATTCTGTGTCTCCCTCTCTCTCTGCCCCTCCCCCGTTCATGCTCTGTCTCTCTCTGTCCCAAAATTAAATAAACGTTGAAAAAAAAAAAAAAAAAAAAGAAGAAGGAGGGGAGGGAGAGGGAGAGAGGATTTGTTGTGTTCTTTAAATTTAATCTCATACAGCCAAATTACATATATTCACAAAACTTGAGAATTCGGTCAAAACAAATCGAAATGAAAAAACTTAAAAGAACAGAGTAAGAGCACTACATGATCACAAAACAGTGTTTGTATTAAAAAAATTACAAGCTGGGGTGTCTGGCTAGCTCAGTCAAGAGAGTATGTGACTCTTGATCTTGGGATTGTAAGTTTGAGTCCCATGTTGGGCACAGAGTTTACTTAAAAATGAAATCTTTACAAAAATTACAAGCCACTAACAGTTTCTTTTCTTTTCTTTTCTTTTTTTTTTAAGAGAGACAGAGAGTGAGCGAGCAAGCCCAATGCTGGGCTTGATCATGACCTGAGCCACCCAGGCACCTCTAACAGTTCTATTTTGTGTATCAGGAGAACTTCCAACAAATCTCATGAATGCACTGAAACATTAACTGTTACTTTTTGATTAAGTAAGTTCATAGAATAGTCCTAACTTTTGGAAATAGTTTGTTTAGAGAATGCAGCTAAACCATACCCAAAAAGTTCATGAACTGCTGAGAGCGTATGTATCAAACAGGGGACATGACTCATGAGTAAAATTTACACTTTTTCCTAGTTGAAAAGCAAGATAACATTTGGGTAACAACTGGCATAGTTAAGAGATATTATCAGCATTCTAAAAGCAACAAGGGAAATGTAATGAAAACATTCATGACTACTCAAAGGTCTCCAAAGACTGTTACAAACAAAACCTTGTTACTAAATGTTTCCAATTGTGCTACAACATACTGAAGAGAACATTACTAATAAAGACAGTCTGAACAAAGTAAGAGGTAACTGCTACATTTTCTGTAAAATGTGCCTCAAATTTTAGTCATTTTCAGACAGAGAAATCTGAAAACATTTGTATACAAAGTCCATTTCAAGTTTTATCATTTTGGATGAAGATACAATAATTTCCATTTCCAAGTAGAAACAGTGTGTAGTTATTACCATTAAAACATTTAGCAGGCTGCGGAGCCTGGGTGGCTTAATCGACTTCAGCTTGGGTCATGATCTTGTAGTTTGTGAGTTCGAGCCCTGCGTCAAGGCTCTCTGCTGACAGCTCAGAGCCTGGAGCCTGCTTCAGATTCTGTGTCTTCCTCTCTTTCTCCCCCTCTCCCACTTGTGCTCAGTCTCTCTCTCAAAAATAAATAAACATTAAAAAAAATTTAGCAGGCTATTATTGTTCTTAGTTTTAAAACTGGTCTTTATATCTTATACATACTGTAGAGAGCAAGATTGTCTCTCACTCAGGTCAAGCAATAACCTATGTCACAAGCAACCAAGGGCATTCCACTTAAGACCCCATACTGCCGAAACCAGCACCAGCTGAGACATACTCAGAAAAGATAACCAATAGAAACATAAGAGGTTTGTCAATCAGGACTTATTAAGTCCTTTTTAAAATGGAAGATTTCTGCAGTAAACTGTCAAAACTTTCTTAACACTGACCCTTTCACATCTGACCACATCAAAAAGGTAGCTGCTGTCCAAGACCCTGCCTGACTGATCTCTGAACAAAACAGAGATCTTCCACTGCTTGAATATAATAAACAGTAAGTTCTGTGAGCTGACCTGGACCAGACCAAGGCCACAACTCAACTGTGCAATCAAAGACTTCCTTTCCCCCGTTCTAACTTATTTGTTGTGTAACCTGTCTTGTGCTTTGCTTTCTGTAATGTGTAAGAAGTCGAGTTAAACAGGTAGTGAAATGTTGAGTCTGGAATCCTGAACCTGAGTTATAATTGTATTAACCTTGCTTTAACACTGAAAAAAGCTGATACTGTGGAAAGACACAATTCATTTGTGCGCCTGCCTTCACAGCATGAGACATACTTACTTACAGATCAAACTAAATATCCATGGGGCTCCTGGGTGGCGCAGTCAATTAAGCATCTGACTCTTGATCTCGACTGAGGTCATGATCTCATGGTCCATGAGTTCGAGCCCCTCGTCAGGCTCTGTGCTGACAGTTTGGAGCCTAGAGCCTGCTTGGGATTCTGTCTCTCCATCTCTCTGCCCCTCCCCTGCTTGTGCTCTGTCTCTCAAAATAAAATAAAATAAACTTAAAAAAAAAAACCCTAAATATCCAGGATTTGCTTCAAAACAATGTGGGGAGGGGAATGAGAGAGGACACAAAATGGGCCTGCTGAAGCTGAGTAATAGGGTACATGGAGAGTCTTTATAATCTTCTACTTGTCTCCTTGAAAACTTTCACAATAAAAAGTAAAAACAAACGCATCCCACAGCATGCCAGATAGTCCTAGGGTATCCTCCTCTATTCCACACAGGCATGAAATTTATAAGCAGGAAAGGGCACATTATTATCAAAAGTGACTGTCCCTAATTTTCACTTTTTAATTGGTTATTTTGAGACTTCCTATGTTTTTATTAAAATATTCAATGCTGTAGTGCCTGGGTGGCCCCACTTGGGCTCAGGTCATGATCTCAATGAGTTTGAGCCCTGCACTGGTGCAGAACCTGCTTGGGATTCTCTCTCTGCCCTTCCCCCACTCTCATGGGTGTGTCCACGTATGCTCTCACAACATAAATAAATTTAAAAAAATAAACATTCAATGCTAACCTAAAAAAAATTTTTTAATCTTTACTTTTGAGAAAGAGAGCACGTGGGCGAGGGAGCAGGGGAGGAATGGGGGGGGGGGGGGAGGGGACACACAATCTGAAGCAGGCTCCAGACTGAGCAGTCAGCATAGAGCCCAAGGCAGGGCTTGAACTCACAAACCACAAAATCATGACCTGAGCCAAGCTGGGATGCTTAACTGACTGAGCCACCCAGGCTCCCCTCAATGCTAACTTTTAAAGTTTTATTTCACAAACAAAATGGTTAAGCATTGTTCTATGAAACTTGTGTGAGTTGTTACACAGGATGACTTGGAATAGTTTCAAGTGTGAATTATTCAAAAAGGAATAAATTGATACATGCAACATGGAATGGCTTCAAAAGCGTAAGTGAAAAAAGCCAGACACAAGAAAACTATTACTTCACTTACATGAAATATCTAGAAATGACAAAATTATACAGACAGTGGTTGCCTAGAGCTCGGTCTGACTTTGACTTGCAAATGGGCAGAACTTTACTTTTTAAGAGGAAGTCTAAACTGGATTGTAACTTGCACAGGTGTATAAATTCTACTAAAATGTATCAAACTGCACCATTTACAATAAGTGAGTTATACAGTATGTAAGCTATACTCAAATGCAGCTGGAAAACCATACTGCTCACTAATCATATTATACATGACCTGTGGTATACACCTAAAAAAAAAAATCTCTTCCTCATGGCCTTGAGGAAATAAAAGAACACAAACAGAGAGCTGCACTCTACAATGTGATTATTAAAACCAAAAGATGCCTTTAATCTTGCTATGTGTGCCACACAACAAGGAACACAGGTTGAGTTTTTACAATATTCTAAAAATAACAACAGTTCTTTCAGTATTGTCTTTGTATTCACATACAATCATGTTAACACAGTAATTTTTTTAGAAAGTATTTAATTCTTTGTGAATCACTCTGTATATGTGGCTACATACACAGCATATATATGCTATATACACACTGGAACATGATAACAGAATAAATGTATTCCTTACTATGACCTCAGGTTTAAAAAGTTTTAAAAATTTCTTGGGGCTCCTGGGTGGCTCAGTCGGTTGAATGTCCACTTGATTTTGGCTCAGGTCACCATCCCAGAGTGGTGACATCCAGCCCAGCATCGGACTCTGCTGCTGAGCATGGAGCCTGCTTTAGATTTTCACCCCCACCCTTGTGTGTGCCTTCTCTTTCTCTCTCAAACTCAAACAAAACACCAAAACAACAACAACAACAACAGCATTCGTATTAAAGCATGAATTTCATGCAAACCAATATAATTTTATACCCCAGTGTTCTGAAAGATCATAAAAAGGGAGCTAATAATTTTGTACTACATATGCACTTTAATATATAATTTATATACTGTAATATTCACCCTTCTCAAGTGTATGACTTACTTTTTAGCATATTTTCACAAAACTGTGCAACCACTATTAATTCCAGAACATTTTGTATGACTGTTTTATTAACAATCAGTAACTGCTATTAACCGCAAATATTTGGAAGTGAAATCATTATTTCAATATACTCAAGCCTTTAGTTATTTATCCATTACATGGAACCCTAAACCACAATTTGAACAGTGACTTGCAGATAGATAGCACTAGAAACTGACAGAATACTCAAGACTTATTTTTGTGGAGAACACTCTTCATTAATAGAAACCAGTAATTTATT
Source organism: Leopardus geoffroyi (assembly GCF_018350155.1). Classification (NCBI taxonomy): domain Eukaryota; kingdom Metazoa; phylum Chordata; class Mammalia; order Carnivora; family Felidae; genus Leopardus; species Leopardus geoffroyi. Next base: position 188,554,185 of record NC_059328.1, on the reverse strand, counting down.
AAGAAACATGGTTAAGTGTTTTATGACCCAGGTCACTACAATTGTAAGTCAATTCCTTCCTAACAATCAGAGGCACACAGTGGACTGCAGAGTTGCCCCTCTCTCTATCAGCATCCAGTGGACAGTACACAATGACTTCAATTTAGATGAAATTCATCCATATACACAAATTCAAAATATGACAGACCATGCTGGCTAAGAAAATTTGGGCACATGTGCAGAATTCTATTTAAGAATTTAGAAAAGATTGCCAAGAAGCTGGGAAAACGTAAAATAGACATACTCCACGTTCCAAAGCTTTCCAAAGTCCCTTAAAATTTCTAATATTGCAATTACAGACAACCCCAATGAGAAAAAATAAGCAAATCTAGCTTTTGGCTTTTACCATGTTATCTCTTAAAAAATAATAAGTAATGTACCAAGTGCAAATGGAACTGTATTTTCAAAAGTCTGAAGAAAACCTTAAAGTTTTCTCTAAACCAACATTTTGGAAAACTGATTGCAGATTTTCCGCACTCATACCACAGTTTTTTGATTCATAGCTAGAATCTTACTATACATATTTTATCCATTTTTGCCTTAACAGCACATATATGAAAATTTTGTTTTTCGATGCTACATTTGTAGAACTCAGAAGACTGGCTAGCACATGGATAGCACTCAGTTTCTCATTCTTTCTAACAACTCTATAGCATCCTACTACACGAATGTCCCATTGCTCAATCAGCTCCGTGCTGATAAACTTCAAATTTCAAACTTTATTAAGACAACCAAATCTCAAATTGATTACCATCGGCCCAGATCTCTCCCTTAGGTATTAAACTTAAAAAATGACGATTTAACAGACACCGCAAGTTTCACAGCCCAAACTGGACCTTTTCAGTATCCTCCCGTCTCCAAAAAAAACCCAACCATCTTGTTTTTTTCTTCTCTTCGCTACCATCATACCCCACTCACTTCATTCATTAGCCAAACCCACCAGTTCTACCTTCAAATTTTCTCCTGGTATTTATTTCCCTCCGTAGCAACCTTAATCCAAGCAATTTCATCTTGTCTACATTGATGCAAAAATATTCTTCCTTTCTTTCTTGCCTCCTATAATCTATTCTTCACACAGCAAAGCAACTTCATTAAGACAAGTTTAGATCAAGTCATTCCTCTGCTTAAAACCTTTCAATCATTGCTCAAAACCACTAATAAACCCCAAACTCCTCACCTTTACCTGTGAAATTCTAATACAGCTCCCGCTCACCTCTCTCACCAAGCTAAATGCTCTAACACAGAACCCTGCGCCCCAAACGGCGGGGCCACGTGTTCACCGAAACATGCCTCCCAGGCCCAAAGCCTTCCCCCACCTTTCAAGGCAGGAGGACACAAACGGCTCCCACGCGATCCTGAGCAGTGCTGTCTTCTTCTTACGTCTTTCCCTGTCCTCACCGGCCCAACACCAGCCTCCCCCCTCCAATGGCTCAATCTCCAACCTACCTTAAAGATGGCGTAGCCGACAGACGTTTCAAATAGCACCAACATGGTGAGGCCGGATTAGGGCCCTGAGCGGCCCGCCGCGAGCTCTGTTATCAGTGAAAAGAAATCAAACTTTCGGCCCGAAAGGTCCGCAAGGCCGCAGCGGGCCAAGCACAAAGCAGCACGCCTTCTTGCAAAGAACCACACACCACGTTGCCTAAAGATTCCACACCACGCTGCGCAAAGAACGCCTGAAAGCGTCCCTCCTTCTCCAAGGATTCTGGGATATTGCGTCACTTCCGACGGAGAGCGTGACGTTGCTTCCGATACGTTCCCGCCAATGGAGTTGGGGGGGAGGGGGAGGAGGGGGGGGGGAAAAAAGACCGTGTTGTTAGGAGATTTCTTAGGGACTAAAGCGAGCTTTTAAGTGGCTGGACTGCAGGGAAATCCAAAAGGGGAAAAACTTCCCTTTTTATTATTTTTGAAATGCCCACATAGGATATATTTTACTTTAAGAGAAATGCGCAGCTGTCTCGTCTGTTTACCCCAGGCATCTGGAATCTCGGAAATGCTAGCCCTTTAACTTTGCTCCCTGGATAGCCCTGCCTTGAAGTGAATTTCTCAGGGTGACACCATCCATGACTGTCGCTGTATTTGCGAGCATTCCTGGCCGTTCTCTTCTCTCTGGCAAATTGATTTTTAGCGTAAATGTCTTTCATACGTACGCCTCTCCCATTTTTGCTGCAATGATTCTAGGGTATGCATTTAGACTTTATGTCCTTGTCTTAGTGTAATTTGCTTTTCTGGGACTTTTCAGTTTGAGTGACTGGTTTCAATACCTCAATTATTCCACAAGTCTGGCTTTCAATAGGAGTGAAATTTCCTTCCTCACTTCCCAGGCTTTATACGCGGATTGCGTGAAAGCATTAAGTTGCAACCTGATGAAAGTTTTGGAACACCAAGTAACTTGATTTTTTTTTCAAGCAGCTCTGCAACCTGGGATCAAATCCTGGACTGAATAACAGGAAAGATGAAGGTGGTGGGGGTCGAGGGTGGCGTGGGGGTGGGAATGGGGGCTGGGGGGAATCAAGTGATGGGGGGAGGGAGTACAGACAAGAGCATGGTTGATTATAGCCATAGGATTCGGTGTGATCAGGGAGGAAAGAGATACTAATATGGCTTGATTAGGAAAGGAAGGGTGAATGGGGTGGCTGGATGAAGTGGAAGCACCGTGTCTGTTTGTGGTGTTATATAATTTCACAATATATATCATCTTTTTTTATCTAGTTTTTTTTTCTGAAGATTTTTTTTTTTTTTTAAGTAATCGCTACATCCAACTTGAGGCTCAAACTTACAACCCCCAGGGTTAAAAGTGTCATGCTCTACGGACAGAGCCAGCCAGGTGCCCCTGTCTAGTTTTAACTGAAGAGTTATCTGCTAGAAGGAGCATTCTGTATCTTACACTTAATTATATCTGTATAGGGCATCATGTTGTACTAGTCACGAAGTAGGCTCTCATTAAATAATTCTTAACCATTTAATGAATGAATGTTTGCAGGAAGTAAAATTCTTTTTCTTGCATCTAAAGTTTGCATCTTTTGCTCAAAGAGAAATGAAACCACTTATTCAATAAGAAACCTTTTTACTGTGCTTCTCCAAAAAGTTGTCTTTGCACATTGCCATTTATATAATCAGCCCAGTGATGCATTAGTCAGGGGTTCTGAGCTGACTCTGGATTTGGATTTGGATCTTGGCCAAATAAAGTAATTCTCCGAAAAATTCCCCGTTGCAAGAGAAAAGTAAGAGATTCAATACTTTATTAAATTAAACAAAGTACTAGATCAAGGGGAGATAGCACAAAGAAGTATAAGGAGGAGAATATGGGAGAGTATAGATAACCCAGAAGAGGGATTTATTACTTTATTAGTGGTTTAACATGGTAAAAGGACAAAGGTAAGAAACATGGTTCTTTTGTTCACTCCCCACCCTCCAGCCCTATCCCTGTCCCAGCTGGAACATATGCTCCATGAAGGTTCATTGCTGGATGCCCAGTACCAAGTGAGTATCTGGCACATGGTAGGGACTCCATAAGTACAAATAGTGATGGGTGCATGAACAACTGGAATGAATAAGGGGATTAAATTATTTCTAGGTGCCAGTAGAGGCTTCATGTACTTTTGGGGATGGACTGATAATAGCAAAAGAGATCCTTCTGTTACGAGACCTTTGATGTGCCTTGTAATAAATAGAAGGAGATGTTTTGGATCTTTCATGTAGTTCAAGTAGTAAACATCTTTTAGGGGCGCCTGGGTGGCGCAATCGGTTAGGCGTCCGACTTCAGCCGGGTCACGATCTCGCGGTCTGTGAGTTCGAGCCCCGCATCAGGCTCTGGGCTGATGGCTCAGAGCCTGGAGCCTGCTTCCGATTCTGTGTCTCCCTCTCTCTCTGCCCCTCCCCCGTTCATGCTCTGTCTCTCTCTGTCCCAAAAATGAATAAACGTTGAAAAAAAAAATTAAAAAAAAAAACAAAACATCTTTTATGTAGTCAACAACTATGAATGTTTACTCTCTGTCAGGCTTTATTATAAGCACTAAGGACATACCAATGAATAAAACATGTAAAAACCTCCACACTTCATGAAACTTATATTCTAGTAAGGGGAAACTAAATAAATAAATATCTAGTATATTAGAGAGTACTAGATACTACAGAGAAAAATAAAGCAGGACAGGGGAATAAGATATTCTAGGATGGTAAGGAAAGGCCTCATTTAAGTGACATTTGAATAAATGACTTTAGGGGCTCAGTCAGTTAAGTGTCCAACTCGTAGTTTTGGCTTGGGTCATGATCTCACGGTTTGTGAGTTCAAGCCCCTCATCAGGCTCTGTGATGATAGTGCCCCTCCTGTGCACATGCACTCACTCTCTCTCTCTCAAAACAAATAAATAAACTTAAAAAAGAAAGAAAGCAAATATGGCAAAACACTAACAATTTAAAAAAATGACTTTAGGGAGCCAACCATCGTGATATCTAGAGGAAAAGTGTTTCAGGCAAAGAGAACAGTTTATTCAAAGAAACCAAGCAGGAGTGTGCCTGGTATGTTCTCAGAACAGTATGACGGGTATTGGAGTGACTATAAATGACCCCATTTTAAAATAATGAATTAACATTTTTATCAGTGTAACAATTAGTATTTTTTTCAGTGCTCATCATATGCATCATATGATATAATCCTTAAACGAATTTAGACAATAGGTACTCTTTTTTTAAGTCAACTCTTTTTTTTTTTTTTTTTTTTTTTTTTTTAGAGAGAGGGAGAGCAAGTGTGCACGTGCATGCACAAACAGGGGAGAGAGGCAGAGGGAGAGAGAATCTTTTTTTTTTTTTAATGTCTATTTATTTTTGTAGAGAGATAGAGCGTGAGCAGAGGAGGGGCAGAGACAGGGAGACACAGAATTTGAAGCAGGCTCCAGGCTCTGAGCCGTCAGCACAGAGCCCTATGCAGGGCTTGAACCCGTGAACCACGAGATCATGACCTGAGCCGAAGTCGGACACTTAACCAACTGAGCCACCGAGGCTCCCTGAGAGAGAGAATCTTAAGCACGCTCCACACTCAGCATGGAGCCCAATGTGAGACTTGATCTCATGATCCTGGGATCATGACCTGAACCAAAATTAAGAGTAGGATGCTCAACTGACTGAACCACCCAGGTACCCCAATAGGTACTCTTATTATTACCCCCATTTGCCTTTTCAGAGAAGTTAAGAACCCAAGATAACACAATCTCCCTCACTGTATCCTTTAGGAATCCCCAGAGGATGGGCCATAGAGACTGTTTCTATTATAGAATTGAGCTGCTGCCTGTCGTTTTGTATTCCCTTGCAGACTCCCTGGTGTCTGCTAGTATTGCCATCTTTCTGCTGTTGACTGCTGCCACATTTTTGAACACAGGCGATGTCCACACCATTGCCCATTTTCTGCAGACTACCACCATCAGGGGTTCTTGTTCTTCTCCAGGTAGGAGGGAAGCAGCTTTTGTGCTTCCTAACCTGTTCTTTGGTGAGACATATTTTTCTTTTTGCAAAAGTCCTCTCCTTCCAGAGACCACAGGTACTTGGAGGAAAGAGAGGTAGTTAGGACATAGGTTGGAAACAGGTTCAAACTTCAGACCATCTGTTCTAACAGCCATGTTTTACTTCTCAGTCTGGCTCATGCAACTAAATACAGGATGGTTTCCTCTCATGAGCCTATTGTTGCTCTCTTCAATCTGTCATTTTCTGAGGACTTCCTGCCATCAGATCAGTACCTGAATGAAATAAAAAAAAATTTTTTTTTTAAATGTTTATTTATTTTTGGGGCGCCTGGGTGGCTCAGTCGGTTAAGCGTCCGACTTTGGCTCAGGTCATGATCTCTCAGTCTGTGAGTTCGAGCCCCACGTCAGGCTCTGTGCTGACAGCTCAGAGCCTGGAGCCTGTTTCGGATTCTGTGTCTCCCTCTCTCTGACCCTCCCCTGTTCATGCTCTGTCTCTGTCTGTCTCAAAAATAAATAAACGTTAAAAAAAAATTTTAATGTTTATTTATTTTTGAGAGAGAGAGAGCTACAGAGAGTGAGTGGGGAGGGGCAGAGAGGGAGAGGGAGACACAGAATCTGAAGCAGGCTCCAGGCTCCAGGCTCCGAGCTGACAGCACAGAGCCCGACACAGGGCTCTAACTCATGAACCGTGAGATCACGGCCTGAGCTGAATTTGGACTGAGCCATGCAAGTGCCTCTGAAATCTTTTTTTTCTTAAGATTTTAGTTTTAAGTAATCTGTACATCCAATCTCAAACTCACAACCCTGAGATCAAGAGTTGCACGCTTTACTGACTGAGCTAGCCAGGCACCCCCTGAATGAAAATATTAATGTCTTTCCTTTATTTACCCTAAATACTCTAGACCCTGTGTAAATCAAGAGCATCTGTTTCAATTGAGTTCCTATTTTAGTTGAAAAGTTCCCTGAACATTAAAAAATTTTTTCCTGAACATTGAGACATAACAGTTTGAATAGCCTCCAGAGAGGGTAGTCTACCCAGAAAACACAGAGGTGATATGTTTTGGGGAGCCAACTCTTCAAAACAGCCCAAGAAAATCTCATCTCTGACCAGTTAAATTATACTTACACTCTTTCATCATTTTCTTGTGAGCTTGTACAAAATGAGCAATTCCCTCTAAAGTTATTAACTCTAGATTCATGGTCAAAATTGAGTTTCTTGTAAAACTAAGGTCCAGATCCTGAACTACATCATGGTATGGGCCTGAACAGACTATTGGCTGGTCTCTAGTTTTGACATCAGCACCTCTGCTCCAACTTCAACATTCCTTGCCCTCAGGGGACTTACTTTTTCAAAAAATAAGATCTATGCATGTTTAACAATTATAAAATTGTAAAAGATAGCTCATTCATTTATATGCCTGCAACATACTAGACTCTATACTTTGTTCTGGTCATTCAAAGACGTACAATACATAATCTGTGCCCTGAAACTGCTGCTGATTGATGGGGAAAGCCTACTAGTACAGACACAATTACAATGTAGCAGAGGGGCACCTGGGTGGCTCAGTCCGTTAAGCAACGGACTTCGGCTCAGGTCATGGTCTCGTGGTTCAGGAGTTTGAGCCCTGTGTCGGGCTCTCTGCTGACAGCTCAGAGTCTGAAACCTGCCTCACATTCTGTGTCTCCCTCTCTCTCTGCCCCTCCCCCATGCTCTCTCTCTCTTAAAAATAAGTAAACATTAAAAAAACAAACAGTGTAGCAGGAGTTCAAATCTCAGCTTCATCTCCTACTATTTGATGGATCTTAAGTCCTCGGGTAAATGATTTAACTTCTTTGGCACTTTTCTAGTATGTAAAATAGAAGTAACATCTACCTCAAAGAGTTATTGTGACTATTAAACAAGATAGTATCTTTGTTTGACTTAACCTAAGTGCTCAGTAAATGGCATGTAATTAAATTAAATTAAGACAATAATTCAAATAGACCATAGGAGGGAGATATCAAGAAGGAAACTAAAGAAATGTGGAACAAAATTCACACCACTTGCTTCCACTAAGGGTAAACATACATATCACATCCTACAGATAGGAAACAAACATACAAACACAACTTTGTGCCCCAAGAAAACAAAAACAAAACACAACAAAACCAGGTTTCAGTTCTAGATCCGGGATTAAGTGAAATTTTGAGACTTTGTGTAATTTATACTCTCAAACAAAAACAACTCTAACCCTGCCTTTTGCAATGCTAATACCTGAAGATAAGGGAAAAGCTTTACAGATGAGATACACCTGTGAGAAAATCGCTGTTTGTTTTTTTTTTTTTTTTTTTTTCCTCTGTTAACAGAACCTTGGTAACCAAACTGAGTATTTTCCTTTTAATATATGTTTTATGTATACTCAATAGGAGTGTCTTTATTTAGGGTGGGGGGTGGCCATGTGACCAATAATGTAACTAACCTTGGAGACTGCGTTCAACCCAATGGGCAATCAATCATGCCTATGTGACGAAGCCTTTATAAAAACTCTGTACCTGGAAGCTCAAATGAGCTTCCCTGGTTGGTAGTCCTCTATGAATATTGTCAAACATCAACACTGGGAGAGTAACAATGTGTCAACTGCATGAGAAAGGACATTGAAAGTTTTATGTTTGAAGTGCTCCCAGATTTTTGCCTTTTATGTGCTCCTTTCATGAGCTAATTTTGATACGTATCCTTTCCCTTTAAGAAATAGTAACCATGGCGGGGGTGGAGGGGTGGGCGGAGGGGCCCTGGCTGGCTCACTCTGTGGAGCATGAAACTCTTGATCTTGGGGTTGTGAGTTTGATCCCCACTTTGTGTGTGGGGATAACTTAAAAATTAAAAAATTTTTAAAAATTGTAACCATGAGTATAAAGCAGCTTTTAGTAAGTTCTGTGAGTCCTTCTAGTATTACCAAACCTGAGGGTGGTTTTGGGAACCCTCTAAAATTTGCATTTAGTGTCAGAGTAAGGGCAGTCTTGTGGAAAGTGTGTGCTCCCTAAACATGATAGTTGGCTCTAAACCTTACAGTTTGGCTAACTCCAGGCATATGGATTTAGTAAAAAGACAAGAGAACTTTAAAATGATTCACTTGGTTTATGTAACACATATATGAATGATCCTGAATGTGTGGTAGAACGGAAATCTAAATAGAGTAGGACCTGTTGTTTCTAACTTGTCTGGAGCTTCATGATCTCTTGAGAAGTATAAGGGTTCTGGAGGCATGACTTTTTCTCTCTCCTTTCTCAAAGGGAAATAGGAAAGTCTTATGGAAATATACAAATGAACTAAGCCACATTGGAGAGAAAAGCTCTATGTATAGACAAGGTGTTAATAAACCTTAAAGTTGTGCCCCTAGATTGGTCTATTATCTGCACAAGTATTACATAACAGTGCATAATGACACAAGGGGAGATCCAGTTATAAAATTCTTCAGAAATTCCTAGCTTTCCCAAGATTCAAATAAGATTCTTCTATTGTGTGAAATATTTTCTGAGTAAACATGCAGCATACTTTGCATATTTCCAAAAAAAAAAAGATTATAACTTATCTAAAGTTTAACAGAACTCTTATTTTGATTGACTTACAGAGATTAATACTTGTATGACTTGTATTCATATCTTGTCTGCTCTGATAACTCTTTAAAAGATTACAATTTTGGGGGCGTCTGGGTGGCTCAGTCAGTTAAGTGTCTGACTTCGGCTGAGGTCATGGTTCATGGGTTCGAGCCCTGCATTGGGCTTTGCACTGACAGCGTGGAATCTGCATAGAATTCTCTTTCCCCCTCCTCTCTCTGCCTCTCCCCTGCTCGCACTTTCTCAAAATAAATAAATAAACTTTTTAAAAAATTAAAAATGTTTTTTCTCCCATAAATTTTAAAAATATCGTCCTCACATTCAAACTTCAAATTCAAAATAGTAAAACTGTTATACACCTAAACTTTATTTGGAGTTTCCTAGACAAACCACAAAGAGGTTCACTTTCACCTGGTAAATGGAGATGATGTTAATCATAATTAAATATATTTGGCATTCTCCAGATATTTAATTATTTTATCACTACTGTGAAAATTCTCTTGTCTCTCAAGCTCAAAATCTGAGAAGAGCTGCTAAATAAAAAAGAAAAGCTCAGAGTGCCTGGCTGGTTCAGTTGGTAGAGCATGTGACTCCTGATCTTGGGGTTATGAGTTCAAGCCCTCTGTTGGGTATAGAGATTACACACACACACACACACACACACACACACAAGACTTAAAAGAAAAATAAAAGCCTGATTCCTATAAGGTAATTATATATATATATATATATATATATATATATATATATATAATCAAAATGATATCAATTTTTGGTAAGAGTAGGATTCAGTAATTGTGTACTTTTTAGGTTGGCTAGAAACATGCTCATGTTCACATACAAAGACAGTGCATTAGTTTCCTATTGTTGTAACAAATTACCACAAATTTAGTGGCTTAAAACAACACAAATTTGTTGCCTGATAGTGGTAGGTAAAAAATGGGCTTCATGGGGCTAAAATCAGTGTGTCAGCAAGACATTTAGAGCTTGTAGGCTCCAGGAGGGAATCTTTTTTTGCCTTTTCCAACTTCTGAAGGTTTCCCACATTCATGGCTCGGCTTCAGTTGTTACATCTCCTCCTCAGACTCTATCTTGCCCCCTTCTTTTAATTATAAGGACTCTTATGATAATATTGGGTGCATCTGAATAATTAAGAATAACCTCCCTATCTCAAGATTCTTTTTTATTTAAGCCAATAACTTTTTATTTAAGGAATTTTACATGTGATTGCTGCCACTGCCAATCACCATAGTTCCTCCAAAGTCAGAATCATAATCTTCAAAAAATTCCTTTTAAAAAGAACTTTTTGGGGGTGCCTGGGTGGCTCAGTTCGTTGTGTGTCCAACTTTGGCTGCGGTCATGATCTCATGGTTTGTGAGTTTGAGCCCTGCATCAGGCTCTTTGCTGTCAGTGCAGGGGTCTGCTTCAGATCCTCTGCCCCCTCCCCACTCTCTCTCTCTAAAATAAATAAAGTTAAAATAAAAAAAAAGAACTGTTGTTCAATCCACAGTTGTCACTGTCAGTCCAGAGTTCTTTCAGTTGGACTTTTTTGATCTCCACTTGAATATGGACAGACTTTTAAAATTCTCCACCTGTAATCTTTGGGATCCAATTTCTTTCAGGCCACGTTCAGGGTCACAGTCGATGGATCTGCCTGGTACTCAATTTCAAATACCCTCTGAATGTGAATGAGTTCAAATCATATTCACTCCTAAACTACCACACCCTAGAACTGTACAGATTGTTGAGATATGCCAATACCTAAAATTAAAAAAAAAAATACTATTAGGTCTCTCACAAGTTTTAGCAGATAGATGTCTTATAATTCTTTCCCACAGATCTAACATATAAGAAATGTGAATAAAGGAAACCACATATGTACTCTATGAGGTGTTTCCAACAATGTAGGTCTACAGAAAAGCCCCGTTGGGATAGACCTCAATTCCCTTCTCAAGATTCTTTTTTTTTTTAATTTTTTTAAACATTTATTTATTTTTGAGACAGAAGGAGACAGTGCGAGTGGGAGAGGGAGACACAGAATCTGAAACAGGCTCCAGGCTCTGAGCTGTCAGCACAGAGCCCGACGCGGGGCTTGAACCCACGGACCGCGAGATCATGACCTGAGCCGAAGTCAGACGCCCAACTGACTGAGCCACCCAGGCGCCCCTCCCATCTCAAGATTCTTAACTTAATTGCATTTGCAAATTCCTTTTGCTATGTATGGTAACATTCACAGGTTCTAGGGCTAGAAATGGGCATTTTTTGGTGGGGGCATTATTCTGCCTATCACAGAGAGGCACCATAACTCTCAAAAAATCAGTTACTCTTAAAAAAATCAGTTATTCTTGGGGGGCCTGGGTGGCTCAGTCAGTTAAGTGTCTGACTCTTGGTTTTGGCTCAGGTCACAATCTCACGGTTCGTGAGTTCAAGACCTGTGTAAGGTTCTGCGCTGGCAGTGTGGAGTCTGCTTGGGAATCTTTCTCCCCTCTCTCTCATTCCCTCTCCCCCTCAAAAATAAATAAATAAACATTAAAAAAATTTTTTTTTGAATCAGTTAATCTTTTTAAAAAGATGAGTGATTTTATTTCTAGGTACCTGGAAATAATATGGTAATTTAAGAAAAACAGCCATTTTTTAAGGAATGCATTCTGAGCCACCCAGACCCCCCCCCCCATTTTTTAAAAGTGTATTTGATTTTGAAAGAGAGAGAGAAAGAATGAGTGGCAGAGGGACAGAAGGAGAAGACAGAAGAGAATCTCAAGCAGGCTCCATACTCTGCACTGAGCCCCACAGGGGCTTCATCTCATGACTGTGAGATCATGACCTGAGCCAAAATGAAGAGTCAGACAATCAACCGTCAAGGAAAGCATTCTAAAGTATGTAGAGATGAAATGGCATGTCTGGAGTTTGACCTAAGAGAATTCAGGAGAGAAAGAAGACGACAGAGAGGAAGGAAGTTTGCCAAATCTTGATGCTTTTTGTATCTGGGTGATGTATATTTGGGGATGTGAAAAGGTGGCTAAAGAAGATACAATTTGAGTCCTGCTAAATAGATGAGAAACCTATAGAGAGTGATCCAAGTGAAGAGAACTTTCCCTCACCTTTTAAAATGTTTTGTATTTTATGATGCTTTGACCTTAGGGACCCAGAGAGGAACTGCCCCTCCCAGAGGTAGTAAAGAACTTGCCTGAGAATAAGCCTTTGATAAGCAAACCAACCAATCCTGAGTCCACCCCTCCTTTTACCAGGTTCCTGCAATTGAGGACACTAACCTCCCACCCTAAATCACTCTAGGGCCAGGTACTGGGCACCAGGGAACCATTCTTATAGCTGGGAGCCCAGGGAAATCAAACTATCCAATCCTAAACCTGCTTAGTTTGCTTATCCTGCCTCACCCCTTCCTTCCCATGAAAACCCAAAGAAAAGCTTTAGCCTACACTTTCCCCTCACTCTGTTTACCTCATGGTGCTTGCCGTGTGGTCTTGTGTGGTGTGCCATGCCTCCTGCTTCTAGGGATCCATGAGTATAAAAACTTCTTCCTTTATGCCAGTTTCTGTGTCTCCACGTCTTACGATACCTGACTAAAACAAATCTCGAGTACATTTTAAAGTAATCATGCCCTTCCTAAAACAAAACCATATGAGGAGTTAGAAGAATACTACAGATGTAAGCTCAGCAAAAGTAGAGTCTTTATGTGTTTTGTTCACTGCTGAAAGTGGAACGCAACTGTAAAAAACAAACAAACAAACAAACAAACAAACAAACAAACCTATGTGGCATTTACATGGCAAGTGGATGGTGGGCTACAATGAACCCAGTATCTGTCAATGAAAGATGGTTAGTCATGAGATGCAGTGGCAAAACATTTGGCAGAATTATTGCCTGAGATGACTTGAGCAGCAGACTATGTGTCTACTGACTCCTGGGGGAATAGAAAATAGAAACTTAATAGAGGTTATTTTTAACAGTGTGTGGCAAGATATTATAAGAAAGGGATGAGATCAGGAAAGAATTCCCTCATGGGTTTCTAAGAAGAAATAGAAGGGAATAGAATCTAAAATTTGGAAACTCGCAGGTAAAACTTCTGCTTCTATATCTCAATTATAAGAAATTAGGGGCAGCAGGGTGGCTCAGTCGGTTGAACGTCTGACTTTGGCTCAGGTCATGATCTCATAGTTCATGAGTTCCAGCCCTGTAATGGGCTTGCTGCTGTCAGTCAGCTCAGAGCCTGCTTTGGATCTTCTTCCCTACCCGCTGCCACCTCTGCCCCTTCCCCACTTGTGTTCTTTCTCTCAAAAATAAATAAATCTTTAAAAAAAAAAAGAAGAAATTAGTTAAGGAAGGCTATGAGCTTTTCCTTTGCCTCTTTTTCTTTCCCCTTCATTTCCTTTTCTTTCTTTCTTTCTTTCTTTCTTTCTTTCTTTCTTTCTTTCTTTCTTTCTTTCTTTCTTTCTTTGACTTTCCCTTCCTGAACTATTCCATCCCAAAGTCATTAGGTGGAGCTGAGAAGCTAAGTGACGACATAGTGTCACCTGGACAGAGGAGTCAGAGGCTGACTGGGGTAAGAAGGGTGTCCTTTGGTGGGGAGACCTACCAATGGATGTTAGAACTTGGATAGGGGGAGGAAGACATTCATTCAGATGGTTGCCCAGTACAGGATATTGGAGCTTGAGTGGAGTAAGGGCATCCTCATGGAGTAACAGACTGTTATGAGGTCTCAGAACCATCAGAGGTGTTGACTCACCCCCACAGAAAGAGAACTTTACAATATTTACCCAATGGGATTTCAAAATGATGTGATCCTATCGCTTCTCGGCCTTTTGGCTAAGATCAAGTGTAGTGTCAAAATGATGTGATCCAGTGAGAACTGTGTGTTCAATTCTTCCTTGTTCTGAATGAGAGTGTTTCAATTTTCCTGTCTTTGTTGCATTACCAATGGGCATGGGTGTGTCTGGGCAGATTATTTGTCTTTTTAGTTCATAGGTCACCAGACCATAAAGAGCCATATTTGAACCTGATAGAGAAAACTGGACATTACCTGGAAAGCTTGGACTTTGAGCTGAATATATTTACTGGGTGGAACTTTGGGCTGTCCTCTTTGGAGATGGGGAGAGTATTATCTATACAAAGGAAAAATATTTGGTGACAAAAAGAGCTGACTCTGCCACAGGCTGCCTAGATGGTCACAAATCTCTTTTCCTTTCATTAAGTCACAAGAAAATGACATATTCCAGGCTTACTTGGTTGGGGCCATGAGTCTTGATTCTGGCCAAGAAGATATGGGTAGAAGTCATGTCCCATTTCTTGCCTGCCTTATTATTTTTTTTTTGACCTTTTGAATGCAGAGAGGATCCAGTCCACATCTCTGAGAAGACCTTGGAACAGGGACTGGTAAATGATCACCCATGGGTGAAATCCAGCCCACCACAGTGTTTGTAAATAAATGTTTATTGGAACATAGTCATGTCCATTTATTTGTTTATTTTTTTTTAATTTTTTTTCAGCATTTATTTATTTTTGGGACAGAGAGAGACAGAGCATGAACGGGGGAGGGGCAGAGAGAGAGGGAGACACAGAATCAGAAACAGGCTCCAGGCTCCGAGCCATCAGCCCAGAGCCCGACGCGGGGCTCCAACTCACGGACCGCGAGATCGTGACCTGGCTGAAGTCGGACGCTTAACCGACTGCGCCACCCAGGCGCGCCTATTTGTTTATTTTTTATGTTGCTTTCATGCCACAATTGCAGAACGGTGACAGTATGTTCCAAAAAACTTAAAATATTACTATCTTTTATAGAAAATGTTTGCGGGGTGCCTGAGTGGCTCAGTCGGTCGAGCATCTGACCTCGGCTCAGGGCATGATCTCACGGTTCGTGAGTTCGAGCCCCGCTTCAGGCTCTGTGCTGACAGCTCAGGGCCTGGAGCCTGCTTCAGATTCTGTGTCTCCCTTTCTCTCTGCTCCTCCCCTGCTCACACTCTGTCTCTCTCTCAAAAATAAATGAAGATTAAAAAAAAAAAAAAAAAGAAAATGTTTGCATATACCTGCCTCAGAAGATGGTGCCACCGTAAGTTGATAGGAGACAGAATCCTTGAATCAAAATATGAAAAGCTGCCTGCTGAACATTCAATTCAGGCTGTGATATGAATGAAAAATAGTTTAACTTTGTTAAAATATTGAAATAATTGAGTTATTTGTTAGTAGCTAGTTACTTTATTACTAAAATATTCCTTTCCCCAGTACCTAGATTAGTGCCTGGCTCATGGCAGGAACTAAATAATTATTTGTCTACAAAAGTAGTATATTCACAGTATAACAAACAATCTAAATATTACCTCAAAAAATTAACTTAGAATTTGGAAGTCCCTGTAATCCTTCATCAAGAAATAACCATTGTAGGGGCGCCTGGGTGGCGCAGTCGGTTAAGCGTCCGACTTCAGCCAGGTCACGATCTCGCGGTCCGTGAGTTCGAGCCCCGCGTCGGGCTCTGGGCTGATGGCTCAGAGCCTGGAGCCTGTTTCCGATTCTGTGTCTCCCTCTCTCTCTGCCCCTCCCCCGTTCATGCTCTGTCTCTCTCTGTCCCAAAAATAAATAAACGTTGAAAAAAAAAAAAAAGAAATAACCATTGTTAAGAATTTGATGTATATGATTGTTAAGTTTTGTATGTATGCATATATATGTATGTATACACACACACACACACACACACACACACACACACACATATCTGTATATATATCAGATAACTTGACCTAGTGGATTAAGATAATGGACTCTAGAGCCAGACTGCCCGGGTTCAAATTCTAGTTTTTAGTCTATGAGCTCTTGCACAAGTTACTTACTTAAACTATTCCCCATTTTGCTCACTTACAAATGGTGTTATTATACACTTATCACACAGGGGCAGATTATTTGTGAATAATTGTGAAGATTAAATAAAATAATGTACTATGCTTAAGGAAGTATCTTACAAATGGTGTTTGCTATTATTAGTAATAGTAATAGTAATAGAACTACTTTAGTAGCAGTTTTCTTCCCTCACAGAAATATGAATCATAGAATTTCCCCCACCAAATATAGCTCAGGCATTCTTCCAAGTCAGTATCTACAGATTAATCTTATTTAATTAACTAATTAATTATTAAGTTTAAAATTTTAATTCCAGTATAGTGAATATACAGTGTTATATTAGTTACAGGTGTGCAATATAGTGATTCAACAATTCTATACATTACCCAGTGCTCATCCTGATAAGTGTACTCTTTAATTCCCATCACCTATTTCACCAATCCCCTCACCCCATCAGTTTGTTCTCTATAGTTAAGACTCTCTCTCTCTCTTTTCCTTTGCTCATTTGTTTTGTTTCTTAAATTCCACATATGAGTGAAATCATGTGGTATTTGTCTTTCTCTGACTGACTTATTTCTCTTAGCATTATACTCTCTAGCTCCATCCATGTTGTTGCAAATGGTAAGATTTCATTCCTTCTTATGGCTGAATAATATTTCATTGTGTATATATACCACATCTTCTTATCCATTTATCTATGGATGGAGACTTGGGCTGCTTCCATAATTTGGCTACTGTAAATAATGCTGCAATAAACATAGGGGTGCATGTATCCCTTTGAGTTAGTGGTTTTATTTATTTGCTTATTTTGAGGGGTAAACACCCAGTAGTGTGATTACTGGATCATAAGGTAGTTCTATTTTTAATTTTGTGCGAAATTTTCATACTATTTTCCACAGTGTCTGCACCATTTTGCATTCCCACTAACAATGCATGAGAGTTCCTTTTTCTCCACATCCTCGCCAACACTTGTTTCTTGTGCTGTTGATTTTAGCCATTCTGAACAGTGTGGGGTGATATCTCATTGTAGTTGATTTGCATTTTCCTGATGATAAGTGTTGTTGAGCATCTTTTCATGCATCTGTTGGCCATCTGTATGTCTTCTTTGGAGAAATGTTTGTTCATGTCTTCTGCCCATTTTTATTTTTTTTTTTAATTTTTTTTTCAACGTTTATTTATTTTTGGGACAGAGAGAGAGCATGAACGGGGGAGGGTCAGAGAGAGAGGGAGACACAGAATCGGAAACAGGCTCCAGGCTCTGAGCCATCAGCCCAGAGCCCGACGCGGGGCTCGAACTCACGGACCGCGAGATCGTGACCTGGCTGAAGTCGGACGCTTAACCGACTGTGCCACCCAGGCGCCCCTTCTGCCCATTTTTAAACTGGATTATTTGTTTTTTGGGTGTTAAGTTGTATAAGGTCTTTATATATTTTGGGTACTACCCCTTTACTGGATATGTCATTTGCAAATATCTTCTCCCATTCAGTAGGCTGCCTTTTAGTTTCGTTCATTGTGTCCTTTGCTGTGCAGAAGCTTTTTTCTTTCTAAGTAATCTCTACACCCAATGTGGGGCTCAAACTCACAACCCTAAGATCAAGAGTCACATGCTCTACCAACTAAGCCAGACTGGTGCTCCAAGAAGCTTTTTATTTTGATGTAGTCCCAAGTTTATTTTTGCTTTTATTTCCATTGTCCCAGGAGACATATCTAGAAAAATGTTGCTACGGCCAATGTCAGAGAAATTACTGCCTGTGCTCTTTTCTAGGATTTTTATGGTTTCAGGTCTCACATTTAGGTCTTTAATCCATTTTGAGTTTATTTTTGTGTTATGGTGTCAGAAAGTGGTTCAACTTCATTCTTTTTCGCAACACCATTTGTTGAAGAGACTGTCTTTTTCCCTTTGTATGTTTTTTCCTCCTTTGATGAATACCATGTAATTGTGGGTTTATTTCTGGTTTTTCTATTCTGTTCCATTGCTCTATGTCTCTATTTATGTGCCAGTACCATACTGTTTTGATTACTACAGCTTTGTAATATAACCTGAAGTCTGGAATTGGGATACCTCCAGTTTTGTTTTTCAAGATTGCTTTGGCTATTCAGGGTCTTTTGTAATTCCATACAAATTTTGGGATTGTTTGTTCCACTTCTGTGAAAAATGCTGTTGGTAGATTCGTCTCATTTTAACAAGTGATTGCATAGGATTCTATTCCACATATGTAGTATAATTTATGTATCTAATTCCCCACTGATAGACAGGAAATTGTATAGTTTTTCAGCTCTTACCAACAATGCTGTAGAGAACATTCTTTTTTTTTTTTTTTTTCAACGTTTATTTATTTTTGGAACAGAGAGAGACAGAGCATGAACGGGGGAGGGGCAGAGAGAGAGGGAGACACAGAATCGGAAACAGGCTCCAGGCTCTGAGCCATCAGCCCAGACCCCGACGCGGGGCTCGAACTCACGGACGGCGAGATCGTGACCTGGCTGAAGTCGGACGCTTAACCGACTGCGCCACCCAGGCGCCCCTGTAGAGAACATTCTTGAATATATGTGCTATGAACAATTGTGTCAGCACTACTAAAGGATACATTCCTAGAACAGGAATGTCATGTCAAATTTCTGTATATATAAAATTTTGATATTCTCAATTTGTCCTCCAATAAAACTGTATCATTTACACTCTTTCTATTCATGATTCAGAGTATTCATCTTAACAACCCATGACAATAATAGGCATTATCTATCTTTGCAAAACAGGTAGGTAAAATATTCTATCTCATTTTTTTAATGTTTATTTCTGAGAGAGAGAGAGAAAGTAAGAGACACAGAGAGAGAGAGAGAGAGAGAGAGAGAGAGAGAGGATGAGTGGGGGAGGGGCAGAGAGAGAGAGAGAGACAGAGACAGAGGATCTGAATTGGGCTCTGCACTGACAGCAGAGAGCCCGATGCAGGGCTTGAACCCATGAACTATGAGATCATGACCTGATCATTGGCTGAGCCACCCAGGCGCTCGTATCTCATTTTTAAAAAGATTTTTAAGTAATCTTTACACCCATCATGGGGCTCAAAATCACAACCCCAAGATCAAGAGTTGCATGCTCCACTAACTGAGCCATCCAGTCACCCCTGTATCTCATTTTATTTTATTTTATTTTATTTTTTTTTTCAACGTTTTATTTATTTTTGGGACAGAGAGAGACAGAGCATGAACAGGGGAGGGGCAGAGAGAGAGGGAGACACAGAATCGGAAACAGGCTCCAGGCCCTGAGCCATCAGCCCAGAGCCCGACGTGGGGCTCGAACTCACGGACCGTGAGATCGTGACCTGGCTGAAGTCGGACGCTCAACCGACTGCGCCACCCAGGCGCCCCTGTATCTCATTTTAATGTGTATTTCTTTTATTATTATTAGAGATGCTATCCTTCTTTTCATAGGAAAGGGATTAGGATAAAAACAATCAGCTCTGAAAACATCACACTTGGTTAAACTTATTTGAGAACAAAGAAAGCTCACAACTCCTTCAGTGTTTGAGCAAGGGAACCAATGAAGACTAAACTGATACTTAGGAAACATTATCAACCCTTGTACCATTGCAAAGGCTAACAATTCATTCCTCTACTACTGTGTTTTTTAAATGATAGTTTTGTTTTATCCCAAAATGTCTCCTTTAAAAATACCTTATCAGGGCGCCTGGCTGGCTCAGTCAGTTAGGTGTTCAACTTCAGCTCAGGTCATGATCTCGTGATTCTTCAGTTCCAGCCCCACATCAGGCTCTGTGCTGACAGCTCAGAGCCTGGATCCTGCTTCAGATTCTGTGTCTCCCTCTCTCTGGCCCTCCCTCATTTGCACTCTGCCTCTCTCTGTCTGAAAATAAACAGTAAAATAATAATAATAAATACCTTATCAACTGGTGGGAATGCAAACTGGTGCAACCATTCTGGAAAACAGTATGGAGGTTCCTCAAAAAATTAAAAATAGAACTACCCTACGATCCAGCAATTGCACAACTAGGTATTTATCTAAGAGATACAGGTGTGATGTTTTGAAGGGGCACATGCACCCCCATGTTTATAGCAGCACTATCAACAATAGCCAAAGTATGGAAAGAGCCCAAATGTCCATCGATGGATGAATGGATAAAGAAGATGTGGTATATATACAATGGAGTATTACTCAACAATCAAAAAGAATGAAATCTTGCCATTTGCAACTCCCTGGATGGAACTAGAGGGTATTATGCTAAGTGAAATTGGTCATAGAAAGACAAATATCATATGACTTCACTCATATGAGGACTTTAAGAGACCAAACAGATGAACATAAGGGAAGGGAAACAAAAATAATATAAAAACAGGGAGGGGAACAAAACATAAGAGAGTCTTAAATATGGAGAACAGAGGGTTGCTGGAAGGGTTGTGGGAGAGGGGATAGGTTAAATGGGTAAGAGGCACTAAGGAATCTACTCCTGAAATCATTGTTGCACTATATGCTAACTCACGTGGATGTAAATTAAAAAATAAATTAAAAAAATTAAAAATTAAAACCAAACAAAGCAAAACAAAACAAACAAGAATACCTTATCAAATCAATGATGGTCAAGTCACTACCATAAATATAATAAAGGGGGCTTGGGAAATTTCAAATTCCTGATTCAGCAATCATGCTACTTTCATTGGCTAAGGGGCATTTGAATTGTTTCTACTTTTTGGCTATTATGAATAATGCTGCTACAAACATTTATGTACAAGTTTCTGTGTAGACATATGTTTTCACTTCTTTTGGATACATACCTAGTATATACATGACATTCCTGAGTCATATTTAATTCTATGTTTATCTGCACAGTGCCTGCTATATATAATAGGTGTTCTATAAACATTTACTGGATGAAGTAATACATAAATGATTTTGCTGTTAAGAAACAGTCACTTGTAATTCTTCAGTGAATACACTGTCAGAGTTTTTCTTATGTGTGCACATTTATATGTTTCTTCACAGAAAAATAAGATTATACTGGGCTGCCTGGGTGGCTCAGTCAGTTGAGCGTCCAACTTCAGCTCAGGTTATGATCTCATGGCTCATGGTTTCAAGCCCCGAGTTGGGCTGTATGCTGACAGCTCAGACCCTGGAGCCTGCTTCATATTCTGTGTCTCCCTCTCTCTCTGCCCCCACCCACTCATGCCCCCCCCTCAAAAATAAATAAGTTTTTTAATTTAAAAAATAAGAAAAAATAATTCTATGTTTAACTTTGTGAGAAACTGTCAACCTGTTTTCATAGCATCTGCACCATTTACATCCCCAGCAGCTACACTTGAGAGTTTCAATTTCTCTGCATCCTTGACAACACTTGCTATTTTCCATTAAAAAAACCCACAAAACTGTCTATAGGGTATGAGGTAGTATTTCATTATGGTTTTGATTTCCTCTTTTAATTTATTAAAACAGTTGTTTTTTTCTTGCAAAGAATCATATGAGTGGCACTTTTTGTATGTAGGGTGAGGGGGCAATCATTGTCTATAATCAAGATGTAGTAGGAACTTTTTTTTATTAAAAAATTTTTTTTTTCAACGTTTATTTATTTTTGGGACAGAGAGAGACAGAGCATGAACAGGGGAGGGGCAGAGAGAGAGGGAGACACAGAATCGGAAACAGGCTCCAGGCTCTGAGCCATCAGCCCAGAGCCCGACGCGGGGCTCGAACTCACGGACCGCGAGATCGTGACCTGGCTGAAGTCGGACGCTTAACCGACTGCGCCACCCAGGCACCCCAAAGATGTAGTAGGAACTTTTAAAACTGTGTTTTAGTCAGGATAGGACAGATTATGCTGTGGTAACCAGAAGTTCCATGGGGTGCCTGGGTGACTCAGTCAGTTAAGCATCTGACTTCAGTTCAGGTCATGATCTCACAGTCTGTGAGTTTGAACCCCAAGTCAGGCTCTGCACTGACAGCTCAGAGCCCGGAGCCTGCTTCGGAGTCTGTGTCTCCTTCTTTCTCTGCCCTTTCCCCGCTGGTGCTCTGTCTCTGTGTCTCAAAAATAAATAAACGTTAAAAGTTCCAAAAGTCAATGAATTAAAATAATAATGGTTTATTTCTTTCTCACACTACATGTGTACTGTGTGTTGGCAAAGGAAGGGGCTGTATTCGTCATGGTCACTCAGGCTCTTAGGCTAATGGAGCAGTCACTATCTCTAAAGGTGCTAAAATGTGTACTAGAGGAAAACAGATTTTGGGGCTGTTTCACACTGCCAAATTACATATTCTATTACATGTTCTCCTGTAAATGATATTTGTCACTTCCATTCACAACTCACTGGCCAATACTAGTCATAGGACCTCATTCAACCACAGGGAAGCTGGTAATCCTATTGTGTGCTTGGAAGGTTGAGGGTCGAATATCTTTGGTAAGCAGCACTCATATATACCAGAGTCTGCCCTTCTGGTCATAAAATACTTGGCTCACTCTCCTTCTTGCAGGTAAAATACACTCGGCATCCTCCTAGAGAGACAAACCAACAGTATCATCTAGTCACAGCATCAAGCAGTAGTCTGCAGTCAGGGAAGCAGTGAGAACATCCCATTAGTCCAGGTGTGGGTCTCTTGTGATCTAGAGACCTGTGAACTAAAGAGGCAAGTTATCTGCATCCACATACTCAGTATGCCAACTGACATGCCAACTATAATAAAGTCCCCATTTAGAGAGGGGAAGAATGGAAGGCACAGAGTAGTCACTTGTCCGAGGATGTTTTATCCTTGTGGTGAGGAATGTGGTCTTGTTTAGGCCTTAATCCTGGTCTTTGGGAGGGACTCCTTTGTCCATTGTTCTCCAGGTCTCTTGCTGCTGCCCTTCTGAGAGGTTCTTTTTGTTACTCTCCTTGGTCATATGTGAATAGTGGACATTGTAAAGCATACTTTTTTAGGGATGTTTTGCTCAGCTTTGCTAGCCTACTTTCTGCTTACAAAGTGCTGGGGCCCCAAGATTTGCTGACTTTTTCAATCTAGAATTATGGTTTCTTTGAAGCAGTGTACCTCTTTCAAGAACCTAAGTCTTTTAGGAACTTCTACTTCTGGCAGAGGGAGACTAGCTTGCTTTGAACTAACTTACCTGTTGAGACCTCCTAGAAAAGATGGAGAAAAAGAAAAAAAAACACATTTATTTGAAAGCATCTGAGACTTACCAAAGCAATGAGGATTTTTAGGGAAAAGGTGGCAGAGAGAAGTCCAGAGATGTAAGCCCTACTTTGGTACCATTTTTCACATTGTGGAATTTGCCGACCCAAAGGTGATGGCTAAGAGGATAAGAAACTGAGCAGAAAGCAGCAGCTGAGAGATGGAGAAGCTGAACAGAGCTTTGGACTAGACAGATAAAACATGGAGTTCAACTGAAGAATATACATCCCCCCCCCCCAAGTACATGTGCATCACTTACCGAAATTGACCATATGCTATTCTCAACAAATCATTAAGGACTGAAATCATATAAAGTATGTTCTCTGACCACTGTGAAATTAAGTGAGACATTTATAATAAAAAGACATGTTGAAAATTATCATACACTTTGAAATTAAGCAATAAACTTTTATTTTTTATTTTTAACTTTAGAGAGAGAATGCATGTGAGTGGGGGAGAGGGCAGAGGGAGAGAGAGAATCTTTTTTTATTTCCAATTATATATTTTTAATGTTAAATATTTTCCAGTTGTACATGCACAGATTTTATTTTTAAAAAATTTTTAGATGCCTATTTATTTTTAAGAGAGAGAGAGAGGGGCGCCTGGGTGGCGCAGTCGGTTAAGCGTCCGACTTCAGCCAGGTCACGATCTCGCGGTCCGTGAGTTCGAGCCCCGCGTCGGGCTCTGGGCTGATGGCTCAGAGCCTGGAGCCTGTTTCCGATTCTGTGTCTCCCTCTCTCTCTGCCCCTCCCCCGTTCATGCTCTGTCTCTCTCTGTCCCAAAAAGAAATAAACGTTGAAAAAAAAAATTAAAAAAAAAAAAAAAAAGAGAGAGAGAGAGAGACAGAGCATAAATAGGGGAGGTGCAGAGAAAGAGGGAGGCACAGAATCCAAAGCAGGTTCCAGGCTCTGAGCTGTCAGCAAACAGCCCAATGAAGGGCTTGAACTCATAGACCACAAGATCATGACCTGAGCCAAAGTCAGATGCTCAACCACTGAGCCACCCAGGCACCCCTCAGACTTTAGAGTCAAATAGTTTCTACAAGGCTTGCTATGAAAATCAACAAGTTCCCTGCTGTACTTTCTAGTTTTCAGTTCCCTCAAGGTAACTACTTCCAATTGAGAAGAGCACAGATCCCAATGAGGGGCTCAATCCCATGACCCTGGGATCATGATCCAAGCTGAAATCAAGAGTTGGTTGTTCAACAGACTGAGCCACCCAGGATTCCCAAAGGAATAAACTTTTAAAATAATCCATGAGTTAAAGGAGAAATTACAGTGAACAGTAGAATTTTTAAATTAAATAATAATGAAAATATTAATACAATATGTCAAATTTTATGGGATGAGGTTGAGGCTGTGTTTAGAGTGAAATATTTACCTTTATTTTTTGCTCCTTCCCTGAAATATTTACCTTTAAAAACACATACGCTTATTAGAAAAAAAGAAAGTTTAAAAATCAGTGATCTCACTATTAATCTGATAATGCTAGAAAAAGACCAAATTAAATGCAAAAAAAAAAAAAAAAAAAAAAGCAGAAGAAAGTGGCATAAAAGCAGAATTTAAAAAGCAATAAATTTACAATATAGAGAATCATGAAAGTGAAAGTTGTTTTGTTTCTGGTTTTTGTTTTTTTGTTTTTTTGGAAATGACTAATAAAACTAATGCACCCCTGATGAGACTGGGAAAAAATAGAGAAGGTACAAACAAGCAATATCAGGAATAAAAAGGGAGGAATCCTATTGATTCTAGAGGCTTACAATATTGATATGCTTTATTCTATACTTGATACATAATAGCTTCAGAATATATTGTTATTAATATTAAACTTATTTAAAATTTACTTTTTAAAAGTTTATTTACTTTGAGAGAAAGAGAGAGCAGGGGAGGGGCAGAGAGAGAGGGAGGCACAGAATCCCAAGCAGGCTCCAGGCTCTGAGCTGTCAGAGCTGGGAGCGGGGCTCGAACTCATGGACCCTAAAATCATGATCTGAGCCGAAGTCAGATACTTAACCGACTGAGCCACCCAGGTGCCCTTCTTCTTTTTCTTTTTAAAGTTTATTATTTATTTCGAGAGAGAGCATGTGTGAGTGAGAGCAGGGAAGGGGCAGAGAGAGAGGGAGAAAGAGAATCCCAATCTGGCTCTGTGCTGACAGTGTGCTGACAGCATGGAGCTTGATGCTGGGCTCCATCTCACCAACCTTGAGATCATGACCTGAGCTGAAATCAAGAGTCAGTCACTTAACTTAAGCCACCTAAGCACCCCTCCTCCTCTTCTTCTTCTTCTTCTTCACTTTGTCCTCCTCCTCTTCCTTCTTCTTCTTCTTTCCCTTCCCCTTTCCTTCTCATTCCCTTCCCTCTCCTCCCTCCTCCTTCTTCTAAACTTCTATATCTTCTGATTTCTTTCCCCTGTGAGAAAATATGAGTGCAGAGTTGCAAGCTACACTAATTTCTAATTATATGGGCAGTTCTGTTCATAGAAGACAATATGTTTTTTTTAACTTTATTTATTTTTGAGAGACAGAGAGAGAGAGAGAGAGACAGAGAGGGAGAATGCTAGTGGGGGAGGGGCAGAGAGAGAGAGGGAGAGTGAGAATCCCAAGAAGGATCCGTGAGAGTTCCACTGGGGGCTTGATCCCAAGAACCATGAGATCATAACCTGAGCTGAAATCAAGAGCCAGGCACCTAACCGACTGAGTGCCACCCAAGTGCCCCAGAAGACAATATGTTAATTGCACCTGTAAGTTTAATTTAAAAGGCCTCTTCTTGAGAACTGATATTATAATAGGGAAATTATTTTTAAAATTGTGGTAGTTGAAGTTTTTTTTAAGTTTGTTGGATGATCTGCCGAGGGATGGGAAATGTTTGCACTTTTTGTTACTTTGCTTTTGAATGGCATCTGAGGCCATTCAATAAATAAATAAATAAATACTCCTTCAGACAGCAAAGAGGCTGTTTATCCC
The DNA here is from genome assembly GCF_018350155.1 of Leopardus geoffroyi. Taxonomy (NCBI): domain Eukaryota; kingdom Metazoa; phylum Chordata; class Mammalia; order Carnivora; family Felidae; genus Leopardus; species Leopardus geoffroyi. The sequence goes on along the minus strand of NC_059328.1, from coordinate 188,528,120 downwards.
TGAACTCAGGAATTTATTCTTGGCTAGTTTGTTCATCAATTAATACAACTGTGGAATTTGCTTTACCCATAGTGCCATGTTAGTGCAGGAAAAACCTGTTGTGAATCTTTGTGGGGGAAGGGAAGGAGAGGAGAGATAAAGAGCTGTTAATACCAAGGCATAGGTACATAGCAGATGTGCAGGTAATGTTTAATTTTAATTTCTCCAAGAATCTTGTTTGAGAAATGATAGAAAATTGGTCCAAGTTCTTGGTGTTTCTTAGTCCCTCCAATATTACTTTGAGAACACCATTCTTCCATTTGGTTTAAAAATTTGTCCTTCTAGGGTGCCTGTGTAGCTCAGTTGGATGAGCATCTGACTTCAGCTCAGGTCATGATCTCACAATTGATGGGTTCAAGCCCTGCATCAGGCAGGTTTTGTGCTGACAGCATAAGGCTGCTTGGGGTTTTCTGTCTCACTCTCTCTCTGTCCCTCCCCAGCTCAAGAGCTCTCTGTCTCTCAAAAATAAATAAATAAACATTTAAAACAAACAAACAAACAATTGTTCTTCCTCTTTACTACTATCACCAAACTTATTCACTTGTTCATTGGCTTCCTTACACTCCAGGCCCTGTAGTCATTGTCATGTAGAGTGATTTCAATTTCTTTCTTTCTTTCTTTCTTTCTTTCTTTCTTTCTTTCTTTCTCTTTCCTTTCCTTTCCTTTCCTTTCCTTTCCTTTCCTTTCCTTTCCTTTCCCTTTCTTTTCTTTTGCTTGCTTGCTTTCTCTTTCTTTCTTTCTTTCTTTCTTTCTTTCTTTCTTTCTTTCTTTCTTTCTCTTTCTGAGTGAATTGAATTTCTATGTGATAACCTACCAACACCCTAGTCTTCTATTCCTCTGTCTCTTCATTTCTTAGGGCACTTGAGCCATGTACTTCCAAGTCCACACCCTAGTCCTTGTCACCAAGACTTTCTCCACTTCTGAGATCCTAAATTCAGACCACTCTTTTATTGACATAACACACCTAAGGAATGTAAGACACTTCTGGCAATAACTGTGGTTCACTGTGGCTGTGATTCTGGAGGTGAGGAGTGAGGGGGAAAAAAAGAGGAATAAACTCTTGAGGACATTCATCTAAATTTCAGAGGTTTACTTAAATTTGAAAACCCTCACAGGTGATTTTGATGGGTATCCTGCAAAGAGCATTTCTCCTGCCCTCTTTACCTGTTATATATCACTGAAGGAACTGGATCCAAGATCTCCTGTGCTCAAATACTGACTCCATCACTTGGGTGAATTCAATCTCTCTTGTCTCTGTTTTCTCATCTATAAAATGAGGATAGTTTTATTACTTTATAGGATTAAATGAAATAATAAATGTGTAGTACTTGGAAGAACATCTGCCACTCAGTAAGTGTTAATAATTATCATCAACAACATTCATATGCCCCTGATTTCCAAAGCTCTTATGTTCAGTCCAGACTTCTCTCAGTGCTCCAGATCATATCAATTGCCTCCTGGACATCTTGCCTTGAATAACTCTGGTACTGCACACTTACATCTAAAACTTATCTCTCTTTTTTTTCTTTGCAAATCTGCTCTTCTTCTCCAAGGTTTTCTATCAAATCTTTAAATGATATCACCATATCAGGTTACCCAAGTTAGAATCTAATAAATATCCAAACCTGATGATTGTATCATCTTCATTTCCATTTCTACTACCATTGTTCTAATTCCCTGTAATTCTCTTTTTTTCTTTTGGATTACTGCTGCAGCTTTCTACCTTATTTCCCTCAGTTGTCTTGCTTTTCCCCACTGGAATCTGGTATAATTTCTTCCCCGGGTTAAAAACACATTATGCCCCCCTTACTCCTCCTCCCTCCACTTCCAACCTCAGGCCTTTCAGGATTAAGACCACATTTCCTAATATGATTTACTAGATTTTCAGTGAACGGTCCCTTACTTTCCTTTCTGGAGTTTTCTTTCTAGCTCCTACCTCCCAAACCGTGGTCCTATCATACAGAACTTGTCATGCTTGCCTCTTTCCCTCTTCCCACTTGTCTCGGCCAGGAAAAATATCTCATTTTACTTCCTCTAGCTTAAAATATGGTCTGTGGAATACTGGAGGACCTGAGACCTTTTAAGGCGGTCTTCAAGTTCAAAACTATTTTTGTAATAATATTTAGACATTATTTGCTTTTTTCACTGTGCGGACATTAGCACTGAGAGTGCAAAAGCAGTAGTTTGTAAAACTGCTGGCCTTTTAGCATGAATCAAGACAGTGATGCCAACTATACTAGCATTCATCGTTTTCCTCACTGTGATGCACTTGAAAACAAAAACCTAGTTTCACCTAAGAATGTTCTTGAAAGAGTAAAAAATTAATTGTGGTAGGCTGAACAATGGCCCCCTAAAGATGTCCACTTCTTGATCCCTGAAATCTGTGAATATGTTACCTTACATGGCAAAAAGGATTTTGCAGGTGTGATTAAGAATCTTGAGATGAGGGGCGCCTGGGTGGCTCAGTCAGTTGAGCGTCTGACTTTGGCTCAGGTCATGATCTCACGGTCCATGAGTTCGAGCCCCACGTCGGGCTCTGTGCTGACCACTCAGAGCCTGGAGCCTGTTTCAGATTCTGTGTCTCCCTCTCTCTCTGACCCTCCCCCATTCATGCTCTGTCTCTCTCTGTCTCAAAAATAAACAAACGTTAAAAAAAAAAAAAGAATCTTGAGATGAGGTGGTTATCCTGGATTATCTAGATAGTTCAATGGAATGACAAGAGTTCTTACAGGAGGGAGACAGAAGGGTCAGAGTCAGAGAAGCAGGTGTGATCACAGACAGAAGCTGAGGAGAAGAAGAGGGAGAGGTGAGGACGAAGGGGTCGGGGGGGTGAGTAAGGGGGGCTAGTTGCATGGAGGGGGGCTAGCATGCGTGGAGATGAAGAAAGGGACCACAACCCAAAAAATGAAGGTGGCATCCAGAAGCTAAAATAGGTAAGAAAAGGAATTCTTCCCTGGATGCTCCAGAAGGAACATGCCCTGCAACACCTTGACTTTTGACTCTCAGAACTGTAAGAAAATAAACTGTGTTGTTTTAAGCCATGACGTTTGTGGCAGTTTCTCCTAGCAGCAGTAAGACAGAAACATTAATTTTGTTAAATTTCAATGCTCAAATAACATTTTTAAATATTCTACATGAAGAAGTACAGCCATTTCTTCTCCATAAGATGGCAATCTCTAGGAAAAGCACACAAAAGATTGAGGTATACGCTGATTTAGCCACTTTAAAAAAAGGAACACGGTTTTTAAGTGACAGAATATGGCAGGTCAACAATCATTATTCAGACTTAGAGCAGCTATTTTCTCAAAAAATGAACAAAAGAGCCTAGCAAAGAAAACTATTGCCAATATTTGTTGTCAATGACAGAAGTTGAGCTTTTACATAAAAATTAGCATTTTGAGGGACACCTGGGTGGCTCAGTTGGTTAAGTGTCTGGCTCTTGATTTTGGCTCAGGTCATGGTCGCATGGTTCATGAGATCAAGCCCTGCATCAGACTACGCACTATCAGCCCAGAGCCTGCTTGGGATTCTGTCTCTCTTTCTTTCTGCCCCTCCCCATCTTCTGTGCAGCACACATGCATGCACTCTCTCTCTCAAAACAAACGAACAAACAAACAAACAAACTTAAAAAAATTAGCATTTTGGAAAACTAGTATTCATCATTGTGAATTTGACAGTGATGAATACAAGTTTTTTTCTGATGAGTCTAAAAATAGTATTATTGAAGATGTTTTTTGATGAATCTGTGACAATAATGAATATGATTTTAAAATATTTCATAATGAAATGTGTCAACATTTAGGAAATCTATATGATTCATTGAATCAATGTTTTTTAAATGAGCAATCCATGATGTTACAAAATTATGCATGAGTAAAATATCTATACAAAGTGTAAGAGCAATGGATTTTTTATGTAATAGAGAACAGAAAGTTCATTCTTTGTCCTCTCTCTCTGCCCCTCCCCTGCTCACTCTCTATCTCTCTCTCTGTCAAAATAAGTAAAAAAAAAAAAAGAATCATTCTTTGTGGCTCTTTCCCTTCACTTAGCATGTTTTCAAGGGTCCTCCACATTGTATGAGTAGTTCATTTTCATGACCTAGTAGTATTCCATTTTAAATGTATACCGTTGTTGTTTACCCATTAGTTAGCTGTTGGCATTTGGATTATTTCCACTTTTTTGCTATTATGAATGATGTTGCCGTCAATATTTGTGTAACTGTTTTTTTGTATGGACATGTCAATTCTCTTGGGTATATATCTAATAGAATTGATGGGTCATTATAACTTTAACAATTTGAGGAATTGCCAGAATATTTTCCAAAGCATTTTATATTTCCACGTGGTGTATGTGTTCCAATTTCTCCATATCTTTGTTAATACTTATCATCATCTGTCTTTTTGATTATAGACATTCTAGTGGGCATGAAATGGTACTTCACTGCAGTTTTAATATGCATTTCTCTGATGGTTAATGATGTTGAATATCTTTCCATGTCCATTTCTCCATTTGCATATCTCATTAGGAGCAATGTCTAGTCAGATCTTTTGTCCATTTAAAAATTGTTTCATTGTATTATTGGGGTGCCCGGGTGGTTAAGCATCTGACTCTTGATTTCAGCTCAGGTCATGATCTCATGGTCATGAGTCTGAGCCCTACATTGGGCCCTTCACTGACAGTGCAGAGCCTGCTTGGGTCTCTCTGAATCCCTCTCTCTTTGCCCCTCCCCTGCTCACACTCTCTGTCAAAAATAAACATTTAAAAAAATTATATTATTTATCTTTTTATGATTGAATTGTAATAGTTCTTTATGTATTCTGAATATGAGGTCCTTATCAGATATATTATTTGCAAATATTTTCTTCATTCTTCAGATTTTTTCAACACGAAAGACAGTTTTTAATTTTGATGAAGTTTTATTTATTTTTGTTTGGTTGCTTCTATTTTTGGTGTCATATCTAAGAATCCATTGCCTAATCAAAGGTCTAGAAGATTTATGCCTGTTTTCTCCTAAGAGTTTTAAGTTTTGGCTCTTACATATAGGCCTCTGATCCATTTAATTTTTCTTATGTTGTGAGGTAGTGATCCAAATTCACTCTTTTCCATGTGGATATCCAGTTGTCCCAGTAACATTTGTTGAAAGACTTCTTTTACCATTAAATTGTCTTGGTATTCTTGTCAAAAATTAATCAGTGTATGAGGGTTTGATTTAATTCCAGATTCTCAATTTTATTTCATTTACCTAGATCCTTATCTTCTACCCTATGCCAGTAGGGCCACTGTATTTTAAAGATGAAATTATGTAAGAATCATTTTTTAGCTCAGAGCAACCAATTCTAGAGTTGGAATTACCTCCTCCTCCCTACCAGTTTAGAACTTTCCCAAGAATCTCTTTCATCAGTAGCCATCAACATTGTGTCCAATGGGATCGTTTTGTTTTGTTTTTCTTTTTGAAAAATCAAGGTCATGTGTCAGGCCAGGTGGCTGATTAACCACAAGTTATCTCTAAGGTAAGAAGTACTGGTATTCAATAGAATTTATTTAGGGAAGTTGACGACCAAAGCCAGGAAGGGACAATAGAAATATCTTGGCTCAGCTTTCAAAAACGTGCAAGGTGTCGGAGGGGTGGGAGCGCGGGCTGTCAGTACGGTTCCAAACAGTGAGACTGGGGACCGGGAACTTCTCCCCTGGAGTACAGGCTCCGGACGGAGGCGAAGGGTCGTCAGTAGAGCTGGGGAGACTGGTGTTAATTCACTCGCGCTACCACCAATAAAGCAGCTCTCCGGCCCTCCCGCCTCCCGGCAGCTTCCCCCACCCGTTTTCCCGCCTCGCCTTTCCTCTTTTCCCGATCCCTCCTCCCAACGCGTAGCGGAAGTGACGCGACGCGTAGCGGAAGTCCCTCCAGCCGCGGTGTTGTGCTGTGGGGAAGAGAGACGGATTTGTAAACCCCGGAGCGAGGTCTGCCTACCCGAGGCCGCTGCTGTGCGGAGACCCTGGGTGAAGCCACCGTCACCATGTCTGACCAGGTACCGGACTGGGAGCGGTCTGATAGCAGTGGCCGAGTCCTTACTCAGCTGGTGCGCCTGCCTCTCGGCTGGGGCCGGGGATGGAGGCGCGGGGGAGGGGAGCGCGGAATGGGGGAGGGGGCGGCCGGTGGGGACTCGGCCGGAGAGGGAGGGGAGTGGACTAGTGTTGGAGTCGCTGGGGCCTGCAGCGGGCCTCCGGGAGCCGCCCTTGCTCCTCTCCCGGCCTGCTCATTACCCCCCTTCCCCCCCCCCCCCCCCCCGCCCCAGCGTCTGTGATCGCGGCCTCCCTCGAGTCGTTCCCCCTTCTTTTTCCGGGGTCGGCCAGGTGCAGAGCCCAGCTTCAGCTTCCCTGAGAGGGTCCCTGGGGAACATGTCTGTCTCCCTGTCCTGGGGACTGACTGTAGAAGCAGGGCCCTAGGCCCCAGTTATGTAACGGGAGACCATCCCAGCCCGGGAGGCTCTGTGGCCCTGAAAAGCGGGTGGACTCCACTTTTTGGTTCTCGGTGTTTAGATTGTCCAGGAGTGGGGACGTGGGGGCGGGAGACGTCTGGTGTTGCTGGGAACCTAAAAAGCTCTGCTTTCTGTTCGGATTGCAGCTTGGGTAGGGCCGCCGCTGCTCTGCTGAGTCTTTTGCAGTGTGTTGGTGCAGAGCTGTCGCCTCTTTTCTTGTACTTTCCCATTTCTTACTCGGGATTGGTTCAGAAACTCTCCAGTTGTAAGAGAGCACTCAGAATAACCAAGAAACAAAGTAGAAAGAAACTGCTAGGGCAACATTTCATCTGGGCATTAACCTGAAGCTGACTGATACTTTTGAAGGAAAGGATAGGAAAACTCAATGTAGAGCAGTTGCATAACATTCACCGAAAGCTGCCTATTATGGCCAAGTGCTCCATCTCAGTGTTAATATAAAAAATTTACTTGGGATTTGCACTCGATCAGGAGTGTTCAGTTTTGCTTGGTAAGTTTTTCTTCCTCATCCTTTTTCAGTTAACCACGTTTATGGCTAGTTTTTAATTCATAACGTTTGTGTCTGGACTTCGTTTTGTTTGCTCAGATGACTGTGACTTTTTAAAGTCTCTTTGGATCTTTCGCTTGTTTAATGATATTTATCTAGAAAAGTTATTTTTCATTCAACTCCATAATGTACTTGCACTTTTAAATTTAACACACTTGTTTCCCTGGCTTTTAACCCGGTTCAGTTTTGTACCAGTTTGTGAAAGCAAGTGAGGCTTTTGTGGATTTGTACTATTGTGCAAAATGTACGTTGGTATTTTTAAAGCTTAATCATAATCTAGATTAATTTTGGATGGCTCTTAACAATCTAGATTAATTCCCAAGTTGGTATGGGAATTATAAGTGGCATTATAAGTATCTCCCTGGATAGTTGTTTACTTGGTTACCAGGGAGGAAAGAACAGGTGTAAATGCTTAGTTTCATCAGCCTTTTATTTTGATGCTAGGAAGCATGTTGAAATTTACTATAGTCTGATGAAAGAGCAATGTACAGAAAGAATTATAAACTAAATTACAGAATTTATTGCTCCAGTCATTGAATTCCAGCCATTGAGAGAGACATGAAAGAAGAAATAAAGGACCTAGTACACTAACAGGTGGCCAGAAGTTCTTTAGATTCTGTTTTAGAAGGTCTTTGAGGCCAAAACTATTCATGATAATACTAGGACATTATTTGTCTTTTTCACTCTGATCCTTTCCTGTGTTTTCAGTGGCGTTTTTTTAAACACTAACGTGGCCTGTGATATCACAACAGATTGAAATGTAGAAGCAGATGTGAAAATCTAGTTGCTGTTAAGCCAGACGTTAAAGAGATTTGCAAAAATGCAAAATAGTGCTGTTCTTCTCACTAGAAAAAACTGATGTTCTTCTCATTTTATTTTCAGTAAAAATATATTATTTATTAATATATAGTGGGGCTTTTTAAATGGATAATTAAAACATTTCTCAGTTTCAATGTCTAACTGTAAACCCGAATAAATATAACTAACCTAACAAAAGCTTTATGGAGTTCCAAATAACTTTTTAAGAGTGTACGAGTCCTGAGACCAAAAAGTTTGAGAACTGTTGCTCCATTCTGCTTAACTAGCATCATTATTAATAATCAAGACTCAGTACAATTTCAGTGTTGGGTGCTAAGGATTTAAAGAGGTATGAAGCTGAACTCTTACCCTTAAGAGGCTTATGAGCAAGAATAAGAATCTCAAGTTATTACTGTGCAATATCAGCAGCACAAGACTGACCCACTGTCCCCAAGAGACAATCTTAACTTAAACCAAGTTCTTTAAGGAGGATGCATTTTCTGAGGCACGTCTCAGAAATTTGTTATCTGGCGCTAAGACATTGCAGCTGAGTAACAATTTTAGGTTAAAATACGGGTGGACGTTAAAATCACACAAGACTTGAGTTGCTGGGTTTTCTGTTGATGAGTGAAAAGTTATTTTGTGAATTTGAGTAAAATACCTTTCCTGTAATTTTAACAATTACCAGCATTATCTAGTGGATTTGTGAACCATTGCTGAATAATTGTCTACAACAGGTTCTAAACCTAAAGTTCATGGGCCCTAAAGGCTGAAAATCATTGAAATTGTATGAGGCGTTTTGTTATTTTTACATGTGTATTTTTCTTTTAATTTATTTTGAGAGCAAGTGTGCGAGCACAAGCGGGGGAGGGGCAGAAAGAGAGGGAGAGAGAGAATCCCAAGCAGACTCCACACTGTTAGCACAGAGCTCTATGTGGGGCTTGAACTCACAAACCATGAGATCATGACCTGAGCTGAAATCAAGAGTTGGATGGCTAACCGACTGAGCCTCCCAGGTGCCCTGGCATGTGTGTATTTTTTTTAGGGAGAAAAGGCTTATAGCTTTCATCAGAGGTACATGATCTCTCAAAAATGATAAAGACAGTCCTTTAACCAATAGTAGATCTCATTGGGTGCTCTCCTTTGCCTGATCTCAAGCAAATCTAAGCACTTATATAGAACCAGAAGCTTGCTATCAAAATTGGTGTGGGTAATTTGTACAAATATTTTCCCTTTTTTCTTCCCTTTAGTCAAGTTTATAGTGTTCCCGCCATGCCCAAATCATCAAAGGCAGCATGGACTTCAGCTCTTTAATTCAGGTCTATTAATTTGTAATAATTAGATGACTGATTTACTTCAAATGCTAACTATTGTAAGTAAGCACATTCACTCTCCCCACTCCCACCTCAGAGAGAAACTGAATGATTTTCTTTTATTTTCCTTTTAGTCAAGGATTTGGAAGCATATGTAGTTCTGGTTATCTGTTGGTACGTTACAAACTACCTCAAAACTTAGAGGCTTAAAATAACAGTTTTCTATTTTGCTCATATATCTGCAATTTGGGCAGCCCTGTGGACTGGACTTAACCATTGCTCCTTGTTGTGTAGGGCCTCAACTGGGATTACATGGTTGGGCGCTGGAATGGATGGGCTCTTCATAAAGTCACAAGGCCTCTCTTAGTGGTTTCACCATGTGTTTTGCTCAGCATATTGAGCTATGGCAGCTCAGGGCTCATAAGAGTGTGAATGTTCCCAGAGAACCCTGGCTGGAAACCTTAAGCTTCCTAGGACCTAGCCTTGGAAGTCACTTCTGTAGTCTGTTGGTCAGGCAGATCGCTAAGGCCAGCCCAAATTCAAGGGAAAGGCATTTATTTATTTATTTGGGGGATCTAATTGACCTGTAATATGTTAGTTTCAGGTATACAACATAATGATTTGATATTTGATGTATGTAATGTGAAATCATGATCATAAGTCTAATTAACATCCATCACCACACAGTTACAATTTTTTTTCTTGTGATGAGAATTAAATCTCTTAGCAATTTTCAAATATGCAGTACAATATTAGCTGTAGTCAACAAGGGAAAGGCATTTAGACTTCATTTCTCAATGGGAAGAGTAACAAAGAATTCATAGTTATCTTTAATCTGCCACATTAATTGTATTTCTTCTGTCAGGATTGCATTATTCCCTGCAATATTCTTTGTATCTTCCTGTTGTTGATGTTTACTTATCTTACTGTTAGCTTGAGATAGTAGAATATGATGAATTGGGTATATATTAAAATTAATAATTATGTATACTACTATTTATATGTTAAAAACTGTAACTATAACTTAAGCATGTAGTGATACATACAGTAAGCATTGCCTGCCCCGTGAGAGGATTGATAGATATATTCTATTTTCTCCCTGATAGATACATGAGGTGCTGTTAGTGGATGTTGCAAACATAAAAGTTATTAACAAAACATTGCAAATAAAATGTTACCTAAACAATATTTAATAGTATTTTGAAAACTGAGTATGATTGTAATGGTTGTAGTACTCGTGAAGGTAGATGAGTAGTTCAAATTCAAAACTATAAAGCCATTGTCAAATAGGTCTTCATACCTTTTTAGCCCCCTTAGCATTTAGAATGTCTTTTATATTAGCAATAATTGCATCCCAGATAAACCTCATTGACTGTGATACTGCCAGCAAAGCTGAGAATGTCTCTATTATAGCTTTTTTAAAAAAATGTTCATTTCAGAGAGAGAGTGAGCACAAGTGGGAGAAGGACAGAGAGAGAGGGAAAAAGAGAATCCCAGGCAGGCACTGCGTTGAGTGCAAAACCCAATGTGGGGCTTGATCCCATGAACCATGCATGAGATCATGACCTGAACCAAAATCAAGAGTTGGACGCTTAACTGACTGAGTCACCCAGGTGCCCCTTGACTATAGTTTTTATATATAGTGTTAAAATTATTTACTTAAGTGTTCTTCTCCATTAGAATGCTTTTGAGGGTCATGAATCAGGCTTTTTTATTCATCCTTTTTTCTTGAAGTGCCCAGCACAGTGACTGGATACTTAGTTTTTTTTGAAGGAATGACTGGTCAGATTCATTCATTTAAACAAGTTATTTATTGAATGTTCTAGGCACCATTCTAAGCCCTAGAATTGGAGGGTTGCCTCAGAAACTTGAAGCAACTGGTATCTTCCTCCTCTTCTTTTAGCCTCCATGATGTTTTGTTATTGAGGAAGAGTTGGTTGTCATGGAGTAGTTTTCTTTTCATGGTGATTTTACATTACTTCTTGATCTTTACTTCTACTAACAATAGACCTGGAAACTTTATTTCTAAGATCAAATCATTTGTTTCTTCCAGAACATTAGAATTATTGTGGATAATTTTCTCTAAGATAGGTTTAGTATCCCATTTTAGAATTTTCTGAAATTGTGGTTTTTGGGAGGTAGATAATTTTTGATATTCTGCTTCTTTAAAAAAGTCATGAGTATGGGGCTACTGGGTAGCTCAGTCAGTTAAGCGCCCGGCTTCGGATCAGGTCATGATCTTGCATTTGGTGAGTTTGAGCCCTGCATTGGACTCAGTGTTAACAGCTCAGAGCCTGGAGCCTTCTTTGGCTTCTGTGTCTCCCTCTCTCTCTGCCCTCCCCTGCTCATGCTCTGTCTCTCTCTCAAAAAAATAAACATTAAAAAAAAATCTTTAAAAAGTCATGGGTACATTCTCACATCTACTATTGAGCACCTTACTTTTACAGTTAAAACATTTTTAAAAAATCTATTTTAAGTAATGCCTATACCCAATGTGGGGCTCAAACTCATGACCCCAAGGTCAAGAGTTGCATGCTCTTCTGACTAAGCCATCCAAGTGCCCCCTTACTTTTACAGTTTAAATTGTGGATATTCCTGCAACATAACTTAGGTTATTTAAAGATGTGTTATATTTATTATACTTTTTTATTTTGACCATTCTTTTGGTCAGTTGCTTTTACTGAGCTAGTGAGAATCTGTAGGAAAAGTGGAGTTCTGTTTGCTGGACTCTGTCTGTTTTCAATACACACACAGTTATTTTTCAAGATTTTACCAAAGATTGATATATGTATCAAAAAGTGCACATAAATGCATAGCTTGCTGAATTCTGACAAACTGATCACATTCATGCAGCCAGTACTCAGATTAAGATCCTCTGCCCTGACTACTAATTAGATTAGTTTTGCTTGTTTTTAGACATTATAATGTTATGTAAACGGAGTCATATGGTATATACTTCTGTATTTGACTTCTTTTGTTCAGCATTGTTAGATTCGTCCATATTATTGTGTTCTTATATTGTGTTCTTAAATTGCATTGCTAATTATATTCCATTGTGTGACTGTACCACAATTCTCCACCCTGCTTTTGATGCACAAGGAGGTAGTTTTCTAAGTTCTGTTTTTTTTTTTCTTTTAATGTTTATTTAAATTTTGAGAGAGAGAGAATGCGTTCGCACAAGCAGGGGAGGGGCAGAGAGAGAGGGCAACAGAGGATCTGAAGTGGGCTCTGCACTGACAGGGGAGAGCCCGATGTGGGGGCTTGAACTCATGAACCGTGGGATCATGACCTGAGCCAAAGTCAGTTGCTTAACCAGCTGAGCCATTCAGGTACCCTAGCTTCTGTTTTTAACATAAGACAAATGATACCTATTTACAGTACCTCCTATGTCAGTTTGGATTTCTTTTGGGCCGAGTAACAGAAAACGTGATATATAGTAGGTTAAACAAGTATGTGTTTATTTTTCTCATGAAACGAGAAGTCTGCGGGAGCCTGGGTGGCTCAATTGGTTAAGTGACTCTTGATTTCAGCTCAGGTCACAATTTCAGGGTCGTGGGATTGAGCCCCACGTTGGGCTCTGTGCTGAGTGTGGAGCCTGTTTAGGATACTCTCTTTCCCTCTGCCCCTTACCTCTCCCCCACTCACACACTCTGTCTCTCAAAAAAAAAAAAAAAAAAAAAAAAAAAGGAAGTCTAGACATAAGTAGTTCAGGGCTGGTAAGGCAGCTCCACAATGCCTTCATACTCTTTTCTCCCCCATCCATAACAGATGTTTTCACCCTCATGCCTATGTCTAGGCACAAAGAAGTTACTTTGTGTATTTGTTCCAGGTAGGAGAAAGAGATGGAGCAAAGGGAAAAAGTATGTGCCAACAACAAATCTGTCAGTGTTTTTTATCTCATTGGCTGGCACTGTGTCACGTGGCCATAATAGAAGCTGAGAAATATGCTTTTTGGCTGGGCATACCTAGGCTTCCCTTTGTAAGGAAAATGGAGAAAGGGGATATTGGATAGGTAATTAACAATGTCCGCCAACCTCTAAATGTGTATGCTGGTACTTTTGTATACAGTCAAGCCAGTTTGTTCCAAGCTTTGTGTAGGTCCATAGTCTAGGCTCAAAGAGTGGTTTGCACAACCAATGTGATTTTCAATTACAATTTTTAGTTCTTGGTAAGTTGCACATCTAGTGTTTAACCACCGTTCTAGAGTTGAATGTAAATTTGCAGAAGATCCAGTGTCTGGACAGCTTGACTTAAATGTTGAAGTTATGGAGCTAGGTCTGGTTGGTTCCATTCCAGATTTCCAGTACTGTGTCTTAAGTTTGAACACACAGCATGAATCTGAAAATGTATGTTTATTTTGTGTTTTTAGAATTGTGGTAAATCCATTGAAATAGGAGGGGGCTGATGTTATTGTATTTTGGGTTTTATATCTTTTAATAATGGGTGTAAGAATTTCCAACTTGAGCTATGTTGAATTTTTTTCATTAGGAAATAAAATGAAATAAACTGAAGAATTCTAGTCAGACCTGTGGTTAACAGATTTTTTGATACTTTGAGTGATTGCATTTTCTGTGAAAGGTTTTATGGAAAACTTTAATGTGTATGTAATTATATCCATATAGCCATCTCCTGGCCTATTTTATTTCATCTACATTACATTGCTCTAATCTACTCCCTCATAGTCTGAAGACAATCCCAGGTGTATAATTTCATCATAAATATTTCAGTATGTATCTGATATGTGGTAATAGTTATCACACCTTAAAAAATGAGCAGATTTGTTAATGTCCTCAAATAAGAGTAAATATATTCTTTGTTTTGGGGTTTCCTCAGAATCTCCCCACCTCCTTTCAGAAGAATGAACAACTCTTGTGTAGCTGGAAGGGTCATTGACAGATGGGAGGTAGTTAAGTGTGATGTCCTTTCATGTGATTAAATTGTCAACATACTGATTGCCAGTGCCTCTAAGCAGAGTTCTTGTTCTTTCGACTTTGAAATGGCACAGTAAAATTCTCATGAATTTTGTACGTTTGTAAATGGATTTTGTACATTTGTTGTGTTTTTCGTTCTTTCCAGCCTAATTCTCTTTCCAAATCCAACCATCTTCTATTTACAAGCTATTCCCTCTATGGCTTGGAAAGAAAAGTTAATAGTGCCTGTAGCGTGGTAAATTCCCTTATCATTCCAGTTACCATGATTCAGGCTCTGGATGACACAAACCTGAAAATTTAGAGGTTTTTGGTTCCTTTCTTTGATCTTGTACATATATTTACTTTTCTTTCCATTTACCTGTTTCTTCTGTTCTAAGGCTGTGTATCCTTTCCAGCCAAAGCAACCAGCCCTCTCTGGGAGTCTCTTTTCTCTGATGACCTAGTGTCCCAGAGCCAGTGCTGAATGCTTTCACTGTTTTGTAGCTAGTGTGCCATACCATTCTGTATTGGCTGCTTTTTCACAGGGGAGAGAAGGAAAGAAGACATACAAAAGACACTGAGATCACTGGAAATGATCATTGGCCTTTTTTGGCCAAGATCTTCTCATTTTTCAGACTAGTTTGTCAAAAGAAAAAAAGATAGTACATGAAAAGCTGGATGACTGCATTAAGCAAGCATGAGGCTATTAAACAAGTGGTATAGATGATATTGCCATAGTGCTTCAGAGTTGGGAAGAGGTCACCAAAATGTAGTGACTAGGGAAAGTGGTAACTTATTTTTGGAAATTTCATATCCTGACTGTTCACGTGTTCTTTTTTTTTTTTTTTTTTTTTTTTTTTTTTTTTTACAGTCTTGGGGTCTTTTATTTTTTTTACATTTATCACACCATGATTCATAGGGAATGGGTTCCAACAGCTCAGGCTCCTTTCCATTGGTTCTCACAAAGTGTGCTTCTCTGGGTGGGGCAGGCTGGCGCTTCAGTTGAACCCAAGTACCTTTCTCCTTGGCTTCCTTCTTTTTCTGATCATTTTCCTTCACACGCTTCAGGAAGCTGTCTCGGCTCTTTGAGTGCTTAATGTGCTTGATATGTACATTAATTCTCTTAGCAAGAATCTTGCCTTTAACTTTGTTTGTTTACAACAATGCCAACAGCATTCTGGGTATCATTGTAGACTCTTCCGGTTTTGCTATGGTAACATTTGTGGGGCATTCCTTTTTGAACAGTGCCCATTCCCTTGATGTCCACAATATCACCTTTCCTGTAGATTTGCATGTATGTTGCCAAAGGAACAACTCCATGTTTTCTAAAAGGCCTAGAGAACATATAGCGAGTACCTCTCCTCTTTGCCTTTGTGTTGGTCATTTTGGCGAATTACTGGAAGATGGCGGTTCCGGCCGAAAGGAAGGCTGTTCACATGTTCTTATGCAGTTAAAGTGAATTATCTTGTATTTCCAACTGTAAATATAAAAAACTGAAAGGATTTAGTAAGATTTTGTGGGGTGATACAGAAAATAATGTTGTCTCTTTGATCCAACAGCATTAAATAGCCTAGTATTTGCCTGGCATTACAGAAATTATAAAGATGAAAAACTTGGGTCCTCTCCTTGTAAACTTGTAGGGAAGTCAAGACATACAAAACTGTCACAGAAAACATTAATTTATTTAACAAGAATATTGAATATCTTCAAAGAAGCAGCCACTGTGCATGATCAGAAATAAAGTATGCCAGTGAGGAACTCAATCTGGTAGAAGATACAAATAGGCCAACATGTGGTTATAATAGATAAAAGTAAGCATGGGGATGTTTAAGAGGGTGATTAGAGAAATCAGTTTGTAGGAAGTGATGCCTGAGTGAAAGGAAAATAGGGTAAGAAAGGGCTTCTAAGCAGAGGTGATTAACAGGTATAGATATGATGAAGATAAGGTAGAGGTGATATGTGTAAGGGATTGTAGATCAATATGGCTGGAGCAAAGGATATTATTAGCAAGAGAGATAGGAGATTAAGGCTGGATTGCTAGCTGGGACCAGTACATGAAGGACCAGTGTATGTCAGCTAAGAAGTTTGAATTTAAGATTCTGCCTGAAGATTATGGGCAGATCAGATTGCATTTTAAAGAGGTGGCTCTGGTGGTAGTTGGAGAATTGAAGGGAGCAAGACTGTTGCAGTAATATTAAGGAACAACAATGAGTACCTGAAATAAGGCAGTGGAATGGAGAGAAAAATAAACTTGAGAGCCACTAAGGGATAATAACATTGTCAGAAGGATGGGTGATTAAGTGTGAGATTTAAGAGAGAAAGTCTAGCTAAAGATGACACCTGAGTTTCTGTTTTGGACAGTTGAGTGTATGGTAACCGTTTTTTGTAATTGAGAGTCCAGGAGGAAATTTGTTTTGTTTTGTCTTGTTTTGTTTTTTTAAGGTGGTTTTCAGGAAGAGGAGTTAAAATTTACAGAGGAGTTGGAAATAATGCATTCAGTTTTAGGTACTTACATTTGGGTACCCATGGGACATCTAAAGTGGAGATACTCAAGCATTTGGATAAATGAATGTAAAACTCAGAAAAGTCAGGTTGGAGAGGATGACTGTGAGTCATTAGGATCTGAGAGGTAGTTGGAATCATGGGTCACCCAAGAGAGAAGGCAGAAGATTGAGGACCTGGAATCCAGAGGAGACACCCAGCATTTAAGGAAATAGCCAAGATAAGGAGAGAATGGAATCTTGGAGGCCAAAGGTCAAGAGTTTTCAGGGAAGAAATCACTAAGTGTCTATTCTGTTACTGTTAAAAATGAGATTTGAAATTGTCCGATAAATTCAGCAATAAGGAGTTGAACTAGTAATCTTGATGAGAGCAGTATCAAGTGAAATGGTGAAATATAAACCAGATTTTGTGAGTTTAAGGGTGAAAGTGGAGACAGTTAATGCTGACTACTCTTGTAAGAAGGTTAAAGAAAAAGATGAGGACAACAACTAGAGAAGATAGTCGAGAAGGGAGTATTTTATTTTTAATTTTTTTAAATGTTTGTTTATTTTTGAGACAGCGTGAACACGGGAGGGGCAGAGAGAGGGAGACACAGAATCCGAAGCAGACTCCAGGCTCCAAGCTGTCAGCACAGAGCCTGACTCAGGGCTTGAACTCACGAACCGTGAGATCATGACCTGAGCTGAAATTGGACACTTAACCAACTGAGACACCCAGGTGTTTAGAGAAAGGAGTATTTTAAAAGTGAAAATAAATGCCATGAAAGGTAAGAATAAATTCCAGATAGGAACATAAAGGAAAATATTAATCCTAGTTGGAAGGTTGGGGGGGTGCTGTGGTTCCTGGAAGAGTTTTTGTTTTGTTTTGCTTTTTTAATCTCCTGGAAGAATTTTGTTTTATTTATTTTTTATTTTAGACAGAGATTGGGAGTTGAGGGGAGAGAGAACTTCCAGTAGGCTCCCTACTCAGCGCAGAGCCTGACACAGAGCTCGATCCCATGACCCTGGGATCATGACCTGAGCCGAAATGAAGAGTCAGATGATCAACCTACTGAGCCACCAAGGCGCCCTGTTAGAGTTTTTAAAAATGTATTTATTTGTTTTTGAGAGACAGAGCACGAGCAGGGGAGAAGCAGAGAGAGAGGGAGACAAAGAATTCAGTCAGGCTCCAGGCTCCGAGCTGTCAGCACAGAGCCCATTGTGGGGCTTGAACTCACAAACCATGAGATCATGACCTGAGCCGAAGTTGGACGCTTAACCAACTGAGCCACCCAGGCACCCCCAGAGTTTTTAATACTGGACTTCAAATGACATGTGGGATGGATTTCTTTGAGGTGATTTCAGGAAAAGTTGAGGGGAGGAGGTATATTCTAGGTTGTGGAAACGGGTTGAAGGTGGAAGAATGCTGGTAGACTTTTCAGGAAACACCAAATAGTCCAATTTAACCGTATCCTCAGGTTTGTAAAGAAAGTGGTAGAAAAATGGGAATTGAGTTTGGTAATGGAAACTGAATTTGGTGCTGTGGAGTTTGGTTCTAGGCCTTAAAGAACTGGGAGCTATTAATGCTTTTTGATAGGAGTAGTTATCCAATTAGAGAAGCTGTAGTTGAGAAAAACTGTGGAGGAGGGGAAAGAATTCTTTTGTCTTTCCTTGAGTAGCCTCTGTAGCCATCTTAGCTAAGAAAACTGGAGCAAAATCACTCCCATTGTACTGATGGATGGCTGCTGGAGGTGGGGGTGGCGATACTCCTTCTTTGTATTAATTCAAACAACGCTTCCTAACACCCCTTTTCCTCCCAGTTAAAGAGAACTCCGCTTCATTGCTCTTCACTGTGTGGAATAAGCTGTCCTAACCCTCTCTAGATACTTAAAGAAGAAGCAGCTGTTAACTATGAATATAAATTCATAGAAATGTGGTGATGTGACTGTATTTGAAGACAGTCTTCTAGTTTTCAGGTGAAAGACTGTCTCACTAAAGAAGGTTCATTTTGTCTGTTGCCGTAATATGCAGTAGTCAGCAAATGTTGAAAGCACTGCAGAATGAAAAACAGGCAAGGACTTACACTAACGAAGTCAATTCTGTTGTCTAAGCATTTCCTTGGACTCTAGCCTGTATCTTAAAGTTAAAAGCTACTTCTAGTTTAAAATGTTCTGTTAAATTTTTATTGTTGAAGAGTTTTAGTTTTAAGTTTCTGGCATGAGGTACACAGGTAATATGGCCCTGTTATTTTACTTGTACAATATAATATGGTTGGTTATATTCTTATCAAGTGTGGATTAACAGAAATTGTTATATATTTAACAGAAGAGCATATGTGTAAATAAGTGGCTGATTTGGTGGCCAAACTAAGGTAAACAGGAAAGCTACTTTTTTTTTTTTTATTTAGAAAAAAAATTTTTTTAAACATTTATTTTTGAGAGACAGAGAGAGAGTATGAGCAGGGGAGGGGCAGAGTGAGAGGGAGGTACCAGAATTTGAAGCAGGTTCCAGGCTCCAAGCTGTCAGCACAGAGACCGACACGGGGCTCGAACTCAAACCATGAGATCATGACCTGAGCCGAAGTCGGACACTTAACCGACTGAGCCACCCAGGTGCCCCAGGAAAGCTACTTTTAATGTACTATTTAGTGAAGCTACCTCCTTTAGTAAAATGGCTTTTCTTAGATACTTCATGATGAAATTGTTTTAACTAGTTTATTCTGTTAACTTCATTTTCTTTTCAATATCCCTTAATTAGAAATTATTTTATAACCCTCTTTTCTCTCTTCAAATTTTGTCTCCTCTTTCTTTTTCCTACCTACTCTATACTTTTTTCTTATTCTACTTACTACCCTAAGCTTTTTCAGCCAAGCCTAATGTTTTAAAATTGGATAGACTGCTTCAGATAGTCTAAAATAATAGATGATATAAAATTGATTTGTTTTGATCCTAGAGTACATTAGACCAATATGCTGTTTGATTTTCCTTTCTAAATAGACCTTGCTTATACTAATATGATTAATTTATGTTTTTTAGTATAGTTTTGCAGTTGGAGTAGTTAACTTCTCTGATAGGCTCTGACAAGAGAATCTTGGGTTCAGAATGTTTGGTTGATGGAGAATGAACTTCTGACTAATAGGAGTTGACTGTAGGGTAGGTTGTCCTCTGCTCAGCAGAATTAGCACCAAGTGGTAACTTGTTAGAAATGTATTTACAGCCCTACCCCTCACCTACTGAATAAAAAGTTGGGAGTGGGGCCCAGCAGTTGTTTAAAAAGTCCCTCAGTTGATTCCTATGCATGGTGGGGTCTTAGACGTATTACTGTAGGATATCACAATAAGAGACCTCTATTTTTTTTATCTTTTTTTATTATTATATGAAATTTTTTGTCAAATCTTTTAATCTTTTTTTTTATTATTATATGAAATTTATTGTCAAATAAGAGACCTCTATTTTGACTTCTGGAACACTGGTATTTGAAACAGTAATTGACTTAGGTTTTTTGCTTAATTGGTGTGGCAGAGAAAATAAATGCTGTTTTATTCTCAAGTACAGATTTTGTACTCAGTGAAAGTAATGGGTGTTCATGAGTAAGTAATTACAATAGCATATAGGAACTTTATCTTTGAATATACTTTTATTTCAGGAGGCAAAACCTTCAACTGAAGACTTGGGGGATAAGAAGGAAGGAGAATACATTAAACTCAAAGTCATTGGACAGGTGAGTTTCATTATTTTTCTCCTTTAACTCTCTAAAATGAGTAATTTCTGATACATAAAAAATGATTTCAGTAAGGCAAATTATTTAAAAATGGCATTTTCATTTACTATACATGCATCTGTTGTGGGAGGTAGAAGAGGTTCATACTGTTCTATTGATCTGCTAGGCAGATCTGCTATGCAGATTTAGATTATCTTAATTTCTCCAAATAAAAAACTTTTCTTGGTTAGCATGCTTCAGTGGCAAATATAGTAAATACTATTGAGTGATAAAGCTAGGGCCAACCGTAAAAGGGCCTCTCAGTAGTCCTTTTACTGACCCCTTTCTCTTTCCTGGCATGTCTTTTCCCCAGACTGTATCTTTATTGACCTTTCTTGAGATGTTAACTGATAATTAAGGTTAGTTGAAAATTGTTGGAGGAATGAATCTTCATATAGTAGTTCCCCCTTATCTGCGGCAGTATTTTCCAAGACCTTCATTGAATGCTTGAAACCGTGGATAGTACTGAACCCTATTTGTACTATGTTTTTTCCTGTACATCCACACCTCTGGTAAAGTTTAATTTGTAAATTAGGCTCAGTAAGAGATTAGCAACAGTAATAATAAAATAGAACAATTATAACTGTATATTGTAATATGTCATGTGAATGTGATCTCTCTCTCAAAATATCTTACTGTACTATACTCACCCTTGTGATGATATGAGATGATAAAATGCCTACATGATGAGATGAAGTGAGGTAAGTGATGCAGGCTTTGTGATGTAGCATTAGGCTACTACTGACCTACTATGTTTATATTCTTTGTTCATATCCTTTCCCCATTTTCTGTGATTATCTTAACTGATAATTTTTATGAATTTTTTTTAAAGTTAATCTGTTTTGAGAGAGAGAGAGCGCGAGTGCACAAGTGGGGAAGGGGCAGAGTGAGGGAGAGACAAAATCCCAAGCAGGCTCAGTCTGGCAGTGCAGAGCCTGATGTGAGTTCATGATCTGAGCTGAGATCAACAGTTGGATGCTTAACTGACTGAGCCACCCAGGTGTCCCTTACTTAAAAAAATTTTAATTAATATTTAATTCGTGTACCATAAAAATCACCATTTATTTTATTATTTTTTAAGATTTTATTTTTTTAGGTAATCTCCATCTGATGTGGGGCTTGAACCTACAACCCCAAGATCAAGAGTTGTATGCTCTACCAACTAACTGAGCCAGCTGGGCATACCAATACTCACCATTTTTACGTGTATGATTCAGTGGCCTTTATATATTCCACAAGGATATGCTGTGCACCATTACCACTATTTAGTTCCAGAACATTTTCATCATCCCCAAAAGACATACTCTACTCATTAGCACTATTCCCTATCCTCTCCCCGGCCAGCCTCTAGCAACCACTGATTTATTTTTTGTTTTTATGGATTTGCCTGTTTTGGACATTTCATATAAATGGAATCACATGATATGTGGCCTTTTGTGACTAGTTTCTTTCATTTAATATATTTTCTTTTTTTTTTTTTTTTTTTTTTTTTTTTTTTTCACCATTATTTTTTTTTTTATTTTTTATAATATATGAAATTTATTGTCCAAATTGGTTTCCATAAAACACCCAGTGCTCATCCCAAAAGGTGCCCTCCTCAATACCCATCACCCACCCTCTCCTCCCTCCCACCCCCCATCAACCCTCAGTTTGTTCTCAGTTTTTAACAGTCTCTTATGCTTTGGCTCTCTCCCACTCTAACCTCTTTTTTTTTTTTTTTTTTTTTTTTTTCCTTTTTTCCTCCCCCTCCCCCACGGGTTCCTGTTACGTTTCTCAGGGTCCACATAAGAGTGAAACCATATGGTATCTGTCTTTCTCTGTATGGCTTATTTCACTTAGCATCACACTCTCCAGTTCCATCCACGTTGCTACAAAAGGCCATATTTCATTTTTTCTCATTGCCACGTAGTATTCCATTGTGTATATAAACCACAATTTCTTTATCCATTCATCAGTTGATGGACATTTAGGCTCTTTCCATAATTTGGCTATTGTTGAGAGTGCTGCTGTGAACATTGGGGTACAAGTGCCCCTATGCATCAGTACTCCTGTATCCCTTGGATAAATTCCCAGCAGTGCTATTGCTGGGTCATAGGGTAGGTCTATTTTTAATTTTCTGAGGAACCTCCACACTGTTTTCCAGAGCGGCTGCACCAATTTGCATTCCCACCAACAGTGCAAGAGGGTTCCCGTTTCTCCACATCCTCGCCAGCATCTATAGTCTCCTGATTTGTTCATTTTGGCCACTCTGACTGGCGTGAGGTGATACCTGAGTGTGGTTTTGATTTGTATTTCCCTGATAAGGAGCGACGCTGAACATCTTTTCATGTGCCTGTTGGCCATCCGGATGTCTTCTTTAGAGAAGTGTCTATTCATGTTTTCTGCCCATTTCTTCACTGGGTTATTTGTTTTTCGGGTGTGGAGTTTGGTGAGCTCTTTATAGATTCTGGATACTAGCCCTTTGTCCGATATGTCATTTGCAAATATCTTTTCCCATTCCGTTGGTTGCCTTTTAGTTTTGTTGGTTGTTTCCTTTGCTGTGCAGAAGCTTTTTATCTTCATAAGGTCCCAGTAATTCACTTTTGCTTTTAATTCCCTTGCCTTTGGGGATGTGTCGAGTAAGAGATTGCTACGGCTGAGGTCAGAGAGGTCTTTTCCTGCTTTCTCCTCTAAGGTTTTGATGGTTTCCTGTCTCACATTCAGGTCCTTTATCCATTTTGAGTTTATTTTTGTGAATGGTGTGAGAAAGTGGTCTAGTTTCAACCTTCTGCATGTTGCTGTCCAGTTCTCCCAGCACCATTTGTTAAAGAGGCTGTCTTTTTTCCATTGGATGTTCTTTCCTGCTTTGTCAAAGATGAGTTGACCATACGTTTGTGGGTCTAGTTCTGGGGTTTCTATTCTATTCCATTGGTCTATGTGTCTGTTTTTGTGCCAATACCATGCTGTCTTGATGATGACAGCTTTGTAGTAGAGGCTAAAGTCTGGGATTGTGATGCCTCCTGCTTTGGTCTTCTTCTTCAAAATTCCTTTGGCTATTCGGGGCCTTTTGTGGTTCCATATGAATTTTAGGATTGCTTGTTCTAGTTTCGAGAAGAATGCTGGTGCAATTTTGATTGGGATTGCATTGAATGTGTAGATAGCTTTGGGTAGTATTGACATTTTGACAATATTTATTTTTCCAATCCATGAGCAGGGAATGTCTTTCCATTTCTTTAAATCTTCTTCAATTTCCTTCGTAAGCTTTCTATAGTTTTCAGCATACAGATCCTTTACATCTTTGGTTAGATTTATTCCTAGGTATTTTATGCTTCTTGGTGCAATTGTGAATGGGATCAGTTTCTTTATTTGTCTTTCTGTTGCTTCATTGTTAGTGTATAAGAATGCAACTGATTTCTGTACATTGATTTTGTATCCTGCAACTTTGCTGAATTCATGTATCAATTCTAGCAGACTTTTGGTGGAGTCTATCGGATTTTCCATGTATAATATCATGTCATCTGCAAAGAGCGAAAGCTTGACTTCATCTTTGCCAATTTTGATGCCTTTGATTTCCTTTTGTTGTCTGATTGCTGATGCTAGAACTTCCAGCACTATGTTAAACAACAGCGGTGAGAGTGGGCATCCCTGTCGTGTTCCTGATCTCAGGGAAAAAGCTCTCAGTTTTTCCCCGTTGAGGATGATGTTAGCTGTGGGCTTTTCATAAATGGCTTTTATGATCTTTAAGTATGTTCCTTCTATCCCGACTTTCTCAAGGGTTTTTATTAAGAAAGGGTGCTGGATTTTGTCAAAGGCCTTTTCTGCATCGATTGACAGGATCATATGGTTCTTCTCTTTTTTTTTGTTAATGTGATGGATCACGTTGATTGATTTGCGAATGTTGAACCAGCCCTGCATCCCAGGAATGAATCCCACTTGATCATGGTGAATAATTCTTTTTATATGCCGTTGAATTCGATTTGCTAGTATCTTATTGAGAATTTTTGCATCCGTATTCATCAGGGATATTGGCCGGTAGTTCTCTTTTTTTACTGGGTCTCTATCTAGTTTAGGAATCAAAGTAATACTGGCTTCATAGAATGAGTCTGGAAGTTTTCCTTCCCTTTCTATTTCTTGGAATAGCTTGAGAAGGATAGGTATTATCTCTGCTTTAAACGTCTGGTAGAACTCCCCTGGGAAGCCATCTGGTCCTGGAGTCTTATTTGTTGGGAGATTTTTAATAACCGATTCAATTTCTTCGCTGGTTATGGGTCTGTTCAAGCTTTCTATTTCCTCCTGGTTGAGTTTTGGAAGAGTGTGGGTGTTCAGGAATTTGTCCATTTCTTCCAGGTTGTCCAATTTGTTGGCATATAATTTTTCATAGTATTCCCTGATAATTGTTTGTATCTCTGAGGGATTGGTTGTAATAATTCCATTTTCATTCATGATTTTATCTATTTGGGTCATCTCCCTTTTCTTTTTGAGAAGCCTGGCTAGAGGTTTGTCAATTTTGTTTATTTTTTCAAAAAACCAACTCTTGGTTTCATTGATCTGCTCTACAGTTTTTTTAGACTCTATATTGTTTATTTCTGCTCTGATCTTTATTATTTCTCTTCTTCTGCTGGGTTTAGGCTGCCTTTGCTGTTCTGCTTCCATTTCCTTTAGGTGTGCTGTTAGATTTTGTATTTGGGATTTTTCTTGTTTCTTGAGATAGGCCTGGATTGCAATGTATTTTCCTCTCAGGACTGCCTTCGCTGCGTCCCAAAGCGTTTGGATTGTTGTATTTTCATTTTCGTTTGTTTCCATATATTTTTTTATTTCTTCTCTAATTGCCTGGTTGACCCACTCATTCGTTAGTAGGATGCTCTTTAACCTCCATGCTTTTGGAGGTTTTCCAGACTTTTTTCTGTGGTTGATTTCAAGCTTCATAGCATTGTGGTCTGAAAGTATGCATGGTATAATTTCAATTCTGGTAAACTTATGGAGGGCTGTTTTGTGACCCAGTATGTGATCTATCTTGGAGAATGTTCCATGTGCACTCGAGAAGAAAGTATATTCTGTTGCTTTGGGATGCAGAGTTCTAAATATATCTGTCAAGTCCATCTGATCCAATGTCTCATTCAGGGCCCTTGTTTCTTTATTGACCGTGTGTCTAGATGATCTATCCATTTCTGTAAGTGGGGTGTTAAAGTCCCCTGCAATTACCACATTCTTATCAATAAGGTTGCTTATGTTTATGAGTAGTTGTTTTATATATTTGGGGGCTCCGGTATTCGGCGCATAGACATTTATAATTGTTAGCTCTTCCTGATGGATAGACCCTGTAACTATTATATAATGTCCTTCTTCATCTCTTGTTACAGCCTTTAATTTAAAGTCTAGTTTGTCTGATATAAGTATGGCTACTCCAGCTTTCTTTTGGCTTCCAGTAGCATGATAAATAGTTCTCCATCCCCTCACTCTCAATCTAAAGGTGTCCTCAGGTCTAAAATGAGTCTCTTGTAGACAGCAAATAGATGGGTCTTCTTTTTTTATCCATTCTGATACCCTATGTCTTTTGGTTGGCGCATTTAATCCATTTACATTCAGTGTTATTATAGAAAGATATGGGTTTAGAGTCATTGTGATGTCTGTATATTTTATGCTTGTAGTGATGTCTCTGGTATTTTGTCTCACAGGGTCCCCCTTAGGATCTCTTGTAGGGCTGGTTTAGTGGTGACAAATTCCTTCAGTTTTTGTTTGTTTGGGAAGACCTTTATCTCTCCTTCTATTCTAAATGACAGACTTGCTGGATAAAAGATTCTCGGCTGCATATTTTTTCTGTTTAGCACACTGAAAATCTCGTGCCAATTCTTTCTGGCCTGCCAAGTTTCAAAAGAGAGATCAGTCACGAGTCTTATAGGTCTCCCTTTATATGTGAGGGCACGTTTACCCCTTGCTGCTTTCAGAATTTTCTCTTTATCCTTGTATTTTGCCAGTTTCACTATGATATGTCGTGCAGAAGATCGATTCAGGTTCCGTCTGAAGGGAGTTCTCTGTGCCTCTTGGATTTCAATGGCTTTTTCCTTCCCCAGTTCAGGGAAGTTCTCAGCTATTATTTCTTCAAGTACCCCTTCAGCACCTTTCCCTCTCTCTTCCTCCTCTGGGATACCAATTATGCGTATATTATTTCTTTTTAGTGTATCACTTAGTTCTCTAATTTTCCCCTCATACTCCTGGATTTTTTTATCTCTCTTTCTCTCAGCTTCCTCTTTTTCCATAACTTTATCTTCTAGTTCACCTATTCTCTCCTCTGCCTCTTCAATCCGAGCTGTGGTGGTCTCCATTTTGTTTTGCATTTCATTTAAAGCGTTTTTCAGCTCCTCATGACTGTTCCTTAGTCCCTTGATCTCTGTAGCAAGGGATTCTCTGCTGTCCTGTATACTGTTTTCAAGCCCGGCGATTAATTTTATGACTATTATTCTAAATTCACTTTCTGTTATATTATTTAAATCCTTTTTGATCAGCTCATTAGCTGTTGTTATTTCCTGGAGATTCTTCTGAGGGGAATTCTTCCGCTTGGTCATTTTGGATAGTCCCTGGCGTGGTGAGGACCTGCAGGGCACTTCCCCTGTGCTGTGGTGTATAACTGGAGTTGGTGGGCGGGGCCGCACTCCGACCTGATGTCTGCCCCCGGCCCACCGCTGGGGCCACAGTCCGACTGGTGTGTGCCTTCTCTTCCCCTCTCCTAGGGGCGGGATTCACTGTGGGGGCGTGGCCCGTTTGGGCTACTTGCACACTGCCAGGCTTGTGATGCTGGGGATCTGGGGTATTAGCTGGGGTGGGTAGGCAAGGTGCACAGGGGCAGGAGGGGCAGGCTTAGGTCGCTTCTCCTTAGGTGATCCACTTCAGGAGGGGCCCTGTGGCAGCGGGAGGGAGTCAGATCCGCTGCCGGAGGTTTGGCTCCGCAGAAGCAGAGAGTTGGGTGTTTGCGCGGAGCGAGGAAGTTCCCTGGCAGGAACTGGTTCTCTTTGGGATTTTGGCTGGGGGATGGGCGGGGGAGATGGCGCTGGCGAGCGCCTTTGTTCCCCACCAAACTGAGCTCTGTCGTCCGGGGGCTCAGCAGCTCTCCCTCCCTTTGTCCTCCAGCCTTCCCGCTTTCTGAGCAGAGCTGTTAACTTATGACCTCCCAGACGCTAAGTCGCGCTTGCTGTCGGAACACAGTCCGTCAGGCCCCTCCGCTTTTGCAGGCCAGACTCCGGGGCTCTGCTTGGCCGGCGAGCTGCCCCTCCGCCCCGGCTCCCTCCCGCCAGTCCGTGGAGCGCGCACCGCCTCACCGCCTTTCCTACCCTCTTCCGTGGGCCTCTCGTCTGCGCTTGGCTCCGGCGACTCCGTTCTGCTAATCCTCTGGCGGTTTTCTGGGTTATTTAGGCAGGTGTAGGTGGAATCTAATTGATCAGCAGGACGCGCGGTGAGCCCAGCGTCCTCCTACGCCGCCATCTTCCTGGAATCCTCTCATTTAATATATTTTCAAAGTTCATCCAAGTTGCAGCATGAATCAGTGTTTTATTCCTTTTTATTGCTGAATAATATTTCTTTGTATGAATATACCAGTTTGTTATCCATTCATTTGTTAAGGGACATTTGGGCTCTTTTGTTTCCTCATTTTGGTTATTCTGAATAATTTTGCTCTGAACATCCATGTATAAGTTTTTGTGTGGAGGGATGTGTTTGATTCTCTTGGGTATGTATCTAGGTGTGGAATTACTGGGTCTAATATTCCAGACTTTATTTAACTTTTTGAGGAATTGCCAAACTGTCTTCAGCAGTGGCTTTACCATTTTACATTCCCAGCAACAGCATTGTGTGAAGGTCTACTTTCTCCATATTCTGGTCAATGCTTGCTCTTATCTTTTTTTAATTATAGTCATCCAGGTGTGTGTGAAGTGGTGTGGCACTATGTATGTATGTAGGTAGGTAGGTAGATAGGTAGGTAATCTCAATACCCAACATGGGGTTCGAACTCACGACCCCGAGAACAAGAGTTGCATGCTCTTCTGACAGTCAGGCGCCCCTCATTGTGCTTTTGTTTTGTATTTCCCTGATGGCTAATGATGTTCAGCATCTTTTCATGTTCTTATTGGCCATTTGTACATCCTCTTTGAAGAAATGTCTATTCAGATCTTTTTTCCATTTTTAGAAAAAATTTTTAAATTTTTTATTCTTGAGAGAGAGAGAGACAGAGCATGAGCGAGGGAGGGGCAGAGCGAGAGAGGGACACAGAATCTGAAGCAGGTTCCAGGCTCTGAGCTGTCAGCCCAGAGCCCACCGTGGGACTCAGACTCACAGACTGTGAGATCATGACCTGAACCGAAGTCAGATGCTCATCAGACTGAGCCACCCAAGCGCCCCAACAGTTTTTAATTTTGATTAATTGAATTTATTTTTTCTTTTCTTGCTGTGATTTTGGAGTTGTATCTAAGAAACTGTTGCCTAATCCAGGGTCACAGAGATTTATACCTGTAGATTTTTCTAAAATTTTTATGGTTTTAGTTCTTAGCATTAAGTTTTGATGATTTTGAGTACTTTTTGTGTTAGTTTGAGGTAGATTCTAACTTTTTTTTTTTTTGCATGTGGCTATCCATTTGTCCCAAACTACTGTTTGAAAAGTCGATCCTTTTCCCATTGAGTTGGTTGGCATCCTTGCAAAAAATCATTCGACTATAGATATATGTGGCTTTATTTTTGGGCTGTCAGTTTATTCTAACATTGATCTATATGTTCTATGCTATGAATTACATTTTTAAGAATTATTGATTTATGGGAATGCAAACTGGTGGAGCCACTCTGAAAAACAGTATGGAGGTTCCTCAAAAAATTAAAAATAGAACTACTCTACGACCCTGCAATTGCACTACTAGGTATTTATCCAAGGGATACAGGTGTGCTGTTTTGAAGGGGCACCTGCACCCCAATGTTCATAGCAGTGCTATCGACAATAGCCTAAGTATGGCAAGAGCCCAAATGCCCATCGAGGATGACTGGATAAAGATGTGGCATACATATACAATGGAGTATTACTCTGCAATCAAAAAGAATGAAATCTTGCCATTTGCAACTACATGGGTGGAACTGGAGGGTATTATGCTAAGCGAAATCCATGACCCTGAGATCATGACCTGAGCCTAAATGAAGAAGCAGATGCTCAACAACTGAGCCACCTAAGCACCCCCCAGTATTGGTTTTTTTTTTTTTTTTTTTTTTTTTTTTTTTTTGGATGGTTGCCTGATGGTTTGTTTGGCAGTCTGGGTAGAAGAAAAGAACCTGGCGCCATAAATTACTTTGACTCACTCAGGTTCTTATTCATGTTACTTATGTGAGAGAAACCAGACTCTGGGGTGACTTTGTGCAGAAATGAATTTCTTGTCTGTTATTTTATGGTATATGCTTCTCTTATAGGTTTGACCACCTTCAACAGTGCTTCAGTTGTTGGGGGGGTACTTTTTGTTTTGAGTTGCTTTTGGGTGTTTGTGATAGTTTAACTTCTCTTTATTTTGAAAATAGAGTAGACATGTAACTATGAAGGAATACATTCTTTGATATACATGTTTTTATTTATACTGCTAATTTTAACATCCAGGACAGACTGTAAATTTCTTTTGAAATGGACATTAAGTAACTTTGAGGATGCTTAGAGTATTCTAATAAACCCTGTTAGGAATGTTAAAAAGAATATGTGTGTGTATATATATATGTATATATGTATATATGTATATATATATGTGTATATATATATATATATATATATATATATATATATATTCGTGTATTTTAAAAAGAGTATTTTGGTGGGAAAGTGACAGGGTTTATGTTTCTATTTGTACTATATGTGTACTTAAATAATTTTTTTCAAGCAAAGCAAATAGTTTACACAAAGGGATAATTATTTTTCTTTCATCTCCTTAGGATAGCAGTGAGATTCACTTCAAAGTGAAAATGACAACACATCTCAAGAAACTCAAAGAATCATACTGTCAAAGACAGGTTTGTATGTAATGATATAAGATACAATGTTTTATATGTCATTAATTTTTCTTGTAAGAAAGGTTGTTAAAAGAAAAATGATCTTTTATTATTTTCACCATTAGCAGCCGAAGGAGAAAACTATACCTTGTTTAATTGCCTTTTTCCCCATTGTGGCCCATTTCAGAATTTAAATTCATAAGGTTTGTGGAACTGTTTTGAAAAGTGATTCAGAGTTGTAAAAATAGCTATATGAATATTTCTATTTTAATGGCTTACCAGTGTATGTAACAGTAAAGGCAAGTAATTTTTGGTGATCACTATGAAATTTCCTTGTTTTTAACCAAGGTAGCCATATGTTAAATGTAAGTACTAGTATTATTAGTTTATTATCTTTATATATAGTACTACAGGTTACTGCTAATTACATTATGTATTTTCAACATGAAGGAATTTTCTCTCCTGTAAAAAAATCAGGGGCACCTGGGTGGCTCAGTTGGTTAAGCGTCCAACGTCAGCTCAGGTCATGATCTCACGGTTCGTGAGTTTGAGCCCTGCATTGGGCTCTGTGCTCACAACTCAGAGCTTGGAACCTGCTTTAGATTCTGTGTCTCCTCTCTCTTCCCCTGCTCATGCTCTATCTCAAAAAATAAATAAACTTTAAAAAATGTTTTTAAATCATAAAGAAGGCTTATTAATTTATTAATATAAATTCTCAGATCCTGGCCTTCATGAGCTCGATTATTAAATCAATAATTCTTTAACCTGCCTGGATTCAAATTCAGGCTCTACTACTGTCTGACTGTGGGATCTTAGACAAGTTATGTGCCTTGTTTCTCCCTCAGTAGAATGGGAACATCATAGTAGTACCTACCTCATGAAGATAACCTACATAAAGCTGTTAACATGATGCTTAAAAATGCTCAATGAATGTTAATCATTATTATCAATAAAATAGAAAATGTAATTGTAATTAGTATTTATAGGAGACAACCAAGATTTTAATAATTATATTACATGATATTAACTTAGGTATTATAGGTTTTATGTTTAGAAACTTTGCTTTTTATAGTTCAAATTTGTAACCAACATAAAAATCATTTTGCCATAAGAAAAGAGATCACTTAGGTGTTAGGGTGAGTAAAACAAATATTTCTTTGTTTTTGATGTTAGTGGTTAAACTCACTAAAATCTGATTAATTGGCGCTCAGCTAGTTCACATTTTAATAATATTGCTGGGAGCTAAAATGGAGATGTTCACAGGGGAAAGAACATATGTTAAGTGCACTATGCTTGGTCCTTAAAGACATTGCCTTTTAATCCTCACAACAGCTAGTCTTTTCACCCCATCTATAGATGATGGAGTTGGTTACTGAGGAAGAACAATGCAAAGTAAAGAGGTAAATCACAGTGCTAGAGTGAAAGCTAAACTTTGATCCAAGATTGAAGATGGTGGGTTTGGGGGTTTAACTTTCCTATTTATGCTTCAGAGTATACTTTACAGTCTTCAGAAAAGTTTTTATGCTTCGTTCAAAGAGGCTTGATAATTTTTTCTTGTATTTACTGATATACAAGGAACAGGAAACTTAATTTTTCTGAAGTATGTAACATGCAATAGAGATTGAAAAGTATATAAAGTAATTATTGAGTCATTTTTCAATTTTGATGTTATAGACTGGTTTCTTTTTGACTTCAGCACAAGATAGAGTTTTTTAAAAGATTCTATAATTAAAACAAAGAATATTTTGCCCTTGTCAGTTATGTTTATTATTTTGTATAAGCCTAGAAAGAATTTTTAAAAAAAATTTTTTTTTTTTTTTCCAACGTTTATTTATTTTTGGGACAGAGAGAGACAGAGCATGAACAGGGGAGGGGCAGAGAGAGAGGGAGACACAGAATCGGAAACAGGCTCCAGGCTCTGAGCCATCAGCCCAGAGCCTGACGCGGGGCTCGAACTCACGGACCGCGAGATCGTGACCTGGCTGAAGTCGGATGCTTAACCGACTGCGCCACCCAGGCGCCCCTAAGCCTAGAAAGAATTTAAAATCAAATGAAGGATAAGTTTGCAGGGCCTCATATATTTATGTATATACTGCTTGGAAGATAGTTTTAATTTTTCTACTTTTAGACTAAAGAAATGATTCTTGATTTATACTTACTAGTGAAGCAGTTTTTCTTTAAATGAGTCATTTCTTCGCTTTTAGCTCTTTTTGTTGAATAGTTGATAGTTATAGTGCTGTCTGTGTCATCACAGGTTTACTGTAGCTTACTTGGCTAGCTACTGTGCTTTACCATATATATGTGATTTAATCTGCTTAAAACTAATTTTGATTGTATAGGTGGAAACTAGTGAGAGTGCTTATCCAATTTCTGATTTTATCTTTTATGTTAGCATACAGGTTTTAGAGGAAACTATAGAATAGTGGTTAAGAGCACAGGTTTAAGAACAGATGGGCCTTAAATTGGTATCTGGCCTGTATGACCTTACCATGCCTTAGATTCCCTACCTATAAAGTGAATATAAGGTGATAATACCTACCTTCCAGGATTGTTGTGATGAACATGATTATGTATGTGAAATACTTGGTATAGGGAGGGCCCAGCAAATAGGTGGTACTCAATAAATGGTAATTATGATAGGATAGATATGCTTTATGTTCAGTGTATTCTGTTGAAGCTCTCATGTTTGCTTTTTGTGCATCAAAGTTCCTACTATCTCTTTTAAGATTTGTGTGTGTGTGTGTGTGTGTGTGTGTGTGTATATATATATATATATATATGGTTTTGTTTTTGTTTTTGTTTTTTTTGTTTTTACCTTTTTAGGGAGTTCCAATGAATTCACTCAGGTTTCTCTTTGAAGGTCAGAGAATTGCTGATAATCACACTCCAAAAGAAGTGAGTATAATTTCTTCTTTGGGTGAAAAAAATGTTAAATTCTTTCCTTTTTTTTTTAAGCAGGCTCCACACCCAGTGTGGAGCCGTGTGAGTCTTGAACTCAAAACCCTGAGAACAAGACCTGAGCTGAGATGAAGAGTCAGATGCTCAATTGACTGAGTCACCCAGGTGTTCCCCCAAAATGTTAAATTCTGCATTGAATCATTGGTTCACTGGTATTAAACTATCCTTTCTTGAATATTTTCTGATTTAAGTAGTATATGATTTGTCAGAGAGAAAGAGATAGTCTTTTGGGTTGAACTTCCCATATATTGCCTTAAAAATTGCCAATAAAAAGAGAGGTGGAGGGGCGCCTGGGTGGCTTAGTCAGTACAGCATGCAAGGTTCGAGCTTTACATTGGGTATAAAGATTACTTAAAAACAAAATCTTAAAAAAAAAAAAAAGAGGTGAGGGGTGCCTGGGTGGCTCAGTCAGCTAAAAGTGTCCAACTCTTGATCAGCTCAGGTCATGATCTAATGGTTTGTGAGTTGGAGCCTCACATCGAACTCTGCACTGACAGTGTGGAACCTGCTTGGGAGTCTGTCTCCTCACCGCCCCCCCCCTACCCCATGCTTGCATGCTCTCTCTCTCAAAATAGATAAATTAAAAAAAAAAAAAAGTTTAGAAAAAAAAGAGGTGGCAAGTGGGAATTGAGTACTGAAATCATAAGGCATGTACATTGTTTTGAAGAGGAATAGGTGTTCCTCAAATTTGGTAGATTTCTGGTACACTTTCATGGTGCTGGTGACCTTAATGGTTCAAGTTTGATCTTTGATCTTTGGCCCATTTTGAGAACTTAATACAAAAGCTTAGTGTATATTAATATATTTGGCTTTGTCATCTTGATTTATGTTTTTAATGCTTCTGTGTATTCGTTTGTTTCATTGTATGGTCTCTTTTCTTTTTTATATACCCCCCTTCCCTTAGAAGCATCTGAAAGTAATAAAGTATGAGAGAGATTGTGAATGTGCACATCCATTTATTTATTTATTATTTTTTTTAAATTTAATTTAATTTTTTATTTTTTTAAATTTACATCCAAATTAGTATATAGTGCAACAATGATTTCAGGAGTAGATTCCTTAATGCCCCTTACCCATTTAGCCCATCCCCCCTCCCACGAACCCCTCCAGTAACCCTCAGTTTGTTCTCCATATTTATGAGTTTCTTATGTTTTGTCCCCCTCCCTGTTTTTATATTATTTTTATTTCCCTTCCCTTATGTTCATCTGTTTTGTCTCCTAAAGTCCTCATATGAGTGAAGTCATATGATTTTTGTCTTTCTCTAATTTCACTTAGCATAATACCCTCCAGTTCCATCCACGTAGTTGCAAATGGCAAGGTTTCATTCTTTTTGATGGCTGAGTAATACTCCATTGTATATGTATACCACATCTTCTTTGTCCATTCATCCATCAATGGCCATTTGGGCTCTTTCCATACTTTGGCTATTGTTGATAGTGCTGCTATAAACATGGGGGTGCATGTGTCCCTTCGAAACACCACACCTGTATCCCGTGGATAAATGCCTAGTGGTGCAATTGCTGGGTCGTAAGGTAGTTCTATTTTTAGTTTTTTGAGGAACCTCCATACTGTTTTCCAGAGTGGCTACACCAGCTTTCATTCCCAACATCTATTTATATTTATACAGATTTCCCCCTCCAAATACAAAATAACATTTCTGATATTTCTGATAGTGGGAACAATATATGGTTATTACTAATTTTTATTTTTTTATTTTTTTATTTTAGAGTGTGAGTGGAGTAGAGGGAGGGGGAGAGAGAGGAGAAGAGAGGGAGAGAGAGTCTCAAGCAGGTTCCATGCTCATCATGGAGCTTGACATGGGGCTTGATCCCATGGCCCTGAGATAATGACCTGAGCTGAAATCAAGAGTTTGACGCTGAACTGACTGAGCCACCTAGATGCCCCTATTAATTTTTTATTTTCAAAATATTTCAAACTTGGAGTTGTTATAAGACTAGTATAATATTCTCCCGTATAACCTTCTCATTAGATTCATCAATTATTAATATTGTGATGCATTTGCTTGATCAGTTTCTCTATATTACATATTATCATTGATGGATTATTTGAGATTAATTTTGTAGATATCATGACCCTTTACTGCTGAATATTTTAGTGTTACCTCCTAAGAGCCACAGTTAAATGATCAAATATGGGAGATTTGACATTGATACAATACTGTTATCAAGTATGCAATCAGAATAGTCAGATTTTGCCATTTATCCCAGTGAGGTCCTTTGTAGCCTTTTTAAAAAAACTTGACCTAGGATCCCTTATTAGAGGATTAGTATATTCTAACTAGTTATTACCCTCTTTTTCATCAGATGGACATTTTTTATTTTATCTATTAATTTTTTTTAATGTTTATTTTCGAGAGACAGTGAGAGTGTGAGTGGGGGAGGGGCAGAGAGAGAGAGGGAAACACAGAATCTGGAGCATGCTCCAGGCTCTGAGCTGTCAGCACAACCTGACAAGGGGCTCAAACTCACAAACTGTGAGATCCTGACCTGAGCCGAAGTCGGATGCTTAACCGACTGAGCCACCCAGATGCCCCTCAGACAGATATTTTTTAGAGTTCAGGCCATGTTTTAGAATGTCCTTCAATTTTGGTTTGTCTGATGTTTCTTCATGATTAGATGCAGTTTTGCATTTTTGGTAGGAGCAGCACAGAGTGAAGCTATTATGTACTTCTGAGTGTATCAATCACATCAGGAGGTAGGTGATGTCCATTTGTCCTGTTACGGTAACATTAACTTTGGTCAACTTTAGTTAAGGTGGTAACTGCCAGATTTGTTCATTGTAAAGTTATCACTTTCCTTCTTATCTTATTTTTTGTATTTTTTAAATTTAAGTTTTTCTTGAGAGAGTATGAGCAGGGAACAGGGGAAGAGGGAGAAAGAATCTTAAGCAGGCCCCACGCTAAGTGCAGAGCCCAGTGTGGGGCTCAATCCCACAACCCTGGGATCATGACTTGAGCCGAAATCAAGAGTCAGACACCCAACCAACTGAGCCACATAGGCACCCCTACCATTTTCCTTTTTAATTAGTAAGTAATTTGTGGGGAGATATTGAAACTCTGAGAATATTCTTTAGATAGTGGCCAGTGTGGGCCCCTTCAAGTTGGTGTCTGTATTCTTTTTAACATGTCTCCATCTTTTTTCAAGTTATTATTTTGAAATGATTTTCATCTTACAGAGAACTTGCAAGAATAGTACTAAAAATTATACTCGCTTCCACCTAGATTGGCTTATTTTTAACATTTTCTACCTTTACTTAATTATTTCTCTTGCCCATGTATATGTGTGTGTATTTATTACCAGAACCATGTGGGAGTTAGGTTGCATACACCATGGTCATTTACTACTTAATATTTTAGTGTGTAGTTCTCAAGAACAAGTATACTCCTTTACATAACCACAGTACTCTTAATCAGATTCAGGACACTTACCACTGCTAGAGTACTTTACAACCTAATTTTGTCATTTGTCCCAATTATGTCTTCTATAACAAATTTTCTTCTCTGTCACAGGATCCAGTTCAGTATCAAGATATTTTATTTAGGTGTCTCTTGAATCATCTTTAATTTGGAACAGTTCCTCAATCTTTCTTTGTCTTTCATGACGTTTACATTGTTAAAAAGATACAAACCAGTTATTTTCTAGAAAGTCCCTCAATTTGGACTGGTTTCCTTATGACTAAGATTTAAGTTACGTATTTTGGGCTGGAATACTACGTAAATGGTGATGTGTCTTTCTTAGGGTATAGCATTTGGAATACATGAAGTCCCTTATTGATAATGTTTATTTTTATCACTCAGTTTAACTGTTTTGTTTTTTCTTTACAATGTAGTTGTTACTTTTCCTGTTGTAATTTGTGGGGACGTACTTTGAAACTACATGAATATCCTCTTTGTCATCAAACTTTTTCCTGGTTTAATATCTACCTACTTTATTGAGTACCTTCTTTCTTCCTTTTTCTTTTTTTTTTTTTTAAAGATTTTCTTTTTAAAGTAATTTCTGCACCTAATGTGGGGCTTGAATTCACAGTCCTGCGATTGAGTCTCATGCTCCACCGACTGAACCAGCCAGGTGCCCCTTGAGTACTTTCTTAATGTCTGGCACAATAAGATATAAAATACTCATCTTGTATTTTCCCTGTCCTAATTTGACATCATCTCTTCAACACAATAGATATTTACTACATTTTAGTGACTCATTCCTCGCTATTATTATGAGATTATCTTTTCAGAAGCATAATGGGGCAGAGTGAGACAATAGGTATTTAGGGAGTAATCCCCTAACTTCTTGAAGCTGATTGCTTCCTATTTTCCATAGATGAAGGATATTTGCTACCTTCCTGACTTAAAGGCATCTTGTAATGTTTGGCATTTTATTCCTTGCTGTTACTTACCGGCTATATGTGCAATTAAAATTTAGTTTGGGGCACTTGACTGGCTCAGTCAGTGGAGCATGCAACTCTTGATCTTGGGGTTGTGGTTCGAGCCCCACTTTGGGTGTGGAGATTACTTTAAAAAATCTTTAAATAATAAATAAAATTGTTTTAATAGCATCTTTTTTTTTTTTTTAATGTTTATTTATTTTTGAGAGAGAGACAGTGAACAGGGGATGGGTAGAGAGAGAGGGAGACACAGAATCCGAAGCAGGCTACAGGCTCTGAGCTGTCAGCACAGAGCCTGACGCAGGGCTTGAACCCATAAACTGCAAGATCATGACCTGAACTGAAGTCGGAGGCTTACCCAGCTGAACCACCCAGGCGCCCCAGCATCTTTTTTTTTTTTTAATTTTTTTTTTTTTTAACGTTTATTTATTTTTGAGACAGAGAGAGACAGAGCATGAATGGGGAGGGTCAGAGAGAGGGAGACACAGAATCTGAAACAGGCTCCAGGCTCTGATCTGTCAGCACAGAACCCGACGCGGGGCTCGAACTCACGGACCGCGAGATCATGACCTGAGCCGAAGTTGGCCGCTTAACCGACTGAGCCACCCAGGCACCCCCGCCCCAGCATCTTTAATAATTATTTTAACATTCATAAATAGACCACAACCAAGATATCCATAACACTAGAGCCATCCTGAATCACTTAAAAAGTCCTAAATCCATGTCTAGTTTTTTTTTAAGTTTATTTTGAGAGAGAAAGAGAGTGGGGGAGGGGCAGAGAGAATCACAAGCATGTTTTGCTCTCAGCACAGAGCCCTGTGCAGGGCTCGAATGGAGGAACTGTGAGATCATGACCTGAGCCGAAATCAAGTTGGACACTCAACCGACTGAACCATTCAGGTGCCCCCATGTCTGTTTTATTTTTAGATTTCTTAGAGTATCTTTTCATATTTTGTAATTCTGCACCAAAAATGTCACCTATAACTTTTCTCGCTGATCTTAGACTTTCCTTTATTTTTCATTTGCTTTTGTGATCCACTGTAGTTTAGTGGAAACAATGGCTAGTTTTTGTTTTCAGTGTGCCTATTACAGTGCTTCTGAACCCTGATGGCACAACAGAATCAACAGATTCATGGTCCTTTACCTTCACTGAGGGTCATACTTAGGTTTCTGTATGACACCATGCCCCTTTATGTACTCTTTTTTAAAATAAAGAATAATCATA
This sequence comes from Leopardus geoffroyi, assembly GCF_018350155.1. Lineage (NCBI taxonomy): Eukaryota > Metazoa > Chordata > Mammalia > Carnivora > Felidae > Leopardus > Leopardus geoffroyi. The sequence continues at coordinate 188,489,221 of NC_059328.1, read as the reverse complement.
GTTAAAAGTAATAAAACAAAATACCAAAGTATATAAAGTGGGAAGTAATTACCACTCTGAATATCTCTGAATATCTCTACATTCCCATTTCTCAGAGGCAACCATGTTAATGTCTTTATGAAAAAATTCCAGAATATTTCAGTGCTTATAAACACATTAAAAACAAACAAACAACCACACAATAATTGCCTCTACTTTGCTTATTAGTGTTCTGTAAAAGGCATTTTGAAGGATTCCCCTTTTTTTCTTTAAGAATTGAGAAGGGCAAGGCTGACAAATCTAGCGTATAAAATTGGACTTATCACGTAACAGTAGATGTATGGATAACGTTTCTATATTGAGAGTGGTCACTACCAAAAACTAATAGTTATATGCCAGAAGGAATTGTAGATGACAAAGCAAACTACTTAGAAATGAATCTTTAGGTAGTATTTTTCTAACTAAAACCACATACATTTCAAGGTGAGATCAGGTTTTTTTGAAATAAATGAAAGAGATTCTATAAGGTAATTACATCTAGAAGTAAAAAATGATTTTTTAGAAAATACACACTATCAAACTGTTGCTTAAACTGTTAAATACATGTTTTGTTAGATTTGAAGCTCTTTTTGAGGTACTTTTAAAAAACACACTTTATATGCTAAGTATATTAGGTGAATTTGGCTCAGCTGGGTCAGATGAATGACTTCATAGACAGAATCAGGAGGACAGATATACCTCTATGTTCTTTATATTAAAGGAAACCCAGATTTGGGGTGCCTGGGTGGCTCAGTTGGTTAAGCTTCTGACTTCAGCTTAGGTAATGATCTCATGGTTTGTGGGTTCAAGCTCCGCGTCAGGCTCTGTGCTGACAGCTCAGAGCCTGGAGCCTGCTTCGTATTCTGTGTCTCCCCCTCTCTGCCCCTCCCCCACCTTCTCTCTCTCTCTCTCTCTCTCTCTCTCTCTCTCTCTTTCAAAAATGAATAAACATTAAAACATTTAAAAAAAAAATAAAGGAAACCCAGATTCTTAATCTTAGAACAGGGTAACTGTGGATCACTTCAGCATTTTTTTGCACTTTAAAACACTAAAACAGTGGCCACATAATTGCAGCCAGTTAAAAAATAGTGCTTTTGTATTCTAACATATTTTTTCCCCCTCTTTTACAGCTGGGAATGGAGGAAGAAGATGTGATTGAAGTTTATCAGGAACAAACAGGGGGTCATTCAACGATTTAGATATTCTTTTTATTTTTTTTCTTTACCCTCAATCCTTTTTTATTTTTAAAAATAGTTCTTTTGTAATGTGGTGTTCAAAACGGAAATGAAAACTGGCACCCCATCTCTTTAAAACATCTGGTAATTTGAATTCTAGTGCCCATTATTCATTATCACTTGTTTTCATTGTGCTGATTTTTGGTGATCAAACCTCAGTCCCCTTCATGTCACCCTCTCCTTTTTAAAAAAATTACATGTGTGCACAGAGAGGCCACCACCTTTTCCAGGACTGTGCATTTTCAGGCTTGTGATAAATAAGATCGACCAATGCGAGTGTTCATAATGACTTTCCATTTGGCCCTGAAGTTCTAGTATGTGATTGCTTCACTCCTGGACTATGACTTTCAGTGGGAGATGGAAGTTTTTCAGAGAACTGAACTGTGGAAAAATGACTTTTCCTTAACTTGAAGCTTCTTTTAAAATTTGAGGGTCTGGACCAAAAGAAGAGAAATAGCAGGCTGGAGTCGAGATGACAGAGATTGTGAGAGTAATGACTAACTCCAAAGATGGCTTCACTGAAGAGAAAGCATTTTAAGATAAAAGAAAAGTCTTGTCAGAAGATCCCAGAAAAGTTCTAATTTTCATTAGCAGTTAATAAAGTTATTCATGCAGAAGTGTATTCAACAGAACACTGCTCTTTTTGATTTTATTTGTACTTTTTGGCCTGGGATATGGGTTTTAAATGGACATTGTCTGTACCAGCTTCATTAAAATAAACAAAATATTTGTAAAAACCGTACTAATGTTCATTTTATTTTTAATTGTATAGAAAGAAAAAAGAAAATGCTTAAAACATAAGGTCTTTTTTGCATAATACTGGAAATTATTGTACGTGGTACAAATAAATTTTTCAGTACTGTACAGTGATGATGATCATGACTTTGAAGCACTGAAAGTTACTGAAGTGCCTTTGAATCAAGGATTTAATTAAGGCCACACTACCTTCTTAAATACTCAGTGTTCTGTTTTTTTTAAAAACTTGATATTCTTGTATGGTGCATATATATGATCTAGTTACCCAATCATATTGAATAAATGGGCATGCCAAAAATTATTAATTGATTTATATTGATAATTTTAAGTTTTTCCTTTAACAATTTACAAAATGTTCTCTGCTTAAAGTTTGGTATACTTTGTTTATATTTTCCTTTTATTACTTTATATCTTAAATATTTAATCTCTGTAAAACTAAAGTACCAAATTAGTTCCTATTAGAGAGTATAACCTTTTAACTCTAATGAATCACAGAATTTAGTATATGTATGCATACACATAATTTAATTTCATGTTATCCTAGATAGAATAGTCATCTGAGTACTTTAGAAGAGCAGGTGAAACCTGTCTCTAGTACATTTTATAAAAATTGTTACAGCTTATATAACCCTACTCAAGTCACCTGTTGAGAAATAGTTGGCTTGCCTTAAAATTCCTAAGTCTGACCCTAGCTGAAAAATTACTTGTGTTATACGTATATAGTCTAGGTAAAATAGAGACTTTAGACTGTCACCTGGCATTTAAATAGTGACTAGGAATTAGGCCCTTTTCTGGAAAATCCTCATTGAATTGCATATTTCTGTCAGCCCTCAGTAACAAACTTGATAAGGCTATTTGAGCTATCCAGAATGTGTAAGTATATAGTTTGGTGTCTTAATTTTGTTTGCATCTCTGAAGGTTCTCAGCATTTAGGTGGTGGAGCTTAGGTACTGGGGAAATAATCTCATTTTTAGTTTATCAGATTCTTCTAAAATGCATCGCATTCTGCTATGGTTAACTTACTGATGTGTGCTTATCTGGTGTAGTAGTGCTGATAAAATAGGACTTTCATAGCATCAGTTTAATAGAATATCAGATTTGGAAGGGACCTTGAATAACCTTTAGTGTAGCTGCTCTACCTGGTGCTTGACTGCAACATCCTCAATTTGTAAAAGAAGGTAGAAAATAAAGTCAGTAATGGGAATTTCCCCCACAAGGATGTTTTCCTTGAGTGTTTTTTCTTCTGTTCTTGTATTATTTGACATGCTCCTTTCTCATCTGCTTAAGTATTACTGAATGACTCGAATGAATGAATGAATGTGCAAGTAGGATGGACAATTTTGAGAAATTTTGTGACATACTTACTATGATTGATAGTGTTTTGGCCATTTTATTTATTTTTTACATAAAGCAATACAGCAAGTCAGCAATACAGACTTGAAATTAAGCTTGACATCAGGATTGTAGAAATACAGTTCCTATAGAGAGTAAATACTTTACAAGCATTGGTGAGAAATTTGAGGGAGTCATCTGTAAATACTTTTTCAGTTGCACACAGATACAGAGTAGGGCCAAAGGAAATTTGTGGGAAAATTCTGGTTCAGATACTGCTTGCTCTAACATCCTTTTGTAGATCTTGTAATGATCTTTCGTACCTTTTGATGATAATTCTATGACAGATACTTACTAAATACTTATTGATATTTAAAGAGATGTTAAAAATTAAGTCTGTTCCTTAATAGTGTCCATATGATTTTAAAAATGGGAAAATTATGTGAGTGGTTGGATCTTAAAGGGACAGAAACAGACCCTCAAGATTTGTTAATTATCAAGAGTCTAGAATGGTGCTGTCCCGTAGAACTTTCTATGATGATGGAAATGTTCTACATCTGTACTGTCCAGTAAGGTAGCCAGTAGCTACATGTGGCTATTGAGCACTTGAAATGTGGCTATTGTGAATGGAAAATTGAATGTTTTAACATTGAAATAGTTACATGTGGCTACTTACAAACCAGTGCAGCTCTAGAATCTATACTTTGAGGAAGTGAGAATACCCTCACAAAACAGCTAATTTTACTCAAATGAACATTTATCAAGTGCTTACCTTGTTTTCAACAGGCAGCCTATTTTAGATGTTTAGGCTGAAATAGATGTGATTTTGCCTTATAAAGAGTATGTATATATGAATTAACTCCTTAACCTATTCAGAATTATTGGCATTATGGAATTTCCATTTTATCAACTCCTTCAGACACATTGTGAAATCAAATACTTTGACTATCCTAAGATGATGTTAGTGTCTTACTGACTGAAGTTAAACTGAATTTGCTGAAATTCAAACAAATGAAATTATTGGGCAGTTTTAGGCACTACAGTTTCTGGATTTATGGGGTTCTACAGAACATGATGGATTTAGGTGAATGAAGACTTTAGTTAATTATGTGTGGTGGGGAAGGGTGGTGGGAATGGAGGTCCTAGAGTGAAGCTAGGTGTGGGTTGAGGTGAACCAAATGAAATGCAACTTTATTATAGAAGTTTCTCTTTTTCTGTCACCACCTCCCAACTTACTTTTAAGGTTTCTTCTAGCCTTAAGGTTTGGGTATTTGTAGGAATTGGAAGTAAGAGAACACCCATGATCTGGAAATGTTCTGTGTCCACTGTAGGCCACTGGCTTCCTTAGAGAGTTCTTGGTGGAACTGAAGATGTTTCTTCAAAGCAGCTTTTTGCCTAAGGAGACAACCCACCCACAATCCCAGTATGATTAAGCATCTTAGAAATAGTCCCTATAAGCCAGTAGAAAAACTTTCGATTTGAGCAACCATCAGTTAGACTACTTATCTTTCATTTTAGTGGAAGATTATACTCTATTCATTTAGTAACTTTACACATGAGGTTTAGAGTTTCATGAAGCTTCTCCTGGGAAAGTTAAAGGAAAGGGCAAACTCAAAGTTCTTAAACTTGTTGGAAGGAACTCCCTTGCTTTAGAGATGAAACAGACCAGAGAAGTTAAAAGTACCTGGGCCAAAGTCCCAGAAGCGAAGATGAAGTAAAGCCAGCTGGGATCAAGTTCTAACCCTTGGTGGAGTGAGACTCTACCCCTCACACACCACTTTAGTCACTAGGTTTTCTGCTGTCAGCTACTTGGACTAGCCTTAGTTTCGCTTGCTTTTGGTCTCAATACTTAAGAACCCAGTCCTGCTGCTGTGATACATGGAATACATAATTTTGAAATTGAATCAAGACTTCTCTAACGATCTGTTTTGTAGTTCACACAACAGCTGGAAAACAACAAAAAACCATCTGAGTAAAGTCCAGGAGAGGAACAACTCCGGTTAGGTGGAAAACCTCAAAATAGAATTGTTCTGGCTGCCTTCTCTTTTTGGTCCCTTAAAGAGTTTACATTCAGCTTAAGTTGTAGAAAATACATTGCAGGGAGTAAACTGTTTATAGTCAAGATTGGACTCACATGGTTTTCTGTGTTGTGCTTCTTTGCCCTTCAATTTTGATAGTTCTAAAGGGGGATGTCTATTTGTTGCTTTCACTGAGGAGTAGAAATACATGAGAAAGCAACTATAGAAGACCTAGTTTTTAAAGAGTCAGTTGAGGGGCGCCTGGGTGGCTCAGTTGGTTAAACGTCCACTTCTTGATTTCAGCTCAGGTCATGATTTCACAGCTCATGAGATCAAGCCATGTGTTGGGCTCTGTGCTGACAGTGCAGAGCCTGCTTGGGATTCTCTCTCTCCCTCTCTCTCTCTCTGTCCCTAACCCCCCTTGTGCACATGCCCTCTCTCTCTCAAATATTTTAAAAAAGTAAACAAAAAAGTTCTTTCTTAAAAAAAAAAAGTTGAGGGGCGCCTGGGTGGCGCAGTTGGTTAAGCGTCCGACTTCAGCCAGGTCACGATCTCGCGGTCCGTGAGTTCGAGCCCTGCGTCGGGCTCTGGGCTGATGGCTCAGAGCCTGGAGCCTGTTTCCGATTCTGTGTCTCCCTCTCTCTCTGCCCCTCCCCCGTTCATGCTCTGTCTCTCTCTGTCCCAAAAAAATAAATAAACGTTGAAAAAAAAAAAATTAAAAAAAAAAAAAAAAGTTGAAACCACATTCCTCAGGAAATTCTATTATCAACGATGATGAAATGATCATTACTATTTTTAGAGAAAAGGGGGAAAATGTCATTGGCCCTTGAGAACTAACTAATTCTGTGCTATTTCTCCTAACAAGGCTCTCATGAGATCTGGTCTTAGCTTACTAATATGACCTCATCTGAAAGTATTCTTTGTGCCTTGTTCACTTCATTCCAGCCATACTGACTTTCTTTTATTCTTCCAACATGCCAGTCTCCTTCCTTTGAACCTTTGCACTTAGAACCTTTGCCTGTAGAATATTTTTCTTCCAGATGTTTATGTGGCTAACTCCTTGTCATTCAGGTCTCACCTTATATCCACTTTTTCTGAGAAGTTTTGCCCTGGCTGACCAATCTAACCTAAGCCTCCTGCAATCCTATCACATGTTTAAAATGTTTTCTGTATAGCATCTGTGACTGGCTAAAACAAATCTTTATTTTTATTTATTTGTCTCCCTGCCCCAGCACTAGAATATAAATGCCATGGGAGAAGAGACATCTGTCTTGCTCACTCCTGAATTCCCAGTGGTTACAATAGGTAACCAAAAAATACCAAGGACAGTGGTTCAGAATCAGGGGTCTAAGATGTGGTCCTGGTACTGCCTCTAACACTATTGGGCCTTGATCAAGATCCTTCCCTTCTTCGGGACTCAGTTTTCTCATCTGTAAACCAGAGGGCTGAGATAGATGAAATCTAAACTCCTAGCTTCAATACAAGTTATATAAGCCATGAAGCAATTCTGTGACATTTGCAGCAAAAGAGCCTTTTGTTTTTTAGTTCTTCCAAAACATGCTTATGGAAAGTGGGAGAACTTCACTTGTCCAAAGGCAGTGCAAGTGTAGTACTAGCACCAGGGAATCAAGACCTTGAAACAATCCCCCTATGGCAACTGTTGCCCAAATAGCCCCTACCTGGCTTGTTCCTGCACCTGTTTCATAGCTTCCTCCAGGGCCAGCCTTGCTGCTTCCTCTTCCCTTTGCCTTCTCTCCTCTGCTTCCTGCTGAGCCTTCTCTTCTGCTTCCTGTTTCCTCCGCTGGTACTCTAGCCGTTCTTCTTCAGCCATTTCCATCAGGCGTTTTTGTTCTTCTGCTAACTGTA